>NW_026946371.1:600000-1139081 GCF_033847375.1 Trichoderma aggressivum f. europaeum
TACCTCTTATTGCTAACATAGGAGACCGGCCTGTCACACTATATAGGAGACTGGTTCATCACAATTGTATATTTATGACTAGTTAAGTAACTGCTTTAAACGAGTGTAGAGAATGAAAACTTATATTCCACTCAATTCTGGGCTTGTATAGCTGATACAATAAGTTAAAGAGAGTGTGTTATTGGCCTTGTTCGACGAGTGAGACCTTATTGGTTGCAGATTATAGTCAATCTGGCTGTGCCCTCTATAGTAAGCGCATTATTGCGACTATAAGCGGCAGGTCGTACATTCCATAGCTTAACATTTAGTGCCGCACTGAGGCGACCCCTTGTTTGTGCAAAATGAGAATGTCTGGCGTATCTGGGGAATTGGATTACACAGATAGTAATCCCCCCAGCTGCCATTACCATTTTTGCATACATTATGCCCGCCGCTATTATCCGATCCTGTGGTAAAGCGACAGTGCATTTTAAAAGAGCCTGCTGGCATATCCACTATAACATCCACGCCGTCTGAAGTTGGTGTATGCATAGTGAGACGATAAAAAGGATTGCTGGTGGAACTCTTAGAGAATTGAACAAGTCCCCATGTCTTGCCAAAGCTTCTAGGGAAGTTTTCTGTGGCTTTCGCATTTGATTGAAATGGCGCTATAGCCCAGTGACCTTTTTGAGTGTGGAACATGACAACGGGAGTAAATGCAACCCCAGACCCTTGTCGAGCCTCTAGAGTCGCCGGCGTGTCCAGAGCGTCCAGAGTCTCCGTGTCGTTAAGGTCGCGTTTTAGTGGTGTCACATAGATAATGGACGCTGCACCAATAGCGATCTGGTCAATCGTATCGGTTGTCATCTGTTGAGATGCCACCGTTGAAGCCGCAATGGCAAATGCTGCCAAATTATATAAGAACTTCATGGTTGAATTTGAATTGTTGGTGTAAATGAAGAGTTTAAGGTTGGAAGCTAAGATGTGACTGTGATATTGGGACTTAAGATGAAGTGTGTGATATTCTTTTCTCTTAAGGAACTTATTAGGACTTTATATACATATTGATTAGTATGAAGTATTATGTCCTGTATAAATCCTATAAGGTCAGTATACCCCACCCTTAGGTCCGAATGATTTACGATCTCACTTCCCCTGAACATCCCCTGAATATATCAACTTTTATACGAGCGTTCATTAGAGTATATTCCACTTTTAAGCCCGAATAATATAAAATACTACTTCCTACATGTGTATTAAGTCTTGTATAAGCTTCTACGGTAAGAATAATCCACTGCAAAGCCCGAATAACCTAAAATATCACTGTCTAGGTAGATGTATTAAGTCGTACATGAGCTTTTGCAGGGGGTATAGTCCACTCTTAAGCCCAAATATCCTTGGATATTCCAAATAACCTTATTCCAAATAACCTTACGTATTACTTCCTAGATGCAGTAAGTCTTATATGAGCCTTCATATTGGCTATATTCCACTGTTAGGCCCGAATGACCTAAAATATCACTTCCTAGATATATCAAGTCTTACACGAGCTTTCATAGTAAGCATGCTCTACTCTTCGGCCTATGTGATTTGTTGTTTCTATTATTAAACCCAAGCTACTCGTGATATGACTCAATTCGACTTTAGCTGTCATCACAGCGGTCAAGTAGTACCCAGTGATGATGGAAAGACCCAGTAGATCTACGCCTCAAGGAAGGTCTAGATCCAATGGAAGAAGAAGAAGAATATACTCAGTGAACAATAAACTACAGTCAATTCTCTGCTTTATGATATGACTTGTCTCAGTAGTGATACGATTATGGAGCATTAGAGAAGCGATATCATATGTCCTATTGCCAAGTATGTGTGGGCCGATTTTGCCCAGGAGGTTTCGAAGCAACAAAATCTTGACGGCACAAAACATTGGTTACCGGATCTCAATAAGTGGTCTGATCTTATGGACCTATGTGAGAACTCCCGTGCATTGTGTCACCTGAGTTCAGATCGATACGGCATCGTGCGTGAACATCTGAGCCAGCATCCCGTTATTCTTGACCAGCTGCCAGCCATTTGCTTTCTGACTTTCACACGAATTCATTGGTGACGACTCAAACTTTGTACATGTAGAACGTGAAGAGGATATTCAAGTCAATATTACACTCTGAGATTTTAATGTTTGAAATAATTTGAACACGTGGGGGCATTGGCCACGAGGTTAAAGATTGATGACTACCATAATGCTAACTACGTGTGGGAGAACCGCAACGATAAAGCCAAGCTGTATCTGTCGAAGCTATCCTCGATTGAAATACCTTCTAAACTCCGCAAAACTGTCAAGCCTAGTTGTACGACTTTGAGTTATGAAGGAAATGACTATCGCGTGTATAACCCCGGAATGTCTGAGGGGCGTGCCTAGCCGATTTATACAACGAACGAGAACAAACGTCGCACATGGTGGCATGTCAAGTGTCCGAAACCATATTCAACTGACAAAATCACTGTTCGAATGTGGATAATGGAAGTATTCCCTTAGGCGCCAGATGACTATATAGGAGCTAAAGTCAAGGTGTTTCAGAGACCAGTTGTAAAGGAAGTGTTCCCTTCTTTGGGAACCTAAATAAGGGGGTTGACGTCTTAAATTAGTAAGCTAAGTAGTTGAAAAAACTAAATAACAATTGGCATCCACACAATTGACCATTTACAGAAATTTACAAGTACAGGGTGAAGGAGCCATTATTGGTTTGGTCGCTGGGCTATGACTCACATTTTTAACATAAACTCCGTACACTTTCAGAACTTCGTTCTCACCCCAGTCACTCTATTTGAGTTGCGATACCAAACTTCTACATAAAAAACATCATGTACGACGAAACTATCATCCTGATCGGCCCAGAAGGTTCTGGCAAGTCTACTATTGGTAAAATCCTAGCCAAAACCCTATCGAAGGAGTTGTATACCCTCGATCGACACCGCGATGAACTCTACGCACCTTATAGCTACGATAAAGACCTTGCCGCAAGAATATACGAAGAAAGGGGCCTCTGGGCGTTTTACCAGCATTGGAAAACGTTTGAATACAAGACCGTCGTACACATCTTGCAGAATGCGAGTGAAGAGGGCGATCAGTTTTACGGCAAGATTCTCGATTTCGGAGCCGGACACTCAGTCTTTGAGAATCCGCAAGAGCTGGAAAATATTGAGGCGTTGATCAAGCCATACGAAAATGTCATCTTGGTAATGCCGTGCGAGGACGTCGATGAGGTGGTGAAGATTACAGAAGCACGGAGGGGCCATGAGCTTGGACTTAACAAGCACTTTGTGGAACATCCCAGTAATAAGAGGCTTGCAAAGCATATTGTTTATACAAAAGACGCTGCAGCTGAGGAATGTGCTGAAAGAGCGCTTCGGATTATCGGAAGAGAAGGTGCAACAAGCTAACCGACTCTCACAACTACAGATGCTAGCCCCTGAAACATTGCTTAGAGGACTAGAACAATCAAGCCCATAGAACGGTGACAAAGTCAATTAGAAGTCGGAACAAATTAGTTTAGCCACAATAATAATACTATAAATTATCTCTCACGCCTAAGGACTCTTGTGTTGGCCTATGATCGAAGAAGCAATTCATATTGGGGAATAACTAGCCTTTGTTAACTGAGTCACAGTAGATGGACATGCAAGTTTGAAGGCATTGATATACCATGTTTATTCAGATTACCCCGAGATGACATCTTGTTTGCGTACCGTTTGACACTCAAGAAGCCGCTTCAGGTTTCTTCGGCTCGCGAAGCATACACGTGTGCGTATAAGATTCCCCATCGCTACTCCCAGGCAGATCCACGGTTATCTCTTCCATCACTTGAAATCCAAATTTCTTGTACAATGGCACAGCCATTGGTGAGCCAGTCACCCAGCAGGCGAGGCCTTCTTGGTCGGCCAACTCTGTGACCCAGGCCATCAGCAAGCTACCAGCGCCACGTCGCTGTGCCTTGGGATGTGTGCCAATGAGCTTCAAAACTGGAAAAATAGAGACTTAGTTTCAATGTCCAGAAAACATTTACGTAGTCAAACATGGCCTAAGACATACTAATGGCAGGCCGATTGCCCAAGCCCCGGAATTGGGCCCTCGCGGCCCTACTACTAAATCCAGATCCCGTGGGAGCAGCAGTTGGGGCTTCTGGGGGCGGTGGACGATTTCTGACTATATCTTCTGGGGCGTCTATTGCCACCATTAGTTGGACGCATTTGGGACTCAAAACAAGACAGGACACAAACCGGCTGGAGTAAATCGATCGGGGTCCACATCAGTGTTCTGAAACCCAATTTTGACCCAACCAACCAACTCTCCCGTGTCGGTATCGACGACCTTCTTATAGGCATTGAAAGACTCGCAATAGTTTTTCGGCCAGCGGCGGATAAGGCCTGCTACCCGCTCGTCGTATGTCTGGTCTGCGAAGGAAGCTCTCGAGTAAGGGTCAGTGTTGAACGAGGTGGCATACGTGTTTGCGTACGCCTCGGCATCTCCAAACTTCATATCTTCAAGCTGAAGTGGCATTTTGTTGCTGATAGAAGGCGCTGGTTGGCTTTCTGCGACGGGGCTGCGTGGGATTTTAGTCATATAAGGATTCTGGGACGTTGTATTGTGCTCAAAGGAACATAAATCCAGACAATGAGATATTTGGGACTTTCTAGACGCTACAAAAGATTCATATACTAGCTATGCGAATACTCGTAATTTTCTTGATGCTTGTCGGGGATGTATAGTGGCAGTTCTCCGCTTCCGACGAGAGGGAGAAAAGTGATGTGGCCACTTATCCCATTAATGTACCTAACTAAAAGTCCATGCAGCGTGCTCCCCCCATGCTATTCCGTGCTCGGTTCGGTTGGTCGCCATGTCTTACTCGGTCTTGATGTTTGCCGACATCGGCTAAGTCTCTTCTTCCCGAATCACAAGCAGATGCCAATGTTGTTGGTTTCCGGAGCTGTTGCGTCCAAGCATCACGATCGATATAGATGAACAAAGCGCATGCGCATTTGAGTTGTACGAATGAAGAAATGCATCTAAACTAATAAGCCATTTATGAATAAATTATCTTGGACAGAATATCACGAGTAGATTGTTTATGTTATTTTGCCAGATACATCTAATACCCTCTATCTGATGCTCTTCATTGGCCAATTCGACCAATAATATTTATTTTATCCTTTGCTACTATCGCATCTCGAAGTGAACAATGATAATGGAAAACCAGCTACAGCTCTAACTCCCCTAGTCCTCATGTTCATTCACTTCAAGTAGAAGAGCTTTCTTATAGCTTAATACACTGGATCCGCTGAGATTTCCCATTACATTCATTGACACCATGAAGAGACTATATATGAACCAGCTACCTATCTAGCACTTACACTTTCCCAGCTTAATCATGGCCCCATTTATCCTTTCCTGTGATTCGAGGTCCATGCGTTGGTACTGGGAATTCGTGTTCGTAGTCCAATATCGTCTCTGCAAGCCCCGGCGCAGGCTTCCAACTGGGATTTGGTGTCTGTCTTGGCACACCTCCATTGTCGTGCTCTTCCACCCATTCCAGCAGTTTCGTAAAATTTCGACACTTGTGCATGGTGTTAAAGTCAGGGTGCGGAGTGTGGTGAGTGAGGACCCAGTTGGACGTGACGGGCGTAACATCACTCTCACACAGTATGACCTGGCGGAGATAATCGATGCAGTGGTCTAGAATAAGGCACAGAAGAAAGCGGGTTATTAGCATGAATTCATGGTTAAAAAAGACAAGCTAGACTTACCGACGTGGTTGAAGAATAGTTTATTCGTTACTTCAAACTCAATTGGCAGGTTTTCGGGCCTTGAATAATAATCTGCATAGATGACTTTTCGGATAAAGTTCTACTCGACGGGTCAGCAAATGTCTCATGCCAACAGATCCAAAGAATTTAATACCAGGCAGTGGAGCTGGTGAAAACCTCAATCTCGACCATAATTGCACCACCCTGTTCTTTGGGGTACGGTATGACCGAATCTGTTTTATTCAACTCTGCACGATGCTTTTCAGGCATGGAGGGTGGATGTACTTGTGATCAAAAGTAAGCACCAGATATGGCAGTAGAAGCAATAATTGATCTGAACGCTTACTTTTACCAACGCGAGTCCAGGCTTCGTCGAGTTCTGGTCGAGGGTGCCCTTTGTACACATTTTCGGCGTCAAGTTCCGCCTCAAACTGATAATCGTAATATTCTACTGCTTCAAGCAACGGCGCTATGGACGTGTCAGCTTGGTCAAACTTGACCACAAAAACATGAACAACTTACAATAGCTTGAAGTCATGCGGACACACTCCAACTCATTGCATCCTGGCTTCAGCACATAGCCTAGTACTGCACCCACAAGTACACTGTATATAATCTGTAGACTGACTATAGCCCATCGCCATACTGTTGCCGCGCCGGGTTTCCATTTCCTTCATCGCTGGGGTGAATCGTCTTCTCCTATCCATGTCGATGTGGAATCGAGCTCATCTTCAGGCCTGTCATAATAGCCCAGAAGCTTTTTGTTTTCGGCTTCAAGGCTTGAGCGCCCCTTTTCTGCACGCGACGCTGTCGCAAGATCCATTTCGAAAATGCAAACTAGTTTAGATGTACGGTCAGTAGTACCCCATATGGATGCGAAAACTGAATTATGTATGGTATTACATTGATTGGTGATGTCTACATGTAGGCTGGACTTTTGATTCGAAGCAGGGAGACAAGGTCCGAGCCCGATGATGTAGCCCCAGGCTCGGAAGTGAGAGACATGAAGGCTGAAGTACAGCACCGATCCGAACCGAGACACACAGACATCTCGGACAGCTTTCAAACATGCGAGAATCACGACGTCATGGAGAAATGTTCGTCAGACATTCGGTTATGCGGCTCGGATTTGAACGCTGAGAGCCGCTCTTTGCGCAACGGTGGGCGAATCGCGGTGACTTGGCCAACAGAACTATGCTGCACTCCTTCACAAAGTTTATTCGTTAGTGGGAAAAAAAAGAAGTTTAGCCGTCATTTGCAAGACCAAGATTTTGGCAACTTGCAATTACATAGAGTTATGGATGCACCTGAATTGGCGGATGGTTACCTATCTACTCGAGAATGGTTACAGCCAACGGTTGGAGACGTAATTTGTCCTTGCGAAAATAGAGAAATAGTCATCAACAATTAGATTTCGCTCAATGACTTCGTCCCAGGTTCTCTGAATGAAAGTATTACAACTATGGCTAGTAAAAGGATGGTGTATTTTGGGGTCCATTGTATCGTGCTGCGATTGCACCCGTTCTATAAGTTATCACTAAACTTCGTAATGAATGCCTTTAAACAGATCTCAAAGGCTTGGTAATTCATCATTCGTATACGGCAATGAATTGAACAGCAGGTACTTTGGACTTGACTAAGACCACGGAAATTAATCTGGCATAGTGTAATTATTGGCAGTCCTAGTTGACTTCATTATTCGAATGCTAATGAAGAGAAAAGTCATGGCGGAAGAATCATGACCTCATGACAAGGCCTCATGATAGCCAGAAGAATTCAACGTTCAAGCAATAGCATTGAAGTATGAGATATCGGCCTGTCAATCCATAGAACAGCTCCTAACGACGCGGTGAAGATAATTAATTTCACGTATATTGTCTATGAGAGAGCTAATGAGGGGCAAATTTGACAATCCCCACATGTCCTACATACGACACAATATTGTTGTTATGAACCACTCCTGCTCGCCATTTCAAAGCCTGAACAAAATGCTCGTCTTGATACTATCAGCTTCCAACATAAGCGGGAGGTAGATATCATCGGATTCACACTAGTCATAGTGTTGCTTATCGGGCACAACAGTATCTTCATGACGCTTGTCATAATGCTGCTTGTCTGGGACAAAAGTGTCCTTGTTGCGTCTATCGTAGTGCTGTTTATCAGGAACCACGGTCTCCTCACTGCGCTTATCATAAAGCTGCTTGTCAGGAACAACGGTATCCTCAGAGCGAGAAACCAGATCCAAGCTATATGCAGCAGATCAGCTTTTGAAAATATGTAGGGAGGATATGTTTTGCCCACGGTTGTGCCTTTGGAAGCGCGAGCGCCATGGCAGTGGAGGCCAACGCGGCCATAGCAAAGGCTTTAGTGTACCGCGTAATGCAAACACGTTATCAAATTCTCTTTACAAACTCTGTTCAAAGATCTTGGTTGGAATGCGATGCTATCGTTGTTTAGTTGCAAGAATACTGTTCAAGCACCGCGGGAGATGACTTCTTATATAGCCAGAAAGCGACGAACGTCACATGGTCACGTCTCAACATGACAGCCGTAAAAAAAAATGAAACTAGATCAGAATATTGCATCATTTTTTTTACAGCAAACTGACGACTAACAGCCTTGACGCGAAGCATTTTGACGCACCAACGCAGCTTCTATCGAACCCAGACAATGTTCGTACCGTCCTTTCGTCGCAAATAGACCTGGTCAGTTCAGAGTCGCACCTGAGGAGTAACGTCAAAACAAAACTCAACATATATTCCGAGACAGGCTTGACATCATTAGAGCTTAGCCTAGTATAACGGGTGGCTGATATCAATTACCAGGATAGGAAATGTCGCAAAACTTGGCTCTCACAAATCCGACGGACCGAAGTGCATATCCATCTAATAAGAATGGCGGACCGAACCGCTCATCTGTCGATAATGAGCTTTCTTAGCGTAGATCATTGGAACGTACCAATGTTGTAAGCCTTGATCAGTGGTAATTCGTCAACGGGGTTTGCGACGACAAGATCTGTTAGGTAGATGGCAAACTACCCCATCTCGGTTTTGTTTCGCTGCTTGTGAAGCCTATTGTAAGCATCTTCACTTGGAAACCATTACCGCTGGATCTTCATATAGCCACATAAAGTAGAGAAGTGGGATACTATACTTCGCGAGAGGCTTAGCAGTTGCGCGGCCAAGCAATCACAAAGGACAGCAGACTTCCATGAGACGTGGAACAGATACTGTGTGTAATTATAATATCGGCTGCTCGTAACGTTCGATACACAATGGCCGTGAACTTCACTGTCATATCCATCATCATCGGTTATATGCTAGTGTTGGAGGCTATGGGTGCTGCAGTCGATGGCTTGTCGAACAACAAATCGACACTGCGCGGTAAAGCCTCAATGGTTAAACGTGAGGTACCCAGCTCTCACAGACTACATGAGCGACAAAACTCCCACTGGGAAAGGCAATGGGAAAAACAAATCAGAATTCCAGCAGATGGTCTGCTTCCCATGCGCATTGGTCTCGTGCAGAGTAACATTGACGAGGGAGCGCGTCGTTTACAAAAGATGTAAGAAAAGCCCCGAGCCCTTCCACGAGCGTTCCCGTCATAATCCATGTATTAGCTCGAATCCAACATCGCCAGATTATGGAAAACACATGTCGCCAGAGGAAATAGTTGAAATGTTCGCTCCGTCTGAGACTGCTTTCGATGCTGTCAAAACATTTCTCGGAGCAGTGAGATCGAGAATTAGTTCCGGTCCGAGTCCGAGCACATCACACCAAGTCGGTCCGAAGTGAAACAACAAGTCATCATTGTACAGCAAACGACGGTATATCATGAGTTTGGTCCATTCAATTTAACACGCAGGGTTCAATCTAAAATTTGCCTATACCTTTGTTCCATGGGGATATGTGAGCCTGCTGTCCTAGTATTATGCTCTCGTAAGTACACGAGTATATTTTTCCCTGGCAAAGAATTATCAAATCTAATCTTGAATCGAGATATAACCGTTGTTCATAGAGAAATCTCAATATGTGGCCTCTTAAAGTTAGGACTTCGTATGAACGCGTTCAAGGAAGCGATGTTTCTTCAGCTTCAAACTCGTTCACTGATGGCGATGCTGAGAAACTAGACGGGCCTCATCCGTCCAATTCTCACCCTCACAGCAAACTACAATAGTTTTACGACGCTCTTCGCACATTAATCGGTTTATTTTGCCTCTGGATAGTTCTAGTGACTGCATGGAGAACCACCTTTCACCCTACTCCCCGTGCCATCAGATACGAGAAGCAAACGCTAGAGTGCGGAAACACCACAGAAGAAGCAGAGGCGAGCGGATGTGCTTTTGACTTGCTTTCACACAACTGGGTAGCAAAGCAATGCATGGATTCCTTGACGGAATCAGAGTACCGCGAATATGTCAGCAACCATGATCGCAAACTGGGACCCTATCCCTACTTTCTCGACCCCGACGGAAAGAATCGCATCATTGGCGAACGTGCCTTTGCACTTCTTGCCAACGGCCCAACTCTCGCTGACCAGCACGTTTATACTACTCGAGAAGAACACCTAGCACATTGCAAATATCTTCTTCGGCGTACTCATCGAGCTGCCGAGGGTAAAGTGCAGCTCAATGACGAGAATAAGCAGTTTTGGCATGCAGCTCACTGTTTGGAAGAGCTTAGCAATCCAAATAAAAAGCCAATGGACGTTGAATGAGGGCTTTTATGTTGGATTTGCACCTTATACCATTGACGTACCAGTATGAGAAGATTGACTAGATTCGAGAGGGTGGTAAAGGCTAGATGAGGCAGCGAATATTTACGTTGACGAGTAGAGAATTCATTATGTTCATTTCTGATTAATCTATAGCCATTTCTCATTCTGCTATTAATGGTTGTCGTGATTCTCTTTTGCCAACTGGTGCACAATTCTCACAATTTCTGTAACCTCCTCTTGGGGACCGTCGATATCGCCAATCGCCATACGTCCAAACCCGACCGCCATGGAAAGGTAAGAAAGATCTTTATCATTGTTACCATCGCAAATTGTACTGGCCGCTAGTTTACAAGAAGCGACGCGAATCAGTTGGTAAAACGACCTGGAAATTTGTTGGCCACGTTCAATATTAGAATATGCGTCGGAGTAACAAACATACAGATCCAAACGTACGTCTGCCACGGTAAACTGATGGCTAGCCTCAAGCAGCTTTTTCACTGCTGAAGTTTGCTGCTGATCTCCATATGACGGCCACATATTGAGATCGGTAACAGCTAGAGACTCTGCGGATGTCTGCTTTGCATATACTGCAAGAAGAATCTCATAATACAGACAGAAAATGTGAAGCTTTGTTCTTCGCTCCTGGGATCTCATCGTGTTCAATCCAGTCATTTGGCCATCTACTAATTGAAGTTCCGACGGCACTCGCTGCATCCATTTACGGAGCTGCTCCTCGAGGGAAGAGATGGAACTCGAACCTTGGCTTTGCAATGCTTTTGGCCATAGAACTCCTGTAAGATGAACGCGCAGAGATTTGCATGGTGGCACCATACCGACAACCAATCAACTGATGCCAAATGCCCTTCTTGCTTTGGCGGCTCATAGTCGATAAAGTCATGATTGAGAAGCTATGTTTTTGTCAGTGCTGGAGTTTCGTAAGAGGATCCGACGAATATATGGTAGCAGACTGACAGAAAAAGTCTCTGTCCGAAGACAACAGCGCTGCTCCATGGCGTATAGAAACTAGAAGGCCCTCTTCACCCATCTCCTGTCATCGGATGTGGTACACAATGCATTTACTGAGCTGCTTCTGTTCAAGCGCATTATTTGTGAATACTGAACGCAGTTGAATAAGAGACTGCGGGTTTCTCTCGATTCAATGAGTAGCCCGAAGTTAGCCTGGCGCAGACGTGAGTTTAATATATGAGCTAGCCAGTCATAAGGTATTAGAAATACTATACCATTACGATGAGAGCCTTATTCCATGATTAGTGTTCTATCTGGTGGAATACTTTGGGGTAGTTAAACTTCCATGGAATCTTACCTGTAAACTCTGAACAGAGAAAATATATATAAGAGCTGTGCTTTAAGCTTCAAAGCGGCATTGAAGCGGACGAGAGGATTGGATTGGAGTTCTCGTAGTCTTTCACCTCGGCCTTCGCAATGAAAAAAATGAGTTCCAAGTGCAAGCACCATATGGACAAGGGCTTTTGTGGGCGTCGAGCACTGTAACTGACCCAAAGCATCGTGAGCGGCGCTTTCTAGTGATTCCCGACCTAAAAATGCATAGACACTAGAGTTGTTGTTAGCAACACAATCCTTGTGTGGACAATTTGTTGGTAGACATCTTACCCTGGTTGATCACTCAAGCACACTACGTTTAACATGTGAGTCGTGAACTCGTTTTCGATAGGTGAGAATAAGGCATTTACTGATAATACATACCATCGATACAATCAAACACGAATCTTCGGTGAATGGTGAAGTCGTCAACGTTCACTTCTAAGCTACCGAAGATTTCTGTAGGATAGATTGTGGCATGCTGTGTCATCAGCTTCTCCAATGTATGAAGAATATGGTCATGTTTAACCAGGCGCCGTTGATTACAATGTTGTTCAATGCTCTCCAGTATCGTGTCTTTTACTAAACTGTGCTGTCTAGTTTTGACTTGGAATTCTTTCAGCATCAATCTCGTTTCTAATATCTCACGCCAGTTCGATGGGGAGGAAATCTTACGTACCTTTAAAGATGCAATCGTTCTATTGTTATGAGTATAAGTTAATATGATTTTCTCCCAATGATATCTAAAATAAACGCAAAAACATCAGCTTACCAAAGGATCGGCATCATTCGCTTCTGGCATGTACTGGTCTCCAGGAGGTGTCGCTGTTACCGAATGGCCTAGTTTGGGGCTTGTATATGAGTTTGACAAAAGCTGTGCGGATGACATCTTTGAATCCACAAATAGATGTTCATTGAAGGCAAATTGTCCCTTTGTATCGAATAAATTATGGCAAGCAGGTATGATGATGTCGCCCGTAATATTAGGAGGAATCGCATTCGGGTCGAGAAGCTCAGCTGACTCCAGATGGCTGGTGGAGTATGGAACAACACATGGTGCAAAAATATCTCCAAGATATTCTGGTTCGAGAAAAGATAGGCCATTTTCGCTAAATGGAGTATTGGTGAATGGCGATTCCATCTGCTGCGAGACTGGCGTCTCGGGTAACGCCTCATGGTAATCAATGGACGATCGTGATTGATGTGTTGGTACATATTTACAGTCAAAGCTAAGCCTCTATAATAGTTGATTAGTCTCACATCGAAAAAATAGCTAGATCGGAGACCAAGACCTCGCATTCACTACACAACCTTTTCCCATCACCTGTATCCAGGGTTAGAGCGGCAACTAGGCTATTCAATGGCTGGTAGGATGGACAGACATCGAACTTTGCGAGCTCTACAACGATTGCAAGCCCCTCACCGTCTTGTAATTCGCCGTGACTCCCCTGGTTTGCCTTTGCTGGAATCGGCCACAACCATCTTCGGACTTATATTTGAGGGAGAAATCCAGGTGAAAGAAGCACCATAATGCACTGCCTCTCATACCATACTTAACTAGAGTACGAAAGGCATCTATCTACAACGACTATATAATACGTGAGGTCAGGCAAGCTTTGATACCCCACTCATCGCCCATTCGCCATCGACGATTGCCGCCATGGTGAAATCACGGATGATCCGAGAGATTACAGTTGCTATGTAAAATTAATGTCTATTAGACAATGGTGTAATTTTGCATATGAAATGACGTCGCTGGGGCCAGGCGACTTTCTTATAGGTAGGTTAGAAGATGGATGCTTACATGGTCTGAGCCATGTCTCGTTGTGCCAGAATTCGGTCTGAGAAAACTGGAGTCTCCCTATTTGATCTATCACCAAAATTTGAAACCTTTGACCGCAATTAAGCCCCCGTCTGATAGGACTACGTGTTTACCAATCTCACTGAATCAGGTACTCCACTGGTCGAAACTCGTGTAAGGAAGAGCCACATGTTAAGAGAAAAGATCAGAATCTAGAGAGGAAATCGCATCATTAGCTATAGGGGATATATATCCTATTCAAAACATAAAAGTTAAAATAGCAGTGAATGTTAATAGTAGAGCGTTGACTGATTATAGATGTTCACAGTCTGCTTCTACAGTGCAAGACATATCCGATAGGAGGTATGGCGTAATATAACGCTTGCCTCTTGTTTTAGACACTCGCTCAATTAGGCACGGTAGCCAGCCACAGTTTAGGCAATCTCACATCGTTTGTATCTTCTGAGCTACCTATGGAGAGCTTTTTTTTCTCCATCGATCTGATTATCTTGATCGTTCATTCTCTACAAGGATGGTAATGTATGAAAGATAGGTTACTGTTGGAGCTGTTGGCAGATCTTTACGTCCAATGGCTGCCATGTCGGGGAGAAGGCCGAGACACGGGAAAGGATCGTCAAAAACAAATCCGACAGCTCAGCGGCTGGAAATGACGAGTCACTAGTATCGGCGCTTATCCAGATCACATCACATCGCTAATAGTACATCTTGTATACTTCTGTCCGTACTCGTTCTTGAAGATTGAAGACGTTTTACACGTGAGATGAAGCTGCATGATTTCAAGTGCTACATTTTAGAGTACATGTATAGGAGATTTTGGTGTCAGCGGCTGTTAAGTTTGACTAGACCAGAACGCTGCAGTTTATACGTAGGCTGCCAGACACATGTCACCCGACAATTTGAGAGAATCGAATGCGAAACATGATGGCTTGAATGCTATAAGATCGACAAACACGTCGCCTCTGGGACAACTTGTGGCAGATGCAAGGCCAATCTACTTTCCCGATAGGCTATGGGCAAATTGGGGTTGGGTGAAATGATTGCTACAAGAATGTCGACTATGGATATGAAGAAAGGAATGTTGTAGGATTCAAGATAGAGGGAGCGGACGCATGGGATAGTTTCCCGATCATCGTCATCAAGGTCGTCTATGGCTACGCAGATAACCACAAGGCGGAAGGGTGGCAGAAATATGCTTCTAAAACTGCTACTAGGTGTATGAAAGCTCTCTTAAACAATGGAATGCTGTAAATCAGCCTCACAATGTTCAATCTGGGCTAGGTTAGTCTGGGGTTTGGACTCATTGCTCGAATCAAACCCACTCGGGACAATTATACGTGTCGTTGAAGCATTTAAAAATGTTCTCAAACTCAAAGCTATGAGGACTATTGAGTTCGGCACCTTCGTCCCGTTCTAGGGCCTTCCTAGGGCTTCTCCAAGCTCCCGGTATATCTTTATTGACTTTTAAACAGTGATGGTAGCCTTTTGTGGCTCCGCGGATCCTCGCAGAGGCGAATCCATGTTAACCAGGGAAATAGTAGATGAATCAGATGAACAAGATTACTCTCCTTGCCACTTTTTCTTCAAGGGGGCGGAGATGAGCATCAACATAGCGTAGTAGTAGCTATGCGCGTAATGTTACACCAACAGCTGCAGGGCTCGGTCGAGAACTGTCCTGAGATCCTGTCAGGCAACAAGGATACGAAAGAGGGAAAGTACATGTATGACAGCAATTTTCATGTGAGATTACACCAATAGTTTGGTGATACGTTGCAATTAAATTAGCACTAAGAAGCCATATGTAGGGAGATTGGTGCAGTTCTAGTAATAAGAGTTACTTGGACATGTCTTAAGAGACTCAGAGAGCCATCATAATAGCCTTTTTATGCGTTTTGTATCGCTTAGTCGGCATAAACAGACATTCATATAAGTTGTACAAAGGATTGTGTGATCTCCATCCCATATTACAGAATCACTGAACAATGCCGTAATCTTGGCATTGCCGCCTTGCCATGCTCCTAAGATGGACGATACTTAACACGTATTATCCGCTGTGTGGTCAGTATTTGCTTTATGTGATCTGAGAGTCACCATTTGTAATAGTGATTAAGGCCATTACCAACGCATTCAAGAGTCATAAAATGAGTCCAGACTAATGCAGTGATTACTGTCATGTATGGACCTCTGCCGATGCATAAGAATTAAAATTTCAGTGTGCTTTTTATGAAGATATACAACTACCACCGTAACATAAGATATGCAGTGCCTATGCATAGAAGCGCGGGATCGTTGTACAACAACATTGAAGGCATTGTTCGCTAGGACGGTGGCGCTCGGTCTCGAATCCTTAGGGATGGATCATGTGGTCATTTTATCATTCAGGACAGCAAATAGGACCATTTCCTTCACTTTTTTCATCTCATACCGAATAAAACTGTCTCAATATGTGATTATCCAGGGCGCGGCTCGGCGGAGACTCGTCCCGCGTATGCAGCACGAAAAGTTGTAGAACATCGTAGGACGGTCTAGACCATCAGCACAGCCTCCTTTTCGTAACATAATCTACGTCTTACTAAGTTGTCAAATACTCTTGTGATGCTAGACTAAGAAATAGATGCAAGGGGGCTGAAAGTGTTGTCCACGCTCTGAGACAAACATCAGCCGCAGAGAGGGGTATTCAGCTCTCATAATGTGCCGTAGTTGCGATCATTCATTCCCACCTAGTATATAATGATCCGTTGTTAACTATAAAGACTCCATGCTATCCAAAAGGTTCATCATCCAGGATCATCCAGCTGAAGTTCACAATCATATACGCATATTAGCACAGATTCAAGACGAAATGGCGTCGATCAATACAGGGAAAATCTACGTTCTAAAGAACAGCTTTACAGCTGCAGCTAAGATACTTGCCCTCACGGGAAACGGCAACTCTCTCTCCTTGGTAGACGCCAATAATGTTACTTCCAACAGCCTCTGGTTCCTTACTCCAACGAACTCAGCCAGCTACTATCGCTTGCACAGTATTGCCAACGGCGTGAAGCAGTCACTCGACGTCATTAATGACAATGGAGTTAACAGCGTCAACCTCCACTTCGCGAATACTGGAGAATATAGTGGGCAATATTGGAGATTCGACGAATGGGGCACAAACCCAGCCTACCCGTACCGGCTGAGCAACAGCTTCACGGGACCAGGTCAACACCTAGACGTGTATTCTGACACTTATGTGGCTCATCTGGCCGGCGGCGATTACAGTGGGCAGCATTGGGCTCTAGTTCCTGCAAACACTGTCGTCGTGACCCAGTCTTGATGAGATCCCTAGTTAGGGACTTTTCCCTGTAAGATCTTTGCACTTGATTGCAATGACTGTTTATACTGATCCAAGTTACAGATTCTTGAATCTGAAGGTGTATTCAATCTACGTACTCTCGGACCTTGTCGATTCTCTTTCGGTATCAGATATAGAACTTTCAGTGCAAGATTCGTTATAGCAACTAGATGAATGGAATGACTTATGGACAACAGCGACCCAATTCTGAGCATGGTAAATGGCACCAATATTTCTACCACTGAATAAAACTAGCCCGAGTCAATAGTGTAATTCGGTCCGCATCACAAATGACTCAGAAGTCCAATTAATTGAGGCTATTACAAATTTGAATTCACCGTCACTTCTTTACCACTCTTGACATTGAACGCTGTGTACATGTAAATTGTGCTGGGAGTGTCTACCGTCTCTTCCACCCCGTTCCATTTGAATCAATTCAACCCAAAGTCGAGCCACTCGTAGAAGAACTTGTAAAACGTAATGAACAACGTTGCCCTCACACACGGAACTCGCATGCTGTCACCTACTTAAACCTTGAGACCCCCCTCCGTAATCTTCTTGATCAATCGCCTCTCTACCTCAGCCTGGTACGCTGCTACAGCTCCATCCTTGAGATCTGGCGCAGGGGCATTGAACGCGGGCACAACCCTCGTCCCTTTAGCAGTTGCCTCAAATATCGTCCCATCGCCATATTGAGGATTCTCCAGCAATTCCAACATGGCTTCTGCAATATCCTCAGCGCTGGCTGCCAAGTCCGCCCTGAACATGCTCTTTACTTCTGGATGGTCAGTTAATAGTGGTGTCTATATGTGAATCGCAGTCAGTCACCGTCCAGATTTCATTATTCCGAGGTACATTCGCATGCCTACATTTACAGCGCCTGGCGCAATCGCCGCCGTGCGAATGCCAGTCGTCTCTCGTAAATAACCGAGACTTCGAACAAACCCGTGAATGCCATGTTTGCTAGCAAAATACAGAGGCGTCCCGATGCCGTATAAATAACCAGCCATGCTGCCGACCAGGAGAAGCGAGCCCGGGATTCGCCGCGAGGTCCAATAGGCAATGGCCAGCTGGCTCAGCCGTATGGGGTGTATCAAATTGATGTCAAGCACGGCATAATGGCCCGGATCGCCATGCGCGTCATCTCTTGATGGGCTATCTGGATTTGTTGCCGACTTTGGCGGCTCCCAGAAAGAACTCCATTTGGGATCGAAGATTCCAGCGCCCGGCACGACAATGTCAACTTGTGGGAAAGCAGCCTCAGCTGCCTGGGTCAATTCTGTAAGCTGTGGCCACGATCTCACGTCTGTCTTCTTGAATAGTGCAGCCGGCCTGGAAGCAGATGGCGGCTTCGACGGCTCGTGTGGATATTGCTTCAGAAGCTCTTGGGCTTCTGGCCGAAGGCCCAAGTCTCCGATTAAGACGGAACACCCGCGAGAGAGGAGCTTCTTTGCAAACGCAAGATTGATCCCTAAAGAGCAGTCAGCCTACATGTAGGTTACCTCACTCAATCACAAGACGTCGTACCTGAACCACCGCCGGTGATGACAGCATGTTTCCCTAGCACGGACAGCGCCATATTTTCACTTCGATAGACAATATCACGAGCTGTTCCGCCAGTCCTGGCTGGTGCGTTCGGTTCCCCGCATGAACGTCAAGGCCATTTTATAAACCACCTGGGGTTGACGTCTTCTGAGACAATTGTGTTACATGACTATGCACGTGCTAGGTATCGCGGCGTCAATGGACATTCTGGGGGCGATACAACATTGATTACGATAGCAGGTGTATTTTGTGATCGGTATTTACTCCAGACATACTTCTTGCAAAATTAAATTACTGTGTTTCTATGGACAATATACATGAATATGGTAAATGCAAAAGGCTACCTTAGATATACGAGATTCGAGTCAAATGTTTTGAAAACGGTATGATGATATATCCAGCCAAACTCCGCTAAACTTTCTTCCAGAAACGCTATTCCTATCGTCCTCATGGTCTTTGGCTTCTTGCCTTGTCAATTCTACGACAGTGATTACAGTGGGTAGTATTAGACTTTTGTTTCTGCCAACTCGACAAAGCTGCCCCAAACTTTTATTATAAACTTTAGGATTTTGCACATCCTTTGTCCCGTGACATCGCCGAAATGTGCCCCCAAACCCAAATTACTTGACCATGTCCAATCCTTCATCTTCCGAGAAGATCTGATTCATCGCCTCAGCCAAAAACACGGGCAAGTTCTCAAGTTCTACTCTTTATCATAGGAATCAACCGTCCTCTCAACTTTATCAGCACACATGGCTTCGGTTCCTGGACAGCATACTGGGATTCTGCGCGAGGAGAATATTGCCTTGAGGCAAATTCTGGGTTATCGCCTTGGAACCATCACCTCCTCGCCGTACAGACTGTGCTCCATTGGCCAGTACTTGCCAGGGACTCGTATAAAGGATATCTTACTCGTCAGCGTTGATGTCGACACAGGGGGCGGCTATGAAGCCATTTCGGAAGAGCAGAGCTTCCACATTGGCATATCCATTTTCGATACGCGAAGCCTCACAGACCGACCCCAAGACCTCGGCGACGCCGTCAAGTCTTATCAATTTATCAACAATCACTCAAAGCCGTGCAGATGGGCTGCCAAGTCCTTTCTTTTTGGCGAATCAAAGCTGATTGAACTCGCCAACCTCGCAGCAAGTTTCTTCTCGCTTACCCAAGGCCGCGATTATGTTTTAGTAGCGCACGGAATAGAGACAGAGATCAAGTTCTTTAATAACCTCAACCCGGGAATTGCAACCGGCGCTTCCTACATATTGGATACGGTCAAGGCTGCCCAGTACCCTCTACAACTTTACTACCGGTATAGTCTGGAGAACCTTCTAGACGAACTCAACATCCGCTACGCGAAGCTCCACGCCGCTGGGAATGATGCTCATTTTGCGCTCAAAGCACTGCTTATGATTGCTGTTCGCGATGGTCAAATGGCATCCGCACCGGAGACAACTACGCCTATACACCAAGACCTATTCCGTATCCTTGACGCAATTGCGCATGCCCCAGTCGCGATTCCAATCTGGACTGAGAAACCACCGGCGGCTTCACAAACACTTCAGACCAAGCCCAAACTAGGTATATTAGCAAAGCGTCGACTACGAGCCGCAGCCAAGGCCGCTAGAAAAGCATCCCAGGAGTTACCTTGCGACGATGAGTTGAACGGGCAGGGAGACCATGGTGGTGATGATCAGGAGAAGACAGCCAGAGAGCTCCCGCCATGAGTTCTTTTACAATTACCCGCCAAAAGTCTACACAACGGATGAATATACCCATTTGGTCTTTGTTCTCTATACATGGCTACTAGATTGTTTATTTTGCATGGAGGATGTTCCATGTCAGCTTGGAAACAGTATTCAGCCCCAGCCTAAACCGGTACAATCTACACAATGGCAAACCAATATGCCAGCATATCTGGCCACCCAGGGAGCTACGGTTGCTTTTATACAGGATCAGTTGTTACAAACTTTGCCCTCCACGACATTCACTACAACTCGATCCTCCTAAAATGACGTGGTCTCGCATCTAACTAGGCTTGAACACTAGACACACAAACGAACCATAATGATCTCATCCGTCACGAACGATATCGAGACTGAGCGGGAAGTGGTACAATGGCATCTTTCTTAGGCAATTTAACAAGCCATACAAGATCTTGCAGATACTGCTGTCTTTCTAGCCAGTCGCATGTTTAGCAGCATCACTGGTCTGAACTTATATTAGACGGCTGGCCACATTACCAACGAAATGTATGGGCCTCCCTGTAATCCAGTCCTCGCTAAATACATTCAAGAAAACCATTGACTGATTGTTCTTGTGACTTTGGCCATTTTTCCCTTTCACAGTCCACACGACGCTGCTGCTATTTTGTGAAGAGACGAAGGAGGCAATATATCAACACCATCCAACACGAATTGTGTTTTGTTAAAGCATCCTGTATATCGAACATGTTCTATTTCAGACGTAGCATCCATATCCTATCCATTGCGCCATGTAATTCGCCAATTTTATCATCACTTGCATGCCAAAAATCCCAGCAGTTCCACATAATCATGCTGCTACATCCCGTCCATCCAGCCACTTGCTCATGTACGGGCCATCCAGCCAGTAGCCAAGCTTCTTGTAATAACTTCTCACACCCACACCCGAAATGACGCTAATCTTGTCACTTCCGTGCTCCTCCCTGGCTATCCTCTCCGCCTCCTCCATCAGCAGAGTGCCAAAGCCTTGGTGCTGGAACTTGCGGGGGTCGCGCGCGTGAATAGGCACGGCAGTGCCGTAAACGTGAAGCTCACGGATCATGCTTGTTGGCTGGCCGGTAAGCTCCTCTCGGAAGGTATACTTTTCAGTGCATTTGCGGAGTCGCAGGAGTGCGACAAGGATATCTTGCTTAGGATCTTCGTAGGCGAGGAATGTCTCCCATCCACCGTTGGCAACGTAGTCTCGGCGTACCAGCTCAATCTGGTTTGGCCTAATCTTGTGCTTGACCTCGTTGACTCCGACTTCTCTTGTTCTCACATCTCGGCATGTTGTGCCGAAATCCTTCATTCGGGCCAAGGCCAACTCTCGCAGGTTTCCGTTTTCGACACCAGACGTGACCAATGGCATGGGAATATCTCGCTGGACGCGGTAGATGCGTGTCCAAGGTGGAATAAGAGCCATGATTCTGGCCACTAGATCGATGAGTTGGTTGGGGGTATAGTTTTGGTATCTTCCTGTTCGCCACAGCTCATATAGACCTGTTCCTCGGATGACAAGTGTAGGGTAAATTTTCAGACCATCTGTTCTGAAGGCAGGGTTTTCGAAATACTCTCTGAACTGATCAATGTCACGCTCCATTCCCACGTTGGGTAGATCCGGCATCATGTGGCTGACCACCTTGTAGCCGGCATCTTTAGCCAGACAGAACGTCTCTGCCACCGCCGCTACGGTGTGTCCTCGGTTGGTATCTCGCGCGACATCTTCGTATAGAGACTGTACTCCAATCTCCAATCTCGTGCAGCCGTATCTCAGCATGTCTGAAAGGTGGGGTTGCAAACAGTAGTCCGGCCGTGTCTCGATGGTGATGCCGACACATTTGATGTTGCTCATCTCGCCGGCCTCGACTGCCTCGTCGACCTTGGAGGTCTGGTATCCACTAAGGGCGTTGTGCAACTGGGCGATGAAATCCTCTCGGTATGACTCAGGCAAGGACATGAAAGTTCCTCCCATGATGATATACTCCACCTTGTCGACCGAGTGTCCCAGACTCTTGAGCTGGTCTACTCGGCCTCGAGCCTGCTCAAATGGGTCGTATCGTGCGCGGATGGCTCGCATTGAAGTCGGCTCGTATCCAGTGTATGACTGTGTGCTGTACTCGAAATCTGAATCGGGTCCTCCAGGGCAGTAGACGCAGATATTGCCAGTGTATGCGATGTGCGGGCATCGATGCGGTTTGCACATGACGGCGACAACGGCAATACCAGATGATGTTCCTGCATTTCACTTAGTCCTTTGGTTCGATCATCGTTTCAGTGCATATGGTTATTCTCACGGATGGGCTTTGCGATGAGTCTCGGGAGGATGTATTTCTTGTAGTGTTCGGGGATCGCAGCAATGATGGCCGTGAGCGGCGGGATATTGGCCAGCTTGTGCTTCTTTGCCAGCTTCGCACGCAGCGCATTCAGGTTAATGTCTCGCCCCGGCCGGCCATTCTTGGTGGCCTCGTGGTCTTCGATCAGGGCGTTGGCAAGATCTGCGCAGCACCGCAGGAAGCGCTCGCTCTCTGGTGCAAGCTCGAGACTCTTCTTCTGCGACGTGGCGATCGCCGTCATCGTGGTCGTGGCCATTGTATCGGATCTCGTGTGCGCCCGTTTGCGCGCGCTTGTACAGAACAGACGACAAGGTGAAATACGGACTGAAAGTCGATTTTGATGCCCCTCGTTGATGTTTGATAAGAACTTTTGGCAGACTATCGCCTCGGTGGGGCCGTTTTGATCTCCAGCCAAAAAATTAGCCTGCTCCGTTAGCGTTACGCAGCGAGATTCCATGGCTCACAGTAACAGACGGAGAATTCGCGGCAAACGGAGCACCGTAATGCCCCTCACCGTAACCAATTTTTTTTTTCCCTCCTCGGTGGCAGAAAAATGCTTGCACCGCTCGGAAAAAACCAACTGCCGGGCGCCCGGCAGCACCCGAAATTCAGAGCTGCCAGAGCCGGTAATTTGCTGGCTGGACCGACGATATTCCCTTTCTGCAAGCTCGCAGCTCAAAACTCAATTCGCTCTCCCTCTCGCAGCGTTGCAACCCGCGGCGCTTCTCTAGATTTCTTTTTCTCTCTCCCTCTTTGGAACCTCTCCTCTCTCTCTCTTTTTCTCTTCCCCTCCCCACAGCCATGCAGGCCATCCCCAGAACCGCCGCGCGCTCGGCGCTGCGCAACGCTGCCCGCCGTAACTACAGCTCGGCCAGCTCTCCGTACTCCAAGACGATCGAGAACCTGCGCATCAACGGCGAGACCAAGGTCATCTTCCAGGGCTTTACCGGAAAGCAGGGAACGTACGTCTTTTCAACTCTGGCTGCCTTGCAGGAGAAGCCATCCCGCGTGGGGGTTGTTGTAAAGAGTGCCAATGACATGCTGACTTGGAGATATGCGCAGTTTCCACGCCTCGCAAGCCATTGAGTACGGTACGATAAGACCTCGGAATACTGCTGCTGCGCACAAACACTGAGCCGCGAATACTCACACCGCTTTCGCCTCTAGGTACCAAGGTTGTTGGTGGAACAAACCCCAAGAAGGCTGGCCAGACACATCTCGACCTGCCCGTCTTCAAGAACGTCTCCGACGCCGTCAAGGAGACGGGAGCAACCGCTACCGCGCTCTTCGTCCCGTATGCGAAACCCGAAACCCCCCCCCCCCTTGAATTCCAAAGATGCAATCGCATAAAGCTGACCTGCGCTCCTCAAAAACATAAAGCCCTCCTCTGGCCGCCGCCGGTATCGAAGAGGCTCTCCAGGCCGAGATCCCCCTTGCCGTCTGCATCACCGAGGGAATTCCTCAACATGGTCAGAATTTAGCCCCACCATACCTAGATATCACAAGAAAAAAAAAGTTTCCCCCCTTCGATAGCTAACCCTTTGCCCCGGTTTCTTCGAAATCTCCAGACATGGTCCGCATCACCCAGATGCTCAAGACCCAGTCCAAGACGCGCCTCGTCGGCCCCAACTGCCCCGGCATCATCGCCCCCGGCCAGTGCAAGATCGGCATCATGCCCGGCTTCATCCACAAGCGCGGCCGCATCGGCATCGTCTCCCGCTCCGGCACCCTGACCTACGAGGCCGTCAACCAGACCACCCAGGCCGGCCTCGGCCAGTCCCTCGTCGTCGGCATCGGCGGTGACCCCTTCAGCGGCACCAACTTCATCGACTGCCTCAAGGTCTTCCTCGAGGACGAGGAGACGGACGGCATCATCATGATTGGCGAGATTGGCGGTTCCGCCGAGGAGGACGCCGCCGAGTTCCTCAAGCAGGCCAACACCGTCAACGGCGGCAAGCCCGTCGTCAGCTTCATCGCCGGCATCTCCGCTCCCCCCGGCCGCCGTATGGGCCACGCCGGTGCCATCGTCTCCGGCGGCAAGGGCGGCGCCGACTCCAAGATTGCCGCTCTCGAGAACGCCGGCGTCATTGTCGAGCGCTCCCCCGCCGGTCTGGGCAAGGCTCTGTACAACGAGTTTGTCCGCCGCGACCTGCTGTAAATCAAGTTCTCCTTCTTTTGATGTTTATAAAGAAACAAAGAAAAAAAAGAGGCAACAAGAGTGGACTTGGTGTTTAATTCAGATACATTAAATCTATATATACAAAAAAAAATCATCACATGGAGGGAGTGGTGGCTATTTCAAAATGGCTGGTGATGGCTTTCCGGAGCATGTGGATAGGAAGGAAACGGAACAACATGTCCCTTGTCAGGGCGACGGGCTGACTTCTTTGTTTGTTTTCGCTTAATTCTGTTGTTTCGTAGGTACGTGATAGATTCGGTGTCATGGGAGGGGCAATGTGCCTTTTCGCTATTCTTCATTTGTGGGACATACGTAGGCGTGCTTCTCCCTGTGATTCTTTGCTGCCTTCTCCCCTAACCAACAGCCTCTCTACCCAAAAGGGCGACAAACAAGACATAGCAACCAGACATTGAAAAAGAACAAACGCTGTATTAAGTGCAATATGCTACCTAATTCCGACCTTGATAACTCCAGAGTCGCTGTATACCTGATAGCATGCGCTCCCGGGGCTCTCCTGAACCTCTGAATGACTTCTTCAGGTATCAAGCTAGTCACCACCATTCAACAAGTGACTCGGCTCTCGTAAGCAACTGTCCCGTCAATCCCGAGTCTACTGGTTTCAGGAACAGAATATGGGAGCAGAACTGAGCCAAAGAACAGGGCCCCAGGGAAGAAACGGAAAACCCAGGGAAAAAAACAATTCCACCTTCAAAATAAACTCCGAATCATTTCGCCACTCGATGTTGGGAAAGGGGCAGGTTGGTGTCTCTTAAATTTCCCTCGTCCCTCCTAAGCGCCCTCACCCAGAAGTCTGAATGTTACGTCCGACATGCGGGACGGAGGTAGGCTTTCGTGGAATTTGTCGATGCGGAAAAACTCGAGAGTGGCCACCACATTGTCGAGGTCAAATCCCATAGTCGTAAATTGTTCGACCAAAATTGGCTTGTATCCATGGTATCTGCGCCTCGTTGTCAGCCTTCTGTCCTTCGTTTGAGAGCATCCATGAGAATCGTGGCATACCGACTCGCATCGACAGCAGTTCTTGGTCTGGCCAGGCTTCTGAATCTAGTTACGTCGGGGTTCCGCTGTCGCGGCGCACCAGCGTGCCTAACCGCCCACTCGTGAGCCACCTCGACAAACGAGTCGGGATCGTCGAGCAGCATCCGCGCAACTTCGCCGTCCTGCGGGTCTGAGGGGTTTGGGTTTTCGAGAAGCATTCGGACTGAGAGAAGAGCCGTCTTTATCGTTTGGACAGGGGACCAGTTCTTGTTGAGGGTGTCGAGACAAATGACGCCCTAAAGCAAGAGAAATCGATCGTGAGTAAAGATTTTGCGCCAGCAGTCCAGCAAATCCGGCAGATGGAGGACACATACTGTTTGACTACTGACATTAGGATGCCAGATCCTAGTCTCAAAGTTCATCTTAGGAGGCTTGAAGGGGTAATCGTTGGGAAGCTGAATGTGAATCACGAATTTGCCACCAGCGTACGGCGTATTTCCTGGGCCAAAGAACCAGCCCTTGAGAGCAGACAGCGAGCCCTCATGCTCAAGGGCAGCGTGAATGCCGGAGGTGTCCTTGTCCTCGGTCAGATCCTGCAGCTCCTTCATGATACGACGATCTCTGCTGGACATGATGCCGGACTTATCGTAGCCGAAGCCGTCGTGGGCGTAAGAGGGGTTGTGTGTCGTGTAGAGCGAGGGTATGGATCCAAAGTATACTAGCGATGGCGGAGCGAGCGTTGGAGCACCCTGGCGATAATTTGTTGCGTTGCCGAGGCTTGGTGAGAGAGTCGAAGTCTGGCGATGGCAGAGGGAAGATCAAAGGAGGCTTTGGGTTTAGGCTGGATGGGCAGAGAAAGTCGCCTATCGGCGTAACAATCGATTGAGGAGGGGCGCTGCGGCTATCGACGTCAGGCCCGTTTTAGCGCTGCGGCTACCGGGTTGGGGTCCCTCAGTGCAACTCAACATGCGCTGTGAGTGGCACTCGAGCGCTGGAACATTCCGAGCAAAACCGTCCACTGCAGCAGTCCGGGTGTCATGCAACGGCACCTTTGCTCTTGATCGGGCAGAGAGCAAAGTAACTTTGAGAGAGCAAGGCATCGAGGTCCATATTTTGGCCAAGTGCGTGCAGGGAACCGAATCCTTGCGCCGCATCACCGCAGAGCAACCGACAGCCAACCGGTCACTTGTGGTTAATGGCTGGCGATAGCGGTACCGGTACCCATACAAGCCATATTGAGGCGGCATTGGCAACGGGCTGTGCTCGTGAACAAGCTCGGGTGGCTTTTCCGGGCTGTGAACCAGGCACGCTTGGCTCCGTATATGCGGGCTGTTTCGTTGGGAGATTCCAGTGCCAGGCTGCAGTGAGTGAGAGGTCAATTCAGTGTGCAGCATGGGCGAGAGTCATGTTTTTCCATTTCAAAACAAGACATTGAATGGAAGGAGTAGTAGCAACACGCAGCATTGATCCAGGCATGGTGCAGTCGTTACAATCAGGTCTGGCTTGTGGATAAATGGTAGCCAAGCACGTTGCTTATGTGATCCTCAACGTACCATTCATCCATTCATCCATGCATCTTGCAGCACTGCTTCATTCAGTCATGTACTAATGTATGTACTCCGTCATGTAACCAAACATGCATCATGAATACGGACAAGTTTGAACCGAATCTAATCCGCTTGAGGGTTAGCATCAACAATGACGGGATTGTCGAAACAGAAGCCCAATGGAAGAAGCTGACAATTCCCAGCGTCCAGCTCTCTGCGTCCAATCACGTGATGCATCGCAGCTGGAGGCACGTGATCCGCCTGGAGCTGTCGTGTCTCTCTGGCGCCTAGCCCAAAGGCATGGGTGCTTGTGCAGCATCAGCCTAGCGAGTGCCGACTCGCCTCTCCGTCATTCTCATCATCAATTCAGCCTCTTCTCCAGCTTTGCCCGATTCCCAGAGGAGTGCCGCTTGGAGAGAGAGGAAACGCCAAACAAGCTTTTGAAATCGCAGCCTTCCAGAGCTTGACCGGTCAAGATGGTGAGCTACACTGCGTCTTTGTTGATCTTGCTGTGGTGCAGCTATGCTGACATTTGCTTCTCCAGGGTCAAGGCCAATCTGGTATGGGTGGTGAGGGGGGACGGAACGAAAAAGACAAAAAGGTACAGCCATTCCCTCTCCATGATATCGACATGGAGCAGCACAACTAAACGCCCATTACAGAAGGACAAGCCCAAGTACGAGCCCCCGCCGAGGCCAACAACCCGGGTCGGCCGCAAGAAGAGAAAGGCTGGCGGTACTAGCGCTGCTGCCAAGCTCCCTGCTGTCTATCCCACGAGCCGATGCAAGCTTCGACTGCTTCGAATGCAGAGAATTCACGACCACCTCCTCCTTGAAGAAGAATATGTCGAGAACCAGGAGCGACTGCGCAAGGCCAAGGCCGCCAAGGAGGGTCAGACTGCCGGCCCCGATGTCGACGTCGACAGGTTAGCCGACGAGCGGGGCCGTGTCGACGATATGCGAGGAAGCCCAATGAGCGTCGGCACATTGGAGGAGCTCATTGACGACGACCATGCCATCGTGAGCAGCACAACCGGTCCTGAATACTACGTCAGCATCATGAGCTTTGTCGACAAGGACCTTCTTGAGCCGGGCGCCAGCGTTTTGCTGCACCACAAGAGCGTCAGCATTGTTGGAGTCTTGACCGACGACGCAGACCCCATTGTCAGCGTCATGAAGCTCGACAAGGCGCCAACAGAGTCGTACGCTGATATCGGTGGTTTGGAGCAGCAGATTCAAGAGGTTCGAGAGTCAGTGGAGCTGCCACTGCTTCACCCCGAGCTGTACGAGGAGATGGGCATCAAGCCTCCCAAGGGCGTCATTTTATACGGTGCTCCCGGTACTGGAAAGACCCTTTTGGCAAAGGCAGTTGCCAACCAGACATCCGCCACATTCTTGCGTATTGTGGGCAGCGAGCTGATTCAGAAGTACCTGGGAGATGGCCCCCGGTTGGTGCGACAGCTGTTCCAGGTTTGTCTACCTCTCCACCTCCCCGACTTTTCAATTGCCATTTGATGCTAACACAGAGAAAACTAGGTTGCTGGTGAAAACGCACCCTCCATTGTTTTCATTGATGAAATCGATGCCATTGGTACGAAACGATACGATTCCACGTCAGGAGGAGAGCGTGAAGTTCAGCGAACCATGCTGGAGCTTCTCAACCAGCTTGACGGCTTCGACGACCGCGGCGACGTCAAGGTCATCATGGCAACCAACAAGATCGATACGCTCGACCCTGCGCTTATCCGACCCGGCCGAATCGATCGAAAGATTCTGTTCGAGAACCCCGATCAAAACACGAAACGCAAGATCTTCACCCTACATACCTCCAAGATGAACCTCAACGATGATGTGGATCTGGATGAGTTCATCTCCCAGAAGGATGACCTGTCCGGTGCCGATATCAAGGCCATCTGCTCAGAGGCTGGTATGATGGCTCTACGGGAGCGACGTATGCGGGTGCAGATGGCGGATTTCCGATCTGCTCGAGAGCGGGTGTTGCGCACCAAGCAGGAGGGTGAGCCGGAGGGTCTGTATCTGTAATCTGCGGCATCCATGTGCGGCATTAGGTATGGTAGTGAGTGGTTCTCGAGGGAGCCGGGGATGGCTGTGACCCGAATCTTTTATAAGCATAGGAAATGGCCGGGCCACGGGGCAAAGTATTCAGCCACCAGTTGATGCGAGCTGTACATGGAGAGCGAAAGTAATGATGCAGTAAAGCGTGTCTATGAGCGAACCCAAGTCGTCTGCCTCGGTGCCCTCTGTGCTGTGTTGACGCGTGCCCTGTAGTATACAGGTTATCATCTGAACAAATTTGCTACCTATGCATCAGCCCATGTTTGGATCAATATCAATGATGTGCTGTGTTATGCCCAACCTCTGGTTTATACCCAATTCCTGGTTTATAATGTCCTGTGCAATCAACTCTTTTTCCACGTCCCAAATACACTCTTCATCACGCATTTAATACCTACCCTGTATGATAACGATAATAAAAAAAAAAACAGCACTACTCGTTCTACTCTTTGGTCACATTTATCACCATTTCAGCATCCAAACGCTCATTCCGCTTAATTTCCCCCCTTCGTCCATCTCATTAATCTCTTGTCCACGTATCAGACACTTGCACGTGGTGACATCAGCCAATACCAGCGCACACGTCACCTCACCCCCTTCTTCCCACTCATTTCATTCATTTCATCTCATACAAGGCAGAACCAAAACAAAACAAACAAACACATACTCATTGCACATCCCGCCCTTTCTCTTTTTTTCCCTCTGCACAATCGCCATCATCGTCCTTTCTTTCCCATCTCATCTCCACCTCCGCATTTGGTCTCCTGCAGCCGCAACCGCAATCGCTCGCTAGTTGCCCCCACCATCCCGCAAGCGATTGATCCCATCATCATCTTATTCACATCGTCTCGTCTCGTCTCGTCTCGTCTCATCTCTGAGCTCGCCCCTGTTATCCCGTTGCTACCAACGGCAACAGCTCTAGAGCAATACACGAGATATCTCCGCTCCATCTTGATTTACTCCAAAACGATGGGCGCCGCAATAGAGCCCACGCAAAGCGATGGCGACGCAAATACTGGAACAAAGAGCCGTCCAACAGCGAGGCTATCCGCTGCGTACTCTTATGCTCAAAACTCTTTGAACTCTTTGATTCCGCCGTCTTCTCGCCAACACGCATACGACGCAGCATCATCATTTGCCTCTAATCAACCCGTACTTTTCGTACGTAAAACTCTCCTATAAGGAAACACGAGGGGGGAAAGAGTTGGCATCCTTTAACTAACACATACATGTGAATGTTCAACAGTCCTTTACAGTTTTCCAAGCCCTCTTCGCGCTTCTCCCCCTTCTGCTATTCTTCTCCTTTGCGTTGTCAACCATTCTCCTGGCCCTCTCTGCTGCGTTTGCCTTTGCGTTTTTCTGGATCGGCATTGCGTGCCTCTTTTTGATCCCGACTTTGTTCATTACGGCATCTCTCGCAGTATTATGCTGGGGAACGTCAGTGGGGAGCTTTGTTGTTGCTAGAAAGCTGTACCACTATGCGCCGGCGGCAATTCAACAGGACAGGAATGATACAAAATCGCCGGCAAGCGAGGATACGCTGGTTGTACCCGAGTTGGTAGTGTCGAATGATGTGGGAGTCAAGAAGGAGGATCAGTTGGACGACATCAAGAGCTTGGAGTGATGGACTGGGAGAGAAGGATGAGTCTCATGGTTTTCAACAGGCGTCATAATATTATTCTTGCGTTGGGAGCACGTGGCACAGATTAGACGTGCTCTTCGATATCCAGATGTTATTGCTATAGCATGAAGTGTGTTTATTAAAAGGAGAATAAACCAAAACCCCGCGTTCCAAGTTTAACATTCATTGACGCTGGCGGATACAAGAGGAACATGGAGAGTGTAGCAGACATTAGAGGAATGTAGCGATGGTAATAAAGGCCAGAAAGCAAGCTCGGTGGTAGTAGCACTTACAGCAGGATTTGAGTACAAGTGGTCATTGTCCTTCTACATATTACCCATGTATAGCAACCCCCATGACATGGATCATCAAGATACTTTACTAGGCATCAAGGCAACACTATTTGACATGTGATTATACAAACTGCTCGAGACAAATGGGGCAACATAGCCGGTGACGGTGATTGACAGGAGAAGACATCTATTGGTTAGCCTTACCCTACGAAGAGCTATCAAACACGGCGGAATGACAAAAAGGGTATTCCGTTCATCAGACCCTGAATAAGCTAATGGACAGTACATGTAGCATTCACCGCCTTCAGTAACTAAAAAATGAAAGCTCGAGGTGTTTATATCCATCCAATGATTAATCAACGTGATCTTGTCACCACCTAGCCAATGCGGTTGCTATGCCGTTCCCGGTAACTACTAAATATCCACGCCCAGATTCATCTTGCGCGCCGCCATCGCTATGCTTGTCTAGGCCTAGTCGAGGGATTCTGCCGAAAAGGCCATATACAGTATAACTGATATTCAGGAACCGTAACAAATCAACGCCATAGTAAAATAATGCCTCGTTCCGCCAAGAAAGAAAGAAGCAAAATAACCATGACAAGGGCAGATTTAGACAAGCATCTCCAGAATGACGTCGCGAGCTGCAGAAGATGGATCCTCGAGCTCGGAATTGCCCCTTTGAAAGCGGGCGGTATGGATTGCATCCATGGGGTACGGGGTGCTGACCGCGGCGGTACCTGCTCGTGCACACAGTCGAGGCGCTCCATCAGGGTACCGACATCAACCCCGCCATGTACCCCGCCAATCCCGCCATGGGTCCCTTTTTCTTCAGTTAAGGACCCCTCCAAAAGGTTCGGGTTGGGATTCTGATTCTGCCCATTTCGCATCTTCAACATCAACAGACATTGCCAGGAATCACGGCCATTGATCTAACCAAGATGGAGTTTGATACCAAGACACGTACGGGAGACTTCCATCTGCTGCCCCCGTTATTCTGATCGATTCATGGCTAACTCGTGATGCAGCAAAGTCGGTCACCAACGACCCCACGTCCTTTGCCAGCGACTCGGTTCGCATGCGATGGCCCATCATTCTCGTGAGTGATCTCTCGATTCGACAGCTTTCCACCAAAGCGTTTTTTATATATTCATCTAATGCAAGGTTTTATTCGATAGACTGGGGCTGTGGATGACGTCTACAAGACCATTTCTGCCACGGACGACGCCGAGAAGCAGGCCGAGGGCAAGAAGATTATCGAGCAGCTGGGCGCCCTCAAGTATGAGATGCTGCACGACCGCCAGATGACGTATGCGCCCAAGTCTTCGACTTTCGATTAACAAGAGAAACGAATGCTAACGATATACCTCATAGGCCTCTGGTCGAGGACGGCTTCTCAGACGAGACGGCCGCCTACAACCAGGAGCTGGAGCAGCTGGGTAACCCAACCTGGTTCCAAGTCCCCTGGCTGTTTGCCGAATGCTACATGTACCGGTATGTCGCAAATTCACAAGAACGGCTTCATACAAGCTCTACCTTACTGAATCGCTGCACAGACGCCTCAACACATTCTTCACCACGACCCAGCACTGGAAATCATACGACCTCTTTGCCCGTCAGAAGATCGACAGCTTCCGGACCTCTCGCAATGCCGTCGCAGAGCTGGCCGCCAGATATGAAGATATCGTTACAAAGATTCGCGCTGATAAGAACATCACTCATGACTCCGAGGCCGAAAAGATTCTCTTCGTGGAAATGTGCGAGGTCTGCCTCTGGGGAAATGCCACCGATTTGTCGCTACTCACCACCATGACCTACGAGGATATCCAGAGGCTTCAGGGCAGCGAAGCCAGAAAGGCCGCCGAGAAGAATATCCTCGTCAACAAACTCCCCCAAGCTTATGATCTGCTCAACAAGGCTCGGGCCGAGGGCAAGAAGGAGCGTCGCGTGGACTTTGTTCTTGATAATTCTGGCTTCGAGCTCTACGTCGATCTGGTGCTGGCTGGCTACCTTCTCAACACGGGCCTTGCTACTCACGTTGTGCTTCGCCCCAAGTCAATCCCCTGGTTTGTCTCCGATGTTCTGCCCGCAGACTTTGCTGCCCTCCTGAGCGCTCTCGCCAACCCCAAAAAATTCTTCGAGGCTCCGACGGAAGAAGAGACGGTGGCAGAAAAGACCCCCGCACCTCTGTCAGAGAAGGAGGCCCAAAGTCTGTCGTTCGTCTTCCAGGATTGGGCGACTCAGCATGGTGAGGGCCAGCTGGCTATCCGGCCCAACAGGTACTGGACTGCCGGTGGCTCTTTCTGGCGACTTCCCCACGAGGCCCCTGAGCTATACGAAGATCTGAAGCAGGCTGAGCTTGTCATCTTCAAGGGTGACTTGAACTACCGAAAGCTGACTGGTGATGTAAGTGACTCCATTATGACGATATCTGACAAGTCCATTGACTAATGCTTTCTAGGCTTGCTGGGACCCTACCACTCCTTTCACAGAGGCCCTCGGCTCTCTGGGCGCTGGCTCAGGCGTCAACGTCATGTCTCTACGAACCTGCAAGGCCGACGTCGTTGTTGATCTTCCCGCTGGGAAAGATGAAGAGTTGAGAGCCCTCGAGGGCGGAGGCGGTGATTCTGGCGCCAGAAAATGGGCATGGAGCGGCAAGTGGGCGGTTGTTTCTTTGTCTGAAGGCAAATGAAAAAAAAAAAGGTACTATAGCGATATGTTTGTCAAAGAACTTGTTTAAATGAAAACCTGGAAAAGATGGACTCATAGATGTATAGAAGTTATAGAGCCCAAGACGAGGAAAAGCCATAGATTCAGTATTCCCCGTGGTTTTAAATAGGATGAGAGTTTGTGAAGATATGGATACTGATGAGAAGCGTTTACTAACATATTCGACTAACTACCTATACAAAGAAACAGACAAAATACCCCTTGTCAGCCAACTACTGGCTACAACACCTCTCAAATCCACCAAAAGAACAACCATCATCATTCCGTTTGCTTACCATTCTGTAACCGCTCTTTCCTTCATCTCTTCCTAGCATCACCGCTCTCTGTAATCTAAAGTTACCAAATTCTTCGGCCCCTAAATCCGTAAGACGGTGGGAGCTCATACGATGGAATATCATAAGACGGGGGTCCATACGAAGGCGGAAGAGGGTAGCCAGTAGACGAAGCCGAAGCAGTTGAAGATGTTGCGCTGCTCGAAGATGATTTGGTCATGGTTGTGGTGTGGAAAGTGGTGGAAGTGGCTGAGGGCTGGGTGGCGGCGTCGGCGGTGGATGCGTATGAGATGGTGCTCGAATTTGAAGATGAAGTGGAAGTTGAGAATGAAGATGAAAAATAAGACGTGGTGGATGTTTCGCTGGATGGAACGGAATAGTGCGGGCTGCTTGATGTTTTTGAAGTAGTTTCCGCCAAGGCGGAAGAATCGATGGAGATGCTTGAGGGGGGGAGGATGTATGAAGTGGTGCTGAGAGATGTTGATTGAGAGGAATGTCCGGTTCCGGTGATTGTTGTTGCTGTTGTGGAGTTGGTTAGGGTGTAGATGGGATATGTGCCTGTGGAAGAGTCGCTGCAGGATGTGTATGTGGAGGAGTGGGTGGTTGTGGCGGGTGAAGCTGAAGAGTCGGTGGACCCGACTTGTGTGGATGAGGAGGATGAGGATGCAGATGTGGAAGTGGAGGAGGATAACAAGGTTCCGGATGGTGTGGTTGTGTATCTTGTCGAGATACTCGAGGTAGACGGTTGACTGGTAGGACCTGTGGATGTTTCCGAGGACGATCCGGTGGTGGAGGCAGAAGAAGACCTAGTTGTAGACTCTGTTGACGAGGTGGTAGAAGATTCACTTGCTGAACTCGTGGATGTCTTGGAGGAGATTATACCGGTGCTTGTAGAAGAGGTCTTGGTTGACGAAGCAGTGGAAGATTGACCGCTGGAATTAGAAGATGTTCCCGAGGACGATTGGCCCGTGGTAGTAGAGGTACTGGTGGATGTAGACTCAGTTGAGGATACAGTAGAAGACTTTCCGGTAGACTCAGACACGGTCGAGTAAAAGGTTTGTGTGGAAGACTCAGATGTAGACTTAGTAGTGTCCGATGGAGTGTGACTGTAGCTTTCAGAGTGAGAATTTCCAGGAACGGTGACAGTCTGCGTGATAGTCGACTTGAGTGTCGTCAGAGTCGTGCTTTCAGCAGTCGTCTCTGATGTGCTTTCAGATTTGGTCACTGTAGAACTTCCAGAAGTCGTCGCCGTCGTGCTCTCAGATACCGAGGAAGGCGTCTCACGAGCTTGTGTCGTAGTGGGAAATTTGAAAGTAGTATCTCTGCTGGACGTTGAAGTTGAAAGCGAGGTGGAATGCAGAGAAGAAGAAGATGACGTGGATGGAGAAATTGAAGTGCTTAGGAGAACAGACGAATCTGTGCTTCCTCTTGCAGTGAGGGATCCACAGTTGTACCCTTGAGAGCAGTTTGACGTGGTGGTTCCGGGGAGTTGGCTCGAGTCGGTGGTGGTGGTGGAAGCTCCGGTAGTGGTGGAAGACGAAGTGAAAGTGCTGCTCGTAATTGTACCAGTAGTCGTGCTGGTGCTTGAAGTCACCGATGGGATGGAATACGTAGATTGAGAAGAGCTTGATCCGGACGAAACAGAGCCAGTGGTAGATGCAGTGGAAGTAGACTTGGACACCGTTTCTGTCTCCGTTGTGGACGAAGTAGATAGAGTCAAGGACGTGGTCGAGGTGCAGCTTGTCACGGTCGAATAGCACGATGAGGCACATGCCGTGACGGTTTCCGTCTTGGTCGTTGTGACAGTGACGGTTTGATCCGTTGCTGCAACAAGGCTGGCGCTGCTATAATGTTAGCTTATGGCGTTTTCTTCATCTTCCCTGAAATCCAGATCAAACTTACCCAATGCCCATAAAGGCCATGAGGATCATTTTATTCACCATGGTGAGTGGCCTTGTAGCAAGAGAATGTTCTAACGAGAGTAGTGTAGCGAGTGACTATTAACGAGGGACTGTTTCGATCTGCGCCTTTGCGGTGAGAAGCAGAGTCTTGGTCCTGAATCTCCTGAGAGCTACCATCTTTTATATGTGTTAGGAGCTGCCTTACACCATGAACAGGCCTCCAATTTCACCCAGGATGAGACAACGAGGTCCTCCCGTTCGAGTCCGTATTGCGGCTGCATGCTCCCGCATCCCGACGGATTCGTACCGTACGCTCATTTCCGCTACACGTTACTCGAAATGGTCCGCCAATGTTCATCATCATGATAAGATGGTAGAGTCATGTACTCTACGTCTGAGAGCATACCGTATGTCGAGTAACAGTCAGATTCTTTGTTCAACATCACTAGAATCTTTGGTTGGAGATGATAGCTGCCGTGAATCCAGAGCTATTGTTTCAATCAGGGACATGCTGATGAGTTGCACAGAATGCCACGAGCCGTCTAGCTACACAAGATGAGAGACACGTTCAGCTGCCGTGGACCGCAGCCTCTATCGTATTATCCCCCTGTAGATGGCGTCTTGATCCTTTCTTCGACACATAACGCCTTGGTTGTGGCAGGAATAAGAGCCCAGTAAGCTATAGATTGGTAGGATGAATGGATGGCGGTTCCACTAATCTGTTGGGAAGTTTGACGAACGGTACGCATGTTTCCACCTCTTGCTCGTGTTAAGATCTGGGTACCTGCATGAATGCCGTGACTCGAGCCTCAAAGCCCGATCAGATGCTACTCCGAGTCCTTTGCCGAGTCAAGATCAGATGGGGAGTGGTTACCCATGTATGGAGTAACTCAAGGTCCGACTTATCTACATGTGTACTTTGATGTCTGCTAATAGGGGAATATCGCTTTTCTTTTTGATGACGATCGACTTACTTTTGCGTCCTGTGCACATTTCTGGTCGTCATAGTAAAGCTTCACACGTATCTTCTCACCAACAGTATGGCACCCCTCGTTGCTACGACATCATCTGTTTCAACATCGCCAGCTGGCATGGGTAAACACAACGGAAAAAGTCTCAGACACGTGCGCTGTTCCTAGGTGGCGCAGTATATCGTCGCTGTTCAAAGTCGAATTAAAACAAAAGACAAAACGGCAAGCCACCATCGCATGGCTGTGGTCGTTCCTGTTCAACTCGACTTGATGCGATGGTGACACGCCAGCTGAAGAGGCAATCTAAGATGCATGCCCCTATTGAGGAGATTCGTCTGATTACGCGATATTCCAAGCTCCTCATATATGGAAATGAGCCATGAGGTGTTCCTGAAGATGACCATCTTTGTGCGTTAGTAGCACAACACAGCACCATGCACACTGGGTCGCACAGTTGAGATGGTAAAAGGGATACGATCTATGCCGGCCACACAAGGAAAGCAGAAGGAATGGCACAATTTATTTCATAATCTCCAAGATTCCTACAGGAGCCTACCTATTGTTTGCAAAGTGCTCGGTTACACCCTCTTACAGGGCAGCTTTGAGAATCTTGAAAGCGTCTTCCCGGCCTCCCTTGAAACGCTCTTCAGCAGTGGCCCAGTTGATGACCTTCCAGATGTTCTCCACATATGCAGCTTTGCCGTTGAGGTACTGAGCAATCAAAGTTTAGCCAACCGTGTTTCAATGAGAAGGCCTTTGAGAAATGAAGCTCACCTGCAGGTAGTATGCATGTTCCCACATGTCGATACCCAAGATCGGGACTTCTCCGCCAACGACGGGATCCTGGTCCTTTGTAGTCACAATTCGCAAGGTATTGCCGTCTTTGACCAGCCAGCCCCAGCCACTTCCTTGGAGACCTAGCAGGGCTTTTCCCATCGCCTCCTTGAAACCATCCAAGCTGCCCCAGGTCTTGGCTATCTCAGCAGTCAAAGTAGGGGCGCTGGCGGGATCTGCGTCGGCAGATGAGGATGGCGACAGGTTCTTCCAAAAGAGAGAGTGGTTGATGTGGCCACCACCGTTGAATTTGACGGCGGCCTGTAGGGCAATCTGTGAAGGGACATCATTGTCTGTGATGGCGGTGGCGTAGGTCTTGAGGGCGTTGTTCAGGTTGGTAACATAGGCCTGGTGATGCTTGCTGTGATGAAGCTCCATGATCTGAGCGGAGATGCTCGGCTCAAGGGCCTTGGGCATAGTTAGCAGGGTGTAGCACCTTGATGGACCGGCAGCCTCACATCGTAGGCATATGGCAATGCCGGCAGTGAAAAGGTGCCAATCGACATTGTGGGCTCGAATGAATCGGTAAGAGGTTCTTGAATCTTGACACTGGCAAACTCGGGCTTTGAAGGATCTGGAGAAGAAGAGTAGCAACCAACAGGCAGCAGGGAGAGAACCGTCAGGAGAATGACTCGAACCGCCATTTTTGTCTATTTAACACGGCCTGAGATGGGGTCAGCAAGGCGTGATGAACAATACCGCAGTTCAAATTACTAATGCAGCAAGCATCATGAACAGAATCAATCGTCATCCATGTAAGTGGCTCTCCATCAAGGTTCTCGCTCAGCTCAGCGTTGGAGATTCGGGAGCATTTCCGCTCAAACTTGCTCACTGACGGTTACCGTATGGGGAAAGGAGGCGAGAAATGCGGCGCCATGATTGGGCCACTCGGCACCGTTTCAAATAGCGTACACGTTGAGTGTTCAATCTCAGCCACCGTTTGCGTCGCAAAGGATGAACTGAAATGAAACGAACGGCCATGAAACAAGCTCGCATGCGGCCTTTGTCATGTGGCATGAACAATGCCATTCAACCATTTGCAGAGCCGTTCTCGTTGGCATATAAAGGCACTGTTTGGGTCTGGAATAGAGCCGGATCTAGTAGTCCTTCTCACCAACTCTTCGTTATCAACAAAGCAACCAACCAACACCACGTCGAAATAATCCATAATGTGCGGCCCAGTAACCACCAACAAGCCTCGCGGAGGGGCACTTGCTGCCCTCAGTTCGCCGGAGAATGCCAGCCAGCCAAGAACCATTTGCGGCGATCTTGCTTTTCACACTCCCGGCCGCCCAGAGAGTAAAGAGGCTACGCATGTGAGACTGACGCCGGACGCTGCCTACGACGCAAGACTGCTGTCCAATCTCCAAGTCGTTATTCAGTAAGTGCTCACTTGAGGCCCCCGACGGTTTCGAATGCAGCTAACTTTGCCACACAGTTCCAGCGGCGACTTGACGATGAGAGTGGAAGATTGCGGCACGTTTCAGCAGTTTCAATTTCCCACGACGGCAGGATCATTCGACAAGGCTTTTATTGAATTGCCACTCGATAAACCGCTCTCACTTGAGGTCGGCAACGATGGAATCATCGGTCGCCGAGTATCGCTGCTCTCTCGCTCAGTCCCCGACCAGGTAGTAGCTGAGGGCATCGTGGGATTCAATTTCCTCAGCATGGATCAGCCATCTCTCTAGGCCATGCGTTGAGACGAACCATGCATTGTCAGATGTGTTAGAGACATCAAGGTTCTGATGGAGACACCGGCTAAGACACTCGGTGCAGGGCTGGCATTTGCACCTTGATGGACAGCCCGGATGAAGACAGGGTAACGGCTGGACCGTTTAATACTGTTCGCCCCTGAAAAAGAAGTGTTCAAGAGAAGAGGACATTGAGGGCAGGCACCTCACCTATTATTATTGACAGGATATAGATGGCGATGGGTTTTGAGTTTTGACAGGAGTCTGGAGTAAGGGTATGGATAGGATTCAATTCCGGGACCCCCGCAACGTGGCTTCACAACCACGTTGGAACTGTGGATTTTGACAAGCGGGATTCGGTAGCTTTGAGCATAGGTATAGAGCACTAACAATCAACTGAGAGTTATGAAACGGGTGTAGAGGTTGTCTCCGGTTGGATGAAGTTGTCAATAAACATGGATTCTTGCAATCTCGAGTTGAGACGGACGATGGCGTTTACGCTTTAATCAGCGAAGGCTCACGACTCCGAGTGCCGGGCCGGAGCATTTCATGTCCGAAGTCCTCATGAGAGAAACAGTGCCTGGAGCTAGCGTCATCTCGCACCTTGACAGGATGTAAGCATCAGCAATTTTCATTCTCGTCAGTATCACAGCATGAGATTTGTTCCCATTAGATAGACTACGGTTGTTTTGAACGAATGTGCATTTGGCTCAAGGAGAAACGAATAGACAATTACCGGAGCTTGTTGTCGCCCTACAATGACACAAGTCTCAGCGGCGGAGTTAGGAGTCAAATATCCGAAGCCGCCTTACGTGATCATCAAAAGAATAGAGTTGCATTCGAGTTCATAAACTCCAGATGAGTCTTAGTCCTCCACATATTGCTTTTAAATACATCATTGAAACGCATCATGTCAACTCCAGCTAAGCCTCAAAACGTGTGTCGGGGATGCAGATCAAGAAAGAAGCGATGCGATGTGAGACTCACAAACAGCAGCCAGCGGCCGCTTTACTAACACACAATACCAGGGTAGCCGACCGTCTTGCTCATCTTGTTCCGCCAGAGGTGAGCTCTGTTACTATGAGAGAAGCAACAGACACAATGTCCGTCATGGGCAAGTTTTGAGTCGTGCAAATGGAAACACACACCGTGATTCCGGCCTTGCAACCTGGAATTCCTGGCCGATGGACGAGATCGACGCGTTGCTGGGGCTTGAAACCAATGAGATTGCACCGCCTCTTGAGGATTCGTTTGAGTGGATGTTGTCAAATAATGAGTCTCTAGCAGTTGGCGTGAATACTTCTGGCCCGGAAAGACAAAATTCTCTTGCAGCTCAAACTGCCGAATTACCAACACCACCAGCATTGGACCCAAAGCTGCCGGAGTTGCCTGAGCTGCCAGACATATTGCAGTTAGTTGAGCTGTTTTTTGAAAAGTTCTACCGCTACTTTCCTATACTTCACAAGGAGGCCATACTATCCGCCATCAAGTCACACGGAGCAGAGGGCATTCCACCAGTTTTGCTTTATGCAATCATTGCTGTTTCAGCAGGTGCCCACCCCAACCAGCGGTTTCGGAAATTGCAACTGATCTGGTATGAGGAAGCAAAGTGTCGAGTTTCAAGAGAGATACGGGAGCCGGACCACGTGCTTCAAACCATGCAAGCCGCCGTCCTAGTCGTCTACCTCGGACTGGCATATGTCGACTATACAACTTCGATAGTGATGCTCGGTGAAGCTTGGAGAAAGACTGTTGCCATTGGCTTTGGCGACACCTTGCGAAACATGATTGTCAAGACCCTGAGCACTCAAGAAAAGGAGAAGTGGATAGAGAAGGAAGAGATTATACGAATCTCGTGGATTCTCTTCATCATGGATCGCGGAATGTGCTTTCCCATTGGCTTGATGCATGCAATTGATGATCGGCGGATGAAGATTGAGCTTCCAATGGCGGAGCGTGATTTCCAGTCCGACCAGGGGCCAGCGCCTCGTTGCTCGAATCGGTTCACCTATAACATGGACAACCTGATTGCGGCATTGAGAGACAGGAGCTCACAAGGCTCGGCAACTCAGCTGCAGTACCTCATTCTGGGATATGCAATGCTAGGACGCATTAGCGAAGCCCTCGATCCTGCTGCGGACGGCGACGAGGATGGGCGCAACGAGCGAATAGATGTTCTTTGTACGCAACTTGCCAAGATTCGACTAATGCTTCCTCGCTCTGCCACGGAGCTCTCCATGGCCAATTACGACGAGTTCATAGAAGTGATTTGGCTCAACGTCATCTTGAATTGCTGCACAATCCTTTTGCATCATCGACCTCTTCAAGAAGGAGAATCCCTCGACGATGCGGGAACGGAGCTGGCGAAGAATTGGCCGCTCTGTGTCGCCGCTGCACGAAACACGATATCCGTTCTTCGAGATGCCTCTCGCGTATCCGTCGACTTTGTGAGCAACGCGCACTTCCCGTGTCTGCTGTTCACCAGTTGCAGGATCCTCATGACGGAATACTTCTGCCCTTCGAGGTATGACGGAAAGACCAAACCGGGGGATGGTGTTAGTTCGGCCCCAGCTCGCGACCCGAAGCTACGTGAGGACCTGGAGGTTGTTACCATGACGTTTTTCAGGATGAAGGAAGTGTGGCAAGGTCTGGGCCAGAAGTTTAGCAAGGGAATGCACTTTTTCCTGCACCAAGGAGAAGATTTCGCGCGCCAGACAAAGGCCGGCGGTGCGCGGAGTCTGCTCGGGGTGTGCGACAGCTGGACCGTAATTCCAGATGACTATGAGCTGACTATTCCAACTTGAAGAGAAATGCTCATGGTTTGTTCAAGATCAATGTTTTGGGGAGTCTATTGCGCATCTATGGCTTAATGAGATTCGGCATTACACACCTTTCCACAAACGACCTCCATATCACAGCTTGATTCCTTTAACTCGGCACCCAAGTCTTGGAATCGCCAACAAGACGACCTCCAGTAGTCTCAACAACCGCCCCCGTGGCGTAAGAATCCTTCATCAAATAGACATACGCCTCCGCTACTTCTTGAGGCGAAGCAACCGTGCCCGTGATGGAGTCCTTCCTGAAGCTGTCCAGCAATGCCTTCCTCTGGTCCGCTGGAACCGAGTCGAGCAGCTCCGTTTCAACGGCGCCGAGCACCACACAGTTGCATCTCACCGGCCGCAGATCGACCGCAAGACCCCGCGAAAGGGCTTCGGTGGCGCCTCCGACGGCGGCCACGACGGACCAGTTGGGCAGCGGACGCCAGGTGATTGTCCCGCCAGTCAGGATGTATGAGCTTTTCACCCCCTGGTTGACGTACTTGCTCAAGTACTTTGCGAGGATGATGGCGGCGTTGTTTCGGACTTGAAAAATGGCGTTGATTTTCTCAATGGTTATGTCGGCAAGACCGCCGACGTTTAGAGCATCGCCAGCCGTGTGGACCACATGGTCGAGCTTCCCATCCTTGGTAGCGAATTCCAAGAGCTGTACAACGTTTTCTTCAATGGTGGCGGGGTTTCCGAGGTCGCACGTCTTGGCAGATACCAGCTTGTCCGCGTCTCCGAGGTTGGCCGCCTTGATGTGCTCCTTGAGGCGAGAGACGGCCTTGTCCAGCCTGGACTGGTTGGAGCTGCTGATGACGACTTGGGCTCCGTGTTCGAGGGCCGCTTCGGCAACGCAGAAGCCTACGCCGGAAGAGCCGCCGAGGAGCAGGACTCGGTGGCCTTGGAGCTTGTTGACGTATTTGAGGACGGCCATGGTGGTGCCAATGGTGTAAGTGAGGGGATGCTCGAGGTTTGCCGTGAGAGTCGGGGATTGTATTGTATTCGAGAATCTAGATCTGTTGCTTCAAGTAGTGTCTACATCTTGGCTGGCTCAGCTCTTCTATATATACCTTTTTTTCTACTTTACAAGCACTCATAGTAACTATTCCTCTTCACATCTAATGTCCGTTATATCCAACGGTGAAGAGTGTCGGCGCTTTGTCTTAGCGGCGGCGACGGACCGCTAGCGTCGCCGCTCTGATCGGATCCGCTCGATTGGATGCTGACCAGCCGGAAGATTAGAAATGGAAGATGCTGTGGGATGAAGAAGGCTATGTGGATGGCCGATTCAGTTGTATTAGAGGCGAGGAACTGTATAAGTCGAAACGATAATGATTCAAAGGCAATCTCCCGGTTGGTGAAGCCGGTCCTGTCTGAAGAGCTGTTCGCCGTCCATGCACAGGGACAACTTCATATACGGAGTGTTCTCATCATGTATTACGAGGAGAGGATCATGACTCTATGCTCATTCCTCTGCGATTTGTTAATTATCCCTCAACAACAGAGAGTAAGAATGGCTCATTTAAAGAAATCCTCACTTTCATTGTTCGGATGTCTATTCATCAACTGTAACATTCATGCTGGTAAGCGCTCATCTCAGTTGAATGTTACATTCATGAAGAGGGGTTCTCCACAGCGGTACATGCATCAGCATCCTCATTGTACATACACATACCGATCTAGTACCTGTCAGGGCGGAATCCTGCGTTCATGTTCATGTGTTTCGTACATCAATGACAAGGCTCGGCGGCGTTACCTGAAAATGAGGCTGCGCAACCTGGAAGCCTTCCAAATCCCCAACAGTTGACCAGTGCACAAACTTCATGTTGACAACTTCCCAACTGTTCTAGTCATGAACCGCCTGTAGCAGATGCCGCAATAACCCCTCCATCCTCCCTTGAATACCGCTGATCAATCCTATCGGGGAGGCCTCGCAGATCATTGCATCAACTTCAATATTCCCGTATCCTGCCGGTCACGGCCCATACGAAAAAGCATCTACCACCCCGACTGCTGAGGGAGCTGACAATCCGGAGCTTGGCCTTGATGGTGCGTGCACATGAAATTGCCTTGCTTTCTGGCCCAGGCGTGAGATTGCGCGAAAGGCGCCCTGTGGACTCGTTGAGCGGCATAGAGGAGAAATCAGGACAGCTCATCTACCAGCTGGCACAGCTAGGTCGCCAGGCTGAGGCTTCGAATGTCCAGCTATAAATCCACAGACTATACAGTAGGATGGATTTGCGCGCTCCCTCTCGAGCGCGCCGCGGCAGAGGCGATGCTAGACTGCAAACACGGAGGTTCAAACAGCAGCCAGTACACGCTCGGCAGGATCGGTGACCACAACGTTGTTATTGCGTGCCTACCAGCGGGTTTGACCGGAACCAATGCCGCCGCCACCGTTGCGGCCAAGTTGATGCTGCGGTTTACGTCTATTCGATTTGGTCTTTTGGTAGGCATTGGAGGAGGAGTTCCGAGCAGAGAATCCGACATACGGCTCGGAGATGTAGTCGTCAGTCAACCGCGAAACGGATATGGTGGAGTGGTGCAGTATGACTTTGGTAAAACTCGTCCTGGGGAGTTCGAAACGACTGGCTTTCTCAATACACCTCCGATTGTGCTGTTGGATGCACTCTCAAAAATACAAGCGGATCATTTGTCTGGAAATAGCAAGTTCTCGCAATACTTGCAAAGGGCCAATCACCAGCTTGGGGTCATGCCCGATGACACCAGGACCGACATGTTGTTTGAGTCGAGCTATGAGCATGTGGAAGGGCCGACATGCGAGAACTGTGACGACAAGCAACTGGTACACAGAAAACCTCGGAATCAAGACATTGTTATTCATTACGGCACAGTGGCCTCTGGAAATCAAGTCATAAGAGATGGCATCACTAGAGATAAACTAAGCTCGAAGCTCGGAGGGATCCTTTGTTTCGAAATGGAAGCAGCGGGACTTATGAACAGCTTCCCTTGCCTGGTCATACGAGGCATTTGCGACTATGCCGACTCACACAAGAACAAGGCCTGGCAACCTTATGCTGCGTCCGCTGCAGCTTCTTATGCGAGAGAAGTCTTGGCTGCCGTCCATGCAAATCAGCCACCGATGGCTCACATAGTCGACGACACTACAAAGACTGTATGATTGGTTTATTCTTACGATGAGAAGAAAGCTTGAGACTGACTTCACTTCGTTCATAGGAAATGCTTCGAGCTGAGATTGACTCCAATATTGATACCGTGAATTTGAGCTGGTTTCTCTCCGTTTTGCCAGCCATGGACCAAGGCGAATATAATTTCGATAATCCATCGCCAGATTGGGAGAAGCCAGAATATTACTGGATTTTCAGAAATGCGGATTTTAAAGATTGGGACACAGGCGACTCTTCCCGAATCCTGTGGCTAACTGGGCCACCAGAATGTAACATACGCAAAGCGACGTCCTTTATTCTACATCGAGAGATGGAGAAATCTTCAAAGACTCAACGGCTCGTGTTGCACTTCTTCTGTTCTGCAGCCTCAGTAAAAGGATCGTCTATCGCAGTATTCATCAGAGCTCTTGTCCATCAAATTGTCTCGACTTCACCACAGGCTAAGCAGATGCCAATCATTCGCACATTTCTGAGGAGTATTTTGAGTCATACTTTTAAAAGGATGTCTCCGAATCTAACGCGACGATTCTCATTCACAGACTCGAATTCCAATATAAAAAACTTACTCGAGTCTCCAGATGACAGCTTATGGACAGCTCTATGGGCCATCATGCCGACAGAACGAATTCCGGAATTATCCATTGTCATCGATGGAATTGAACATATTCGTGACCAGAGAGGCAAATTCATCCGGAGAATCCGCGAATTTGTCCAAGACCTACAACGAACGTCCAAGGCGAAGATTCTACTCACTAGTGGGCTAGAATCAGATACTGCTCAAATATTCAACGGGTTGCCTCATATCGAATACGATAGAGAAAGAAAAGGTTTGATTGCGAATCTTGTGTCTATATGCCGCAGAATCTTCTCTAATAGACTATAGAATGTCTTTCCAGCCTTTGCTTCGTCAACACCCGCTTTAGCAAAATCGTAAAGGCATCTGAGGGCACTTTTGAGTGGCTCTGGGAACACGCACAATACAATGCATGGTCAAAACCAAGCGTCTCCCGTGTACTGCTGATTCAGGGAAAACCTGGGAGTGGCAAAAGCACTCTTACACGGTATTTCAATGAACACATACTTGAACGGGAACCAGCCGCAGAGTCAGCCGTCATAGCCAGATTCTTTTACAGCTATAGAGAGGATATCCTTCAAAGAAGCCATTACAACATGCTACGGTCCATCATCCATGATATCTTATACCAGGATGAAGCCTTCTTTTATCATCTTCAACCAGAGTATCGTCTCCAGCCTCGTAGTGACACCGGTGTCGATTGGGAATATGAGTCGTTAAAACGTATCCTCAAATCCTTACGCGACTACTCCTTGCGGCGACCACTCTATCTAATCATTGATGCGGTGGATGAATCTGAATACGAGGATAGACGCAATATTCTCAAACTTTTGTTTCAACTGTGTGCGGAGATGAAACACGGCGTCGTGAAAGTTTTCATAACGAGCCGGCCAGTAGAACAGCTCGACGTCCGCCAGAAGAATGTCAACAACATGATACAGCTACACGAAGAGACCGTGTCCGACATTTCTCGTTTCGCGCGCTCTATGTTAGACGACCTGCATATCTCGCGCCTTCTGGCTAAAGCTACAGATTTCATCATCAAGAACGCACACGGGGTGTTCCTATGGGTGAAGCTTGTTGGAGATCAACTGAAAGCCTCTATAGAGGTTGGTGATTCTGAAGACGTCATTTTTCGATGCCTCGAACAGCTTCCCACGGAATTGGACGATTTTTACAAGCTGATGTTTAAGAGCTTGAGCGAGAACAAACCATATATTCCAGAATCAAAACAAATGTTTCAAATTGTTCTCTGGGCAGTGAGACCTCTGACGGTAAACGAGTTGCTGCACGCCTTGGCCATGTCGCGTGTTGCGGATATCGAATCTGACCTTTCCGACGATGTCTTTGACGGACGAATTCCAACCAAGACACGCATCACTCATTGCGGAGGGAATTTCTTGGAAGTCAAGCAGCCGTATGGTGCCTCCTTGGCAAATGCCCGTTCCAGTACCTCATACCCTCGAACTGATAACTCTATTGGGAACGAGGTTGTTCAGGCCATGCATCAAACCGTGCGCGACTTCTTCCTCAGCTCCAGCGGATGCGTAGCAAACTCAGAGTTGCGTATGAGCGACGACGAGGACGCTCACATTTTCATGTCTAAAATCTGTATTCGCTATCTCATGCTCTGTGTTGCCTGTACTGCTTTGGCAAAGACACTACCTTCTCTCGAATCGTGGACTTGGGAGCACTTTTATGAGTATGCCAAATACCTACAAAAAAGACCGTTTGCAAAATATGCTCTGTGTTTCCTTAAGCATCATATGAGCCACTGTCACCAAGACACAAGGGTTTCGTATCTTGCCATTCGACTAACAAACAGCCTGACCGGCAACCCATCGTCCTACTTGTTGGACAGCTGGGTTTTATCAAATATGGGGACGAGGGTTCAAGATTCACATCCCAATGAGCACGAAAGAAAAGCAATGGAATTCAGGGCTCAAGCCTTACACGCCGCAGTTTGGAACGACTTTCCCGTGGCCGTCGAGATCTTGCTGACAGCTGGGACCAACATCAACTCGAGATGCGAGAAAGAGCGCACATTTCTGTCATTGGCAGCCGAACGAGGGCATGAAGCCGTGGTAGATTTACTACTCGCACACCATGGCATCGAGGCTGATACAACAGATATAGATGGGCGGACACCGCTCTCGTGGGTTGCAGAAAAGGGCCACCATACGATTGCTGAGATGCTGCTGGCCCGCAATGATGTTGCTCCTAACTCAAGAGATATGGATGAACGGACACCGCTATCGTGGGCTGCCGAGCAAGGACATGGATCTGTGGTACAACTGCTGCTTGCTTGCAGTGACGTTGATGCTGATTCTGCGGATAAATGGCAACAAACACCGCTGTCAAAGGCGGCCGAAAAGGGACACAAGACCATTGCCGACATGTTGATCCATCATAATGTTGTTGCTATTTCGAGAGATGAACACGGACGGACACCGCTATGGCTGGCTGCGGAACAAGGACATGAAGAAATAGTAGAGTTACTGCTTGCTTTGAACAACGGCGAGGCCGATGAAAGCGATCGATATGGACGAACAGCACTGTCGCGAGCAGCTGGGCAAGGGCGCGATGCCATTGTGAAACTTTTGCTAAACCGCAACATTGCCAGGGCGGACTCGAAGGATCAATACAACCGGACGCCTTTATCATGGGCGGCTCGACAGGGACACGACAGCATAGTGACATTGTTACTTGAACGCAATGACGTCGAGCCAGACTCGAAGGATTTTGATGGCAGGACGCCGTTATCTTGGGCGGCGTGGTGTGGACAACACAACGTAGTAAAGCTTCTACTTGACCACAGTGACGTTCAAGTCGCGTCAGAAAAGAAACCCCAACGAAAACTGTTGCTATCGAAGTTTGCGCGCTATTACAAAGGCGCCAAGAAGCGCTTCGTTGGCCGTAAGGGCGTCGAAGCGGATTCGAGAGACGATTATGGACAAACGCCACTATCCCGAGCAGCCGAGCAAGGACACGAAGCCGTGGTAAAGCTGTTGCTTGATCGCAAAGACGTCGAAATCAATTCACGAGACATGAAAGGGCGGACACCACTGTCTTGGGCAGCTGATCAAGGGCACCATGACGTGGTAAAGCTGTTGCTTGCTTATAAGAAGATTGAGGTCGATTCCAAAGATGCATCTAGACGAACGCCTTTGTCTCGAGCAGCTGAACAGGGGCACCGGGACGTGATGGAATTGTTGCTGTCCCGTAATGAGGTTGATGTTAATTCGAGAGATGAGGATGGATGGACGCCATTATTTTGGGCAGCTAGGCATGGGCATCGGGGTGTAGTGAAGCTTCTTCTTATGCACAAAGATGTGAAGACTGATTTAGAGGATGTATCTGGACGGACGCCGTTATCTTTGGCTGCCCGGAGTGGACATGCGGAAGTGGAACATTTGCTTGGTGCAGTTTCCATCTTTTCATGAGAGCGGTATGTAGGACAGGGCATAGTAATGATATATGTAATTTATATTTACCTCGTTGCTTGTTCCTTCAGATGTTTACGAATCCTGGAGATGGCGAATCAGCAGTTTTATCACGAATTGTCCATCATGTAGTTGTTTTAATTTTACCTCTTACTGTGTGGCACTCGCGAGATCTTGGAGATCAATGGAGATGCCCAATTAAAGAAATTATTGGTTCAAGGTCTAATGCTGAGTCTCTACCGGATATCACTGACACTGCATACCTCTAAGCATATGTACTCGAGAGAGCTGGCTCTTTTCTATATGGCTGTGCGCAAGCTCCTAAACCTTCCTTTCAGCTCTGTCTACAACTTGTTTTATCTTGGCTTCTCATGTCTTGAGGGTGTTTAAACTCCTGCAAAATTCCAATGTTTAGTCTCTTATCATCGAGTTGTGATAGATTCTAGGAGTCAAGGAACTCTATGTCATATGCTAGGATAAAACATTGCAACTAATTAGGTCGGGGATTCTAAACACGTGGACTTGGGCGATGAAAAGGATCGATCCGTCATATCGGTATTTGGCTCTTGGTAATGACGCTTCCCCGATACTCAGGCTTTCGTACCAGGGTTTCCAGGTATTGTCGGTAATTAAATCTGACAATCGGCAGTCCGGTTCAAGATACTCGTATTGGGCCTTTTCCCTATCATACCCCCGTAACTGTCAGACCAAACCCCCGGATAGGCTACCCTTTATTCAGGGGTAGACTAAGCACAGCACTTTCAACGAAGATATAGCTCAACCGTTTTCTGTCTTATTTCCCGATCTTACGTATGGCTAGCCCGTGTTGTAAGCTAGTTGATTCGGCTATTCACAAACAACTCGATCCGATACGAATTCATTTTCATTGTCCCAAGGACCGCTTGCCTCATAGGCATTAATGCTTACAGAGCGCCAAGAGAGGTTGAGAAAGGTGGCGCGCAGCGGTAACCTGCCAGCGGCGAGCTATTGCGAATCCTTCAACGAGAACTTGCTTATGAGTGAGCGATGGAATGCGTTTTGCCCAATTCGCCATGCGGGGTGCCATTAACGAGAGCAGAATCATATTTAGAGATGCAACAAGAACCAACAGCTTCAATGATCCCTCTTTGTTTGGCTGCCTGGCCATATACTATCCCGCTCGCGGCAAAATCCCAAGACGCGAACTTGAGTCCCTCGTGCGATAAGTGTCAAGCCTGTCAAGCCCCCCCTAAGCGCTAATCACGGGGTGAATGAAATTAAGTTCAAAGCTTTCCTCAAGCTATCAGCTGATGACCACCAGGGGGAGTCTTCATATATAGTTAGACGATAGGAATGCAATAGAGCACAATTTATCAACACATTGTTTCACCCATCTCTGGCGGAATTGCTCTTGTGACGTATATCTGGAACAGCGACATCATGAGCGTCAAAGCGAAATCCTTCAGCGAAAGGATCATTCCTCTTTCGGCCAAAGACCAATGGCGGCCCATCCACAACATTCGCTCGCTGGTCTTCATTGTCGTCCGCGATGTTCTCGATGGAGAGCTCATGAGAGCGTCTCTGGATAAACTAATCAGGAACCATATACCCATCCTTGGAGCACGAATCAAGCCCAGCGGAGCCGATGGCTTACTGCAGTATCATCTCATCACCCCTTTCCCTGATAATCACGAATTATTCAGCTGGTCCACCAGCAATATTGATTCAACGCTCCAAGAAGACAATCTCGTGCCGGAACGCAACTCACAAAGAGGCATCACCATCTTACACGATGTGACGGTTATGGAACGGCGCTGGATCCCATCCGACTGGCCCGTCAGACGCGACCAGGACAAGCCAGACACGCCGCTCTTGCTCGTCCATCTCACACATTACAAAGATGCCACCATCATTTGCCTCAATTTGCTACACTGTGTAAGCGACCAGATGGGCTTTGGCAGCCTCATCACTTCCTGGATAGACGTCATGAAGGGCAAAGAACCCCAGCCTTTTATTGAACTACCAGAAGGTGGCCTCGACGGCGACAAAGACCTCACCTTCAAAGAGCTTTCCAAAAAATACGAATATCGGTTGAAATCAAGGAGAGAACGAGCGGAAGTTCTGATGGGAATTGTCCCAGAGCTCGTTGCTCGCCCAAAAGAGACGAGAGGCACCATCTTCTTACCAGTGGGCATAGTCAATGGGCTACGGGACAAATGGAGGAAAGAATTAAAGGTCAAGTATGGCTCTGATGCAGCGGATATTACAAATGGAGATGTACTCGTCGGGATTGTAGCCAAGGTACTCGATGCCCAACCTCACGATGGAATATCTACATGTAGATGCTGATGCCGACCCTTTTATCCTCTAGTTTGCCAACATGCACCGTAAAAAGACCAAGAAACAAGTCGTCACCGGTCCAGTAAACCGTGAGCTCTCCCATCTTTACAACACACATGTACGATAACTAACATCAAACATCTCCAGTCCGCGGAAATCATCCTCTCCTCCCCAAAAACACCCCCTACCTCCACAACGCCCTCCTCTTCGCCGTCAGCCACACAGCAATCAGCCGCTCCAAGCCCCCAACCTCGGAAATTGCCTACGGCCAACGCCTCGCCGTGCTCGAAACCCTCAAGCCAGAGAAGGTGGAGCGCGGCCTCGCAGTAACACGAGAACTCCTCCGAAGGAACATCCCGATGCACATCTGCGAACCGTGGGAATTCAGCTACGGCCCGACCAACTGGTGCAACGCGTGGCACGGCATCGAGTTCTCCGCAGCCAGCGTTAACAAGACGGGGGAAGAAGTTGCTGAAAGGAAGGACGGCGATGATGCGAAGACGATGGACGGGGCTGATTCGGCGCCGATTATTCTGGGACATTCGCTGGAACGGAACCATCCCAATCGACGTAAGTGGTTTCATCTCCTTGATTTAAACGGTTATTTTTTCTGACTTGATTTATACATTTAGTAAACGCCTTCATCATGTCAAAGGCTGAAGGAGGATATTGGGTTGATTTTTCGGCGCCGAGTAAGGGCATGGCGGCTATACGGGAGCTTTTGGAGAGAGATCCCAACTTGGAGACGATATGATGTCGTCTGTGCGTTTGTTTTATCAAGATGGCCTTGATATAATACCCAGATCGCTTTGGTTGAAAAGGTATTTTAAAGTGGCCGACGAGGAGAAGCTTCATCGTATAGATAGATATTGATTTACACATTTTACCTACAGCAGGAGTATATATACTATATCTTCATTTCTCTAGTAACTGCTATTATATCATTACGCATCAATTCAAACAAATAGCTGCTTGGAGAAGCATCCTAGATTCTGTTATAGACTTCCCAGACATTCTTACTCAAAGGGCACGGTGCAAGTAAAGGAACAAACTGGATGAACCTGATGCTTATGATATATAGCAAGGGATATCAAGTAATAACCAATCCACAACGGCCGTAACCGCAACCACTCTCTGCCCAATAAAGCTACCACCAGAGAGAGAAGAGAAATAACAATGTTGCAACCACAACTCCGGCTAAATGCATTCCGATATAAGAACCAAACCAATGCTCCAATGCTTGAAACAGATGAAAACAAAACAAAAAATATGCCAACGCCTAAGAACCATGCATGCTCTGCTCTCCCTCTCTACCAACCATCCCCAAACGTCATCATCTGCGAACACTCCTCCAGCCTATCAAGGCCCTTCTTGATGGTCCTCGTCATGGCAGCTATCCTCTCGAACGCAAACATGTCAAAGTGGTGACCGTCCACATCAAACACGTCGCAGAACATCTCGTCGTCGTAATCGCCCCAGCCGAGCAACTCGTCTTCCCGGTTCAGGTCCAGCCCAACCGTGCGACCGTCCTTTGCCGGCACGTATTCCTTTGCGCGCAGCAACACCACCCGCGGCCGTCGGTTGTAGAGTCTGCCAGACCACTCGGGAAGACGCCATTGTCGGACCATGCGCACAGCCTCCGCCATGCATCGCCTGGAGTGGATCTGGTTCTGTGTCAGGCCCTCTCGATCCGTCGAAGCTTCGTCCGAAGACGTGTCTTCTTCGCTGGAGGCCTCGTCGACGACCTTGAGGCCACGAATCTTGATCTTGGGCGCTTCAACGTCGGGAAACCGCTTGACCGGAGGTCCGGATGTGGGAACGAGAGGGATGTAGCCTGTAGACCTGGACTTGCCCGGATAGATGCTGTCAATCATGAGGATGCCCGACACTCGCACGACGTCGTCGTCTGCCAGCTGCCGCGCAACCTCCATGCTCAGCAGGCCACCCAAGCTCCAGCCGCCGAGCATGATGCTGATTGTGCCGTCGTGATTCCTCCGCCTGGCGGGAAACTCGTCTTCCTGCACCGTCTGTCGGATCCATTTTGCATAGGTGCGGCCCATCTCCGGGATGCCGCCCTCGAAGGCCTCGCCGGTGTAAAAGTAGGGGTTGTGGACGCCATAGACGTAGCGGCCGAGAATCTCCAGGCAGTGGTAGGCAAAGGTGGTGCCGCCGCCGTCGTGGATGAGGAAGACGGGCGTGTTGTACGAGGGCTGATCCGGACGAGCCCAGTCTTCCGGCTGGATCAGCTCTGGGTTGGGACCACGCATTGCGACTGTGTTGACGGATGGCTATCGATAAGCCCGAGCTGAGCTGGTCGTTTTGTTGAGACGCGCCAAGCACAAAGACAGGGGCAGTAGCTGAGAGCTCGGAGATGAAGCTGCGGGACTGACACAGGTTGAAGGGGAAGGGGAAGAGTGCCAGAGAGGAACAGCAGAGACCGAGATGGTTATGGAAAAGCCAAATCACAATCAAGAAGCTCAAACGACTGCAAACGGCTCAGTTCCGGTTCCCCCAGGGTTCAGCGATTAGCCTCGCTTATCAGTGGATCTCGAGCCGGGCGTTGTTGGGGTGAAGCCGCAGTTGTGCAGGCGAGGCTAAAATCTCAACGGTTTTGCTGCGTCACAGAGCACTCCGTACCAAACAAACACCTCGTTTGCGGTGGCAGAGAAATGCAGCTTTAAGGCAGAGGAAATCACCCGAAGCCGAATGAATAAAAATGTCTCTCATTCGGCGATTTTTAATCACACAAGACAAGTGGAAAGTGAAACGAGCCCGTAAGCCGGCGAATTTAACGGGCCAAGGGAGCCCTAGACGAAGTCAATAGACGAGCCTCGATGGGATTTTGTTGGGTCCACCGAGAACCGAGACGTCACCCTGACCAATGCTAGCAGCAGCAGTGGCTCTTGATCTATTTGCGGGGGGTCAAGGATGCCAGATGATAGTATGAGAGGAGCACGAGACGAGGCTAAGTACGGAGTAGTATATAGAAGAAGGGAATGCAAACGGAAAGCAGGCGTTTGTCGAGGGGCTTTTAAGCTCGTGACTGGCCTGACGAGGCCTTTTGCGCATCTGTGATCGGACGAGCAGCAATGCGGAGCAAATACCACTTGTAATCATTGCCGAGCATCCAGGAATCTGGCTGACGGTACGCAATGGCTATGCTTCAACTGCCCGGCCCGGCAAGGATTCTCGATTGTGCCAGGCGATGGCCGCCTTGTGCGAATGTAATCGAGCCTCTGAGGTCCTCGTGCGAATCTAAGCACACATTTCCCCCGAGAATGCATCTGCAAATGGAATCGTCTTCGGAGTCCGAACTGAAAGAATGACCAACAAGAATGGCTGAATCCTGAGAGAACAATTGGTCATGGAGTTTTAATCCTCCGAACTCACACTCACACATGCCCAAACTCTGGCACCAACCGAGATAGCGCAACCGACAACTCATCTCTTGCATATGTCCCGTCTCCTTCTGCATCTCTCTGCATCTCTCCGCAGACACAAGGTATTGCCACTGGTATGCGATTCACCCAACAAAAAAAAAAATGACCTTCGGCCATGTGGGCCCCCTGACCTCCGCCGCGATTCCGCTCCCGTCTTTGGGTTCCATTTGTTTTTGTTTTTCTTGACCTACGGAGTAGACTTGCTGGATTACACAGGCGGGTTCGCCAAAGCGCACTCCGCGACTCCGGGCCAGAGAAATCGGACTGGGCTGTGAGACATTCCGTCATGGGGTACAGGTCATCACTGTAATCGTACATCTTGCTTATCTCGCCCTTGTTCCTGTGCAACGCTGACCTGAGCTAGGAGGAAACAAGAAATGCGGCCCTTGAAGCTCCAGGGAAGCTAAAGTCTCCATCCTTCCGCGGTCAGCTAGTGTCCAGGGCCGGCGTCTCCGGGGGCTTAAGCCGCGCTCTGAATGGTCGGTTTGGTTCGGGATTGCTGCTTTCGAATAAGATTTCATTCGCGTGGGTGTCCAAAACCGCCGTCGCATGCGTGCAAGGAATGTTCCATCGAGTGGTCTAGTCTCTGTAAAGTGGAAGCGGCAATCACGTACTGTAGGACCATGAACTTGCAGATGCTGCCCTGTCCGATGCTCGTGCCGCACACGTGGAGGGGCATCTTCTTCATCCCGAGTCCTGCCTGCATCTCTCTCTCTCTGATGCGACTCATCCTCGTAACAGGCCCATACAGATACACAAGGTCCGGGTTGCGCCCAGCTGCCGTGTTGTTATCTTGCCTGGCATCGCCCTTGTCATCACTGTCGCCGTGGAGAGCTGCTGCCTGTACTCGTATCTGGTTCCGCCAGATAGCCCTGTAGCCTCCACAGTAAGAGATGCAGCCTCATCACGCTCATACTCGGCCATTGCTTCAGCACGAATATCTCTCCATCCCGAAACAACTGAGCCGAATCTCTTAGCCGCTGTACCTCTCGCTCGCCGAGTAGCCAATGTAGATTATGCACAACCATCTTCCTTCCGTATTGAGCTTCCCCGATATCCAGTGTTGCGTACTGATCCGCCGCATCTTTCTTCTCAGGCAGCCAGAGAACGCAGCCCCGCAATCCGACGCATCTGACATCTTTCCAATTGGCACAGGGTTCGATGAACCTGTGTTTGGGTTCGTGTAACCGATTGCCACGAGTAGCTAGCGCATCTGTTGCCTGTTGACGCATCATCTGCAGGAGCACATCGCCCATATCTTCCCTCCAGACTGCTGTCTTACTGTCCGGGGCGAGGGCCATGCCGCTTCGGGCCGCCAGCAGCATTGCGAGGTATTTCTTGTTTGGCCCACCAACCATGTCAACCAGCAGCTTGCGGTTCAGCATGTAGGTCGTTATGGGTGCTCTTCGCGGCCGCCGGGCGTGCTCCTCCGAGGCTTCTGCGTTGACGTTTGGACCTGCAACAGGGGTTGAGATGGGCTCCGCTGCCGAGGCCTCTACATCGTGTCCGCCGCTGATATTGGCTTGTGCTTCGTCTAATCGCTTGGCGGGCTGGACATGCTCGAAAGATAACGGGCCGGGAGCCCACCAGGGCGTGCCAGTCGTCGGGTGCTTTATAAGCTCAAAGTCCTGTAGGAAGTAGCGTGGCAAGCTCGTGGCGCTGCTTGGGCATCTTCGTATTGGTGTAGCGAGAGCCTGTGCTACTTTCCATTAGCTTCTTCCTCCTCTCATCACGGGGAACAAGCTCGCCATACCAAATGGATTGTTTGCCAGCTTCCGTCGAAACCTGCCTAGTGGCGGACCCGGCGCAGCCTTTGCAGTCCTTCTCCTGGCCTGCATCCATGCTGGATCAAATATCGGCGAGATGGGAAGATCTCCAGCCGCCGTCGAGATGATCTTGGCCTCGGGGTCGACCTTTAATGACTCGCCGTCCGTATCGCGCCCAAGGCCAGCTTCGACTTTCCGTAGCAGGGCCTCTCTCGTCAGGGAAGCTTTGTCGTAGGAGTGCCATCGTTGAGCCTGGAGAGGCCCCAGTGTCCCAAAGCTACTTGGGCGGAGCACCGTGCATCGTTTCATCGCCCGTCGACTGAATTCCAAAGAATCATGTCGTTTGTGTGTAGTGCAGCTTGGGCATGCGATTTATTTTCGAGTGACGCGCGATAACGATAAGCTGGGCTGAGATAAGATACCTAATGTGGGGACCAAGCTACCTATAGCATCATGACATACTTCGGACCCTTAGAGCTGATCCCTTCACCATTCATCAGCTTCTCTCTGTCGCGCGTCAATCCACTTCCGAAATGTTACGATCAAGACTGCTTCCAAGCCTGCGGGCGCTCCCCATTCGCCATGCAAGGTCGTTTGGCTTCTCCAGCTCCGCCAGCACCTCCCCGTCAATGAACATCCCTATGCCGTATATCGAAGAGACTTCAGTAAGCGGCGGCATCAGCGCTGTTGCCGTGAACATGGGCTAAAAGGGAACAGGCAACCGGCAGAAAAACATGTACGCTCACTTCTGGACCACTGGTTAGGTGATCAATGTACTTACACTTTCGAGGGGACATCTTTTCAAAGCTCCTACAGGTAAGCCTATGCCGGCAACCACGAGTATGGTGTCTACAGCTTCTGACCAACCCAGCAACGAATAATATGTTTAAACGGCGAAATCGACGACTACATGTCAGCTTCCATAGTTGCCCAGCTTCTTTGGTTGGAATCAGACGCCCCCGAGAAGCCCATTACGATGTATATCAACTCTCCGGGCGGCTCCGTCACATCAGGTGCGCTCCCACCCTTGTCCGCGACACGACTGCAATGACTCACAGCAGTATTAGGCATGGCGATATACGATACGATGACTTATATCAAATCCCCCGTCGCGACTGTATGCATCGGAGGTGCCGCGTCCATGGCAGCTATCCTACTGGCTGGTGGCGCGGCAGGCAAACGCTGCGCCCTTCCACATAGCTCCATCATGATTCATCAGCCATTGGGCGGCACTCGAGGGCAGGCATCGGACATTTTGATCTACGCGAACCAGATACAAAAGATACGAGAGCAGTCTAACCAGATTATGCGATACCACTTGAACAAGGCAAAGGGATTTGACAAGTATAGCCTGGAAGAGATTAACGATCTCATGGAGAGAGACAAATACCTAAGTGTGACGGAAGCACTGGAGCTGGGCGTCATTGACGAGGTATTCACGACGAGAAAAGACAAGGATACCCAGCCAAAGAAGGAAGAGGAAGAGGAGGAAAGAAAGTACTAATCACATAGGATGGCTCCGAGAGAAATGGAGATTCCGATAGGCGTCCCGGCACGCATTGTAAGATTAGGAGGTAGCAATGGACAATCATGCATTGGCGCACCAAATCATGACAGAAATGGAGCCCATCTCTTCGGTAGGCTGCTCATCAAGTCTAAGCCAATTTTTATTGAAAATAGTGAGACTCTGCTGCAGCAGTACAAGTACATGCTCTTTTCTCAAGATATCCTGTGCTGGCCGATATCGGCTCATCGCAAGGTGAGCATCTCCACCGGCAGCTTTGGCTCAAGTGGGACAGCTTCAGGTGTCCGAGGAACTTGCATCTCTTGGATTTGAAACCTAGTTTCTTAAAATACAATATTATTCAATTGCTAGATACTACTACTAAAAGATACCGTGTAATTCAGTTTCGCATCTGCCACGTAAAGCATCGATTAAGCCAACAGGACTTGACCAAGTGATGTCGATTCTCATCAATCTCATGTCAGATAAGCTACAGCCCTGCAAGAAATCTGGACATGTTGCCTCTAGCAGGGGCTCTAGTCGCTATAAAGCCCGCTGCAGCCAATCAGGCGCCTCCAATTAGCTGCTGTCTCGCAGCTTCAGCGGCAGTGCGGGGCAACAATTTTTCCCAATTGCCATCCATGGATCCATGAATGGATGGATCAAATCTCTCTTCTTAGTGGGAGCCTTGGAAGCTTCTCTGCAGCGGGATCACAGGGAAGATCACAGGGACAAACCCCCATTGAGAGAATCACGTCAGCCATTGCGGCCCGACTATCTGCGACATCAACTGCTGAAGAGTCATCGGGCAGCACCTGCACTTGCTTCGACTTCTCACGGCATTGAAGCTTGAGGATTGAAGATTGGCGCCAAGTTGCGGGATTGATTTATTGACAGGTACGTCAGTGTGGGCTTAGGCCAGCTGCCCAAGGCATCTGCGGTCCAAGATATTTTCTTCTTCTTCTTCTTCTATCTACAGCGTTGATTCGGAGAGACATCGTCCATTGCTCCTCGATACTTTACCAGAGCCATCTTGGTGCAATTGCTTCTTTTTTTTTCTCTTCTCTCTTGGTCGCCTCTGTGCGGAATGCAACGTGGCTCAGCCGTCTAGCAGAGATCTAATTCTTGCTCCGATAATAGGACCCAGCCTTCCACCAGCCCATCGACAAGATGCTCTCACGATCGCTGCTCAAGACCCCGTCAAGGGCGTTCAACGCTCTGTCAAGAGCCGGCACTCTCTCCACAAGAAATCAGGCGTAAGTAAAGACATGAAACAGAGTCAATGCGAATCAAAGCTGACAATCACCCCTTCGCAGTCGCCTGCTGTCAACTTCATCAGCCCGATATGCCGACGAAAAGCTCAACAAGGTCTCCGCAAACATCACGCAGCCCAAGTCCCAAGGTGCTTCCCAGGCTATGCTTTACGCCACCGGCCTCACAGACGCCGACTTGAACAAGGCGCAGGTCGGCATCTCCTCCGTCTGGTACGAGGGAAACCCTTGCAACATGCACCTGATGGATCTGTCTGGGCTCGTCAGAGAGTCTGTGGCCAAGGCCGGTCTCATTCCCTACAGATTCAACACCATTGGTGTCAGTGATGGTATCTCCATGGGCACCACTGGTATGCGATACTCGCTGCAGAGCAGAGAAATCATTGCCGACAGTATCGAAACTGTCATGAACGGACAGTGGTACGATGCCAACGTCAGCTTGCCTGGCTGTGACAAAAACATGCCCGGTGTCGTGATTGCTATGGGCCGTGTCAACCGGCCTAGCATCATGGTCTACGGTGGCACCATCCAGCCCGGATGCACAAAGGCTGGCGAATCCATTGACATTGTCTCGGCATTTCAGGCATACGGCCAGTACATCTCCGGAGAAATCACCGAGGATCAGCGATACGACATTATCCGTCACGCGTGTCCCGGAAGCGGTGCCTGCGGTGGCATGTACACTGCCAACACCATGGCGACGGCCATCGAGACCATGGGCCTGACCCTACCCGGCAGCAGCAGCAGCCCTGCCGAGGACCCGAGGAAGAAGGCCGAATGCGAGAGCGTCGGTGCTGCCATCCGGAACCTTTTGAAGGAGGACATCCGCCCTCGCGACATCCTCACCCGACAGGCCTTTGAGAACGCCATGATTGTCACCACCATTCTTGGTGGAAGCACCAACGCAGTGCTTCACTTGATTGCCATTGCCGACTCCGTCGGAATCAAGCTGACAATTGACGACTTCCAGGCTGTCTCTGACCGCATCCCCTTCCTCGCCGACCTGAAGCCGTCTGGCAAGTACGTCATGGCTGATATGCACAAGATTGGTGGCACCCCCGGCCTGCTCAAATATCTCCTCAAGGAGGGCCTCATTGACGGCTCTGGCGTTACTGTGACCGGAAAGACCATGAAGGAGAACGTCGAGAGTGCTCCCGATTTCCCTGCCGACCAGGACATCATTCGACCTTTCAGCAACCCCATCAAGCCCACCGGCCACATCCAGATTATGCGCGGTTCCCTGGCTCCTGGTGGCTGTGTTGGCAAGATCACTGGCAAGGAGGGTCTGCGATTCGTCGGCAAGGCTCGTTGCTACGATGCCGAGTCTGATTTCATTGCCAGCCTGGAGGCTGGTGAGATCAAGAAGGGCGAAAAGACCGTCGTTATTATCCGCTACGATGGGCCCAAGGGCGGCCCCGGTATGCCTGAGATGCTGAAGCCTTCCTCGGCCATCATGGGTGCTGGACTGGGCAAGGACGTTGCCCTGTTGACTGATGGCCGTTTCTCTGGTGGCTCTCACGGCTTCATCATCGGACACATTGTTCCCGAGGCCATGGAGGGTGGCCCCATTGCCCTCGTCAAGGATGGCGACGAGATCACCATTGATGCCGACAAGCGAATCATTGACCTGGAGATTTCAGAGGCGGAGATGGAGAGGCGAAGGAAGGAGTGGAAGCCTCCCGTGCCCAGATACACCAAGGGAACGCTGTCCAAGTACGCCAAGCTGGTTAGCGATGCCAGCTCTGGCTGTGTCACTGATGGCCCGGTTGCTTGAATTGGGCGACCGAGCAAAAGAGGATGAAGGAAGAAGAAAAAAGGAGGAGTGTGTTTAGTGTGATGCTTGGCTATTTTTGTATATGCATGAGGAGTTTTGCTTGAATATCCGGATGGATTGGCTTGATAGGGCTGACTATAGTTCCATTTACATATTTGAACATGTCAAGATGAGATATCCCAGTGAATGGTGACACGCATGTACTTGAAGAATAATTGATGGGCGTAATATCTTGGCAAACGAAAACCTCAGTTCTTGCTATGCTGCATCCTGCTACAATGTACAAGACCTCAAATAACCTAGAAACACCAACCAGACAGATCAGAGCCCTAAATCAATGCCTATTTTCCAGTCCACGCCCGAACAAATGCAGCCTTGTCCTTCATCGTCAAGCCCACTCTCTTGACTCTACTCAGCCTCGCCAGCGCCTCGCCTATCCAATCCAGCAGCTTCTGTTCTTCGCTGTTGATTGCAGCGCCTGCTCCACCTCTATAAGCTAAATCGCTAGGAATGGTTTCGCCAGACTTTGCGGCCGCCTTGTTCGTTTGCCCCTCGGCGATGCGCACACGGATGCATGTCGTTGGTCGAGAAAGCAGTGTCCACAGGAAACGAAGCCATTGTCCGGGGATGGGCGTCGTGATTCCGGACGGGGTGTAACGAATGCTGACGGGGAAGATGTGCACGTCCGGGGGGGTTTGAAGAATGCTGGGGCTGAAGGGCAAGATGGCCTTGCCGTTGGTGGTGCCGCATTCGGGGAAGACGGCGATGACGCGATTCGGATACTGCTTGACCAGGTCTTTCAGGTCCACCAGCTGGGCACTTGGTGCGGGCTGCGTGGTGACTGGCGCAAGCGCCTTCGTCACGGCTTGCAGCAATCCTATCCTCCTGACCTTGCGCTCGCCCGGATATGAGATGGTAAAGACGGGGTCGAATATCGCCGCCAGATAGATGGCATCAACAGGGCTGGTGAAGTTGGCGGCTATGATTGATCCTGGGTGAGGGACTCTTTCGCGGGGCTGCTCGGACAAGGTGCCGCGCTTGACGCCGTCGAGCTGGAGGTCAATCCACCAGATGCCCGGGATGGCCATGAGGCCCCATAGTGCTATTTTGCGGGCGAAGACGGGGAGCGGCAGCGGGTGGAAGACGATGAAGTAGCCGAGGGCGTAGGTGAGGAATATGGGGAGGCGGACGAGGAAGAGCAGGACGTGGGTGAGCGTCGAGATGGCAGAGCTGGGGGATGAGACGGGGAGGAAGGGCGCGATGCCGGTTGCTTTTTTTTTTGGCGTATAAGTCAGTTTTCTTGTAGAGAATGAGGGAAAGAGGTGGTTCACCTCTATCGCGAAACTGGCTGTATTTCTCCATCTTGAAGCACAGCCGAGTACCTAGACTGTTGCTTCTTTTCCAACCTGAAAGCGGCTCTGTGTTACTATCGAAGATTGAGTAGACGACGTGGCGCTACCGAGACATTGAAGACAGCCAAGCCGAAGAGGATGGAGCTCTTCTCTCCCCTCTTCGCTTAACAGAGATTAAAAGAAACCGTGAAAATGGTCGACGGGGGGGGGAAGCAGAGGAGAAGAGAGGGTGGAGTATCTACTTTAGCTGTAGAGATGCGGTTTTGCGTGGGACAATGGGAGGAAGCTCTGGGAATACTAAAGGTCCCCATAACTTGGGGATGGACATTTGGAAAGTTTGGAGGTGGGATTACATCAGCAGCGCTGCTTTTAGAGCTTCTTCGTGGTGGGGTTGTTTGGGGTGTACCACAGCATGTCGTGGGAAGGGAAGAGATGCATATGTACGTGTGGAATAAGCTCATGGAATGATTTGTTTTCAAGATGACATATATAGAAATGAATCTTTGACAAATGAATACGACTTCTTTGGTGTTGTGATTGACGGAGGCGCGCATGCGGTAACAATGAATTCAGCACAAAGAAGTGGTCTCAGGATGGAAACTACTAATCCATCGCCACAAAGGACACACTCTTTATCTAATGATGTATCATTATGATCAATAACAATCTACATTTGCTACAATTGAATACTCGCGACAACTATGCAATATAGGCATTATAAATCGAACAAAGTGTTATCAACTGGCATGTGAAAGTCGCGTGTCTCTGCAAAGCGGCAAGGACACTAAGCCTCTTATGGACGCTCTCAGCTTCTCGTCGAGCCCGGTACATGGTACCTACAACTCTGCGCTCGGCGAGATAGGTAGAGACGTCATTGCAGTTGCAGATGACATGTGAAATCAGATCAGCGGATATAAGACGGATTGCGAGCTGTCATTCGGGGTAAAGGAGGAACCATATAGGGCCAGTCGACTGCTGCCTCACCTTGGACTGCTGAAAATGACGGATACATACAATGGTGTAAGTAGGTAGTAGAGGCAGTACATCAGTGGCAGGCATTACAGTGTGTCTTTCAACAACCCCTTGGGTTCCAGCCCTAGGATGCGATCATTGCCTCCTACAGCCGCGACTAACGTGAACTACTGTCGCATTCTTCCGCTTTAGCACCGTGGTTGAATTGCACCAGCTTACTGTAGAACAATGTAAAAATGAATGCGCCCCAAGTCGCCCAAAAGTCAAGCCACAGCACATCAGCCACTGTTGCCTGGCCGACGCAACTGCAGCAGTAAATAACCTGGCCCGTGCTCTTTGACTCTTGCTCCACACCGATAACACAAATCAAGCATCAAGCCATTCCGTTCAAATAATCTTGCGTCAACAACCGAGCCAGGGGACGAAAACTGCACTTGTACTGCTCCTATCCTCCATCATCGTTTGAATATCTTCACCCCGCCCTGCAGCGAAATCTAATCGCCGGAGCGCGTGCTCCATCGTTCCACGCGATCCCCGACCTTCGGTTTCTTTGTTGATATTTTTTCCCTTATTGTTACAATGGACGCTACCGAGAACCAGGTTCGCTCTCTCACACAAACATGGATCGCCAGTGTATAGCAGAGAGGCAAAGGCTGACTGCAATGCTCCCACAGGCTACGCGGCCCTCCAAAATCAGTCGCTTGCCGGCCCCGACAGCGCACGCCGGGGGACTGACCGAGTGGAGCGAGTCACAGCAGAATGCTCGAAGTCAATCGTCCATCCCCGCGCCGAGGGGCCTCAAGCGCGAGATTCCGCCGTCCGGTACGAAAGAAGCGATGCAGACGGGACAGATTCTTTGGATATGCTAACGTTTGCCAGCACCCCAATCCGAGGCCAAGCGCAGACCCCTCGCTGAGCGTGCTCTCGACTATCCATCAAAGACTCCCACAAGTGCGCTGCCACGATCCACCGTCAAAGGCCAATCTCTGGCCAACATCTCACAAGTAGGGTTTCCCTTGAGGGTCGAAAGTAAATGCCCCGGTGGCCCGATGACTGACATTTCATGATAGCTCAAACTACCACGACCGGCATCTACAATCCCTTCAGCAAGCAACAGCTTCGCAAGGAGCTTCGGTCCGGGTCGAAATGGCGCCGCAGAAAAATCATTAGTTCCCAGACCAAACACACCAGCCAACCATGCGAGATCTAAAAGCCAAGTAGCGCGGCCACGGACAGCACAGGGGTTTCGAGAGGAGGAAGACAAAGATGCGACGGATAGTAAGGGTATGATACTCACCCAGCAACTCACGACCATGTCTTTCAGCACGCTTTCACACCACAAAATCAGAAATACAAAGTCCTCTTCATCCTTGTCCTCTTCCAGAGATAGCTCTCTGAACACGAGGTTCAACGGTCTTTGTCTCGACGATAATGCTTCCCTTCACAACACAAGTCAAGTGACAGCCTCGCCTCCAGACACTACACTTGCTTTAAGTAACGTCACTGTCCACCGCCCCGGCAATGAGAAGAGAAGCAGCAAGCAGCCACCGTCCGCGTTGGTAGCTGTGCAGGGAACCTAGGGAGGTCCCTCTACGACACCAACTAAGCCGGTCAAGCGGCCAGCGGAGAAAGCTCAAGGATGCAACACTCATTTCAAACCCACTTCTCCCACCAAATCCCCCATCAAGTCACCCATGCGCTATAAGAGTTTCTTAACTAAGGATTCTAACCTCACTGGATTTGTAGCCTTTGATGCCGAGGAACATGTCCGCATGACGGAGTTACACTTTCAAGAACTAAAGAAGACCGTAGCGGACGCCATGGTACATACGACACAACAGGAGAAGACATACATGGCCAATGCCCTTGAATTGGTCAATAAGAAAGGTGAGAACAGAACCAGGTTCAACCAGATTGCAGTAGAGCTAACATTGTTTACCCCAGCCTCGGAGTTGGAGAGCTACAAGGCAACATTAGAGAGCGACAAGTCGAAATTAGAGAGCACGGCCGAGTTCCTAACGAAACGAGGTAAGGACAATGTGGGCTCTCATTGAGTTGCTCGCAACTAACATGTATTCCTGTAGTCTCGGAGTTGGAGAGCGACAAGTCAAGATTGGAAGACAAGACGGAAGCCCTGAAATCAGATCTCGACGCCTCTAAAGAAGAAGGTCGGAAATTCCAGCACGATATCGAGAAGCTTGAATGGGAACACTCTCGACAAATCGATGATCTTGCCAGAAAGCATAAAGCCGAAATAGACGATCTCGCGCGGCAACACCATACAGCAATAGATGATCTGAGCCGAGAGCTCGAACGACTAAAAACGCAAGAAGCAAACGAGCATCAGCAGCAGATTGACGCATTGAATCGACGGCATCAGCAAGAACTACGCGATGAGCAGCAGAAACGGGAACAAGAGCTCCAGAGTTTACGGAGCAAAATGGGAAATGAGCAACAGGAAGCGGAGATTGTTCTGCAGAAAAAAGATCGAGAGGTGCGAGATATGCGCTCCGAGGCAGAAGGTGTACGATCAGATCTCCAGCGCGAGAAGGCACTTACAGGCAGTTTGCAAACGAGCATCTCCGAGCTTTCGGCCTCCAACACGACATTGGAAGCGAAAATCAACTCTCTCCGGTCCCAGGTCGAGTTTCTCGAATCCGACACCAAGGCACAATCCGACGCGTTCGCCGCCATGGAAGACAGGCTCCAGGATGCTCTGAAATATGCCGAGGAAGCGCGACAGAAGCTCATGAAGGAAGAAACTGAGCGCCGCGTGCTCTTTAACAAGTACCAGGAGCTCAAGGGCAACATTCGCGTCATGTGCCGAGTTCGACCGCCCCTTGGACACAGCGAAGGTCTGGTCGCGCAGCTCTCCTATCCCGACGACAAGACTTCCGCCGAGATCCTGGTTGCCGGGCCTGAAGAAAAGTCCAGTCTCGGAGTTGTTCAGAGGAAGAGTTATCCGTTCGAGTTTGATCGAGTGTTTACGCCTGAGATACAAAACAATGAGATCTTTGACGAGATTTCCCAGCTGGTACAAAGCGCTCTCGACGGCTACAACGTGTGTATCTTCTGCTACGGCCAAACGGGATCAGGAAAGACGTATACCATGTCATCTCCCGATGGTATGATTCCAAGAGCTACACACATGATATACGACACAGTAACCAAGCTCAAGGAGAAGTCGTGGGACTATACCTTGGAGGGTTCCTTTGTTGAGGTTTACAATGAAGAACTAAACGACTTGCTAACACCCAATGAACGCACTGCGGAGGGACGACTGACGAGGAAACTGGAGATTCGACACGACGAAATCCGGAAGCAGACGACCATCATGGGCTGCAAGTCTGTTCGACTAAACTCGGCCGATACCGTAGAGTTGATGCTGGAAGAGGCACAGAAGAATCGGTCGGTGGCAGCCACAAAGGCCAACGAGCGATCCTCCCGGTCTCACAGCATCTTCATCCTGAAGCTCATTGGTGAAAACTCGGCAACGGGCGAACGATGCGAGGGCACTCTCAACTTGGTCGACCTGGCCGGATCAGAACGCCTCAAGCATTCGCAAGTCGAAGGCGACAGGATGAAGGAGACGCAGAACATCAACAAGAGCCTGAGTTGCCTGGGAGACGTGATTGAAGCGCTGGGAAGAGGGTCAGGCCACATTCCGTATCGAAACTCCAAGCTCACACACCTGCTGCAATACAGCCTGGGCGGAAACAGCAAAACACTCATGTTCGTCATGGTGTCGCCATTGGAGACTCATCTGAAGGAGACTCTGACCAGCCTGAGATTTGCTACAAAGGTGAGAAACAAAATGCGTGACGACAACAAACGTAGACCGATTTGGCTAACTGCGTAATAGGTACACAATACGCACATTGGCACAGCGAAAGCAACCAAGAAGATGAGGGGAGATTTATGAGAGTGGAGAGTCGCTCAGGTGAGGGAAATGGGTTTCATACAGCGAGGGAGGGTTCTGGTGTTTTGGCCTTGACTTGTGGGAGTTTTGCATCTATTCCATGGTTTGGTGGGCGTGATTTCAACGGCTTGTGACGGCTTGTGACGAACTGATATCCTCCGGAAAGAGTAGATATGTATTAAGGGCATTGGAGTTTTACGGAAAAAGATGGCTGATGAAAATGTGCGTCACTTTATATAAGCTCTTGGACGCTCAAATGTCGGAATTGAATATGAGGCCCCTCGAGAGGCGTCGGTTGTCCTCCTCAGCATGCCACATCGCCAGATCCATGTCGAGATTGATAGGTGACAACTGTCGCGTTAGAGGGGGGCAGCCTCTATGATGCAATCCTGCGCTGTCATTGGAGAAGGGTGGAAGCTTGACGTGACCATTGCGTTGTGGATGTGAGAAAGTCGACGTTGTGATGTCATTCGAGCGCGGTGGGTGGAATTGATATTTAAGGTTGTGCAAGTTCGAAGATGGGCCGTTGAGAGGGTTGATTCTACAGCTTGAAGCATACATACCACAGAGAGTATTGATTACCTGAAAAATGCCTACTCTTCGAGAACGCAAGAATCCCGGCGCGGGAACCAAGGTGCGTCTCATTCATGACAGCAGCCGTCAATCGGCATGTCAGTGTTGACAAATGGAACAAGGTCAACCCGGGCAAAGATGCGCCAGTCCATCGTGAAGCAGCCGGACTCGTTGCGCCGGAGTCGCTCGCCGCGGAATCGGTGCAGCACGGCGGCGAGTTCGCGCAGAACCGCAATGTTCAGCAAGAGGGCGTTGCAGGTTCCGAGCTGAAAACCCAGTCCGGTCGCGAAGGCGGCGTTGGTGTTGGTGGTGGTAAGTCCGTGGGTGTGGCGCCGGGCTACGTGGCAGATCTATACATCAAGGATACAAAGGGCCCTCATGGGAAGAACATCAAGGAAGGCGTTGATGATGGAGGCAGGGTTGGAGAGAAGAATGACGGGCTGGCGAGGGCGTTGAGGTCGGAGCCGGGGAGCGAGGACGATCCGAGCAGGTTGGCGGAAGCGCAGATGTTTCAAAAGGGGAGTTTGGGAGCGAGGGGGGCTGGGCCGAGACAGGCTCATTTGGAGGGGGAGAGTATTTATGACAAGTTGGATAGCGAGACTTCTTTGTGAGACGTGCCTGTATATGCAGTATCAAATTGCAATCTTGGTATAAGGAGAGAGTACCCGTCCAATTACGTGATGCATCTTGCTGCGCCTTTATGACTTGCGTATGTTGTCACCGCCCCTAATTCAACTGCAAGCATACAGAATAGATTTGTCTCTGTACAAATGATAATATGGAGCCTTGCCGACGGACAGCTTCTGTTTTTTAACTTGCTGCCTGCTCCGCGGGTTTCGTGTTAGTTCCCGCCACTTCTGACATGGCACAACAGAAGGCCAAAGGTTGAAACGGGCGGGCCTAGGCACCAGCATTTCAACGCTTTGCCGAGCCTTCCATATACAAAAGCGTGCTTTGTCTTGTTCCGGATGGGATTTTACTTGGTGGTAGTGGGAAATAAAATACGCCTTGTCTGCTCCGAGCATCGCTGTTTCATGCAGCGCTTATGGTGGTGATGATGAACATTTTGTAAGAAGGTGAATGGGGGATGCACATGAAGGGGGAAATGGGCTGATGTGTGTAATGACCAGATGGCTTCGTCATTTATTCGATCGATTTCACTCAGGAATATTCACCTTTCGACCTGAAGACCGGTCTAATCGCGTCAAGACATCACGAGACATGCCCGTTATACCCGAGGACAAGTCGTCGCTTCAACCACCACCACGACAATCAGACGTTGGTTCAGGGAAACAGAGCAAACAGGAAGAGGCTCAAAGAGATGCGCCCAGAAATACAAATGTGCCGTCTAAGCGGGAGATTGAAGCTGAAGAGATGGAGCATCAGCGGTATGGAGAGGCGCAACCGCAGCTTGTGCCTATGGACGTGATTGAGACAATGATGTCGGCGCAGGGGCGGAAGAAGGAGAGTCTCAACGACGGATGAGATGAGATGAGATGAGATGTCACAGGGAAGATTTTTGCATTCCGGCGACACCGAGATTGAATTATGGAAGGAAAAAAGCGACAGTTGATATAATGGAGGACGTGTTTGGGAAGAATTGATACCAAGAATTACCTGTTTAATGTTGATAATGTTGATAATGTTGCCATTACCGGATTCGGCAGACTGTAGGGTAGGTCAAGAGAAGAGAGGCGAGGAAAACTCAGATGCGGTGAGGACCCACTAAGGCGAGGGTGACGTCAAGCTGCTTCAAGGTTTTTTTTCTAGCATGTGCCGGGGCGAAACCGTATAATTTGGCAGCGGATTGACTGTGGAAGAGACGTTGGATTTGGCTTGGGAAATGGAGGAGAAAATACCTAAAATGGTGTGAATGACGTTGGATGCTCCAGATATCGCAGCGTGACAAGCAATTGGCATCAGATGTCACTCTCACTCAGGTACAGACAGACAGACGGACAGACAGACAGACAGACAGACAGACTCACCGTAATCTTATCGCTTTCCAGCTGACATGATATGTGCATGTACTCCGTAGTTTATGCCTTAGCTTGATGCCTGACTGTGGCTCCCCCCCCTTATCTGTTGACCAAAATTTTGATACCGTGCCCCACCATTCGAAAAAGAAAAAAGAAGAAAAAAAATTCACCCCGCCCATTCGAAGAATTCCAAGGCCAGTCGGATTATTCCAGCCCGTAATCCATCACTCGGATTTTCTTCTTCTTCTCTTGCATTCTTCGAAAAGTTGGTATTCGGCTGTCGTTGAATAGTACGCCTGGGAAAAAATTGGGACTTGCTTTGTTTCTTTTTTTTCTCATTTCCTTCTTTTTTCTTTTCCCATCACGACCAATACTTCACCCCCACCATCTCTCTTCTGTTTTCCTCTCATCAACAAAATCTCTAGACCGTCACGATGCCGCCCTCGAGTTCCAAGGAAAAGAGACTCGCCAAGAAGGCCGAGAAGGCTGCCGCTTCGGGCAAGAAGGGAGCCAAGGGCAAGACTGAGCCCGAGCTCGACGTCCATGGAAACCCCATCCAGGACTCCGATGGCCCCGCCACCACTGATGACAAGCTGGACGAGGTGAAGCGTCTGGCCGAGCAGATGGACCAGCACGGCATTTCCGACCGAGTCACCACCGGCGTGCTGTCGTCCACCCAGCAGAGCAAGGACGTCAAGATCACCAGCACCTCTCTCGTGTTCCACGGCCGAGTCCTCATCACCGATTCCACCCTCGAGCTGTCCTTTGCTCGCCGATATGGTCTCCTCGGTGAGAACGGCTGCGGAAAGTCCACGCTGCTCAAGGCCATCGCTGCTCGCGAGTACCCCATCCCCAACCACATCGACATCTACCTGCTCAACGAGGGTGCTCCTCCCAGCGAGCTTGGTGCCCTGGAATGGGTCGTCAAGGAGGCTGAGAACGAAATGGAGCGTCTCGACAAGCTGGCCGAGAAGCTGCTCGAGGACGAGGGCCCTGAGAGCCCTGTGCTGATTGATCTCTACGACGTATGTTGCCCGACGTCCCCAACCAAAATGCCGTCGAATCGAGTACTGACATTTGCTGGCAGCACATGGACAAGATGGACCCCTCCACATTCGCCACCCGTGCCTCCCTGATTCTGACCGGTCTGGGTTTCAACAAGAAGACCATCCACAAGAAGACCAAGGACATGTCTGGTGGTTGGAGAATGCGTGTTGCCTTGGCCAAGGCTCTCTTCGTCAAGCCTTCGCTGCTTCTTCTCGACGACCCCACTGCTCACTTGGATCTCGAGGCCTGTGTGTGGCTGGAAGAGTACCTCAAGAAGTGGGACCGAACGCTGGTCCTGGTCTCTCACTCGATGGATTTCCTCAACGGCGTGTGCACCAACATGATTGACATGCGCGAAAAGGCCCTGCAGTACTATGGTGGTGACTACGACTCCTACGCCAAGACTCGCGAGGAGAACGAGACGAACCAGATGAAGGCCTACACCAAGCAGCAGGAAGAAATTGCCCACATCAAAAAGTTCATTGCCAGTGCCGGTACCTACGCCAACTTGGTCCGACAGGCCAAGTCCCGCCAGAAGATTCTGGACAAGATGGAGGCCGATGGCTTCATTCAGCCCGTCGTTGCCGACAGGGTCTTCACCTTCCGTTTCGCCGATGTCGAGAAGCTGCCCCCTCCCGTCCTGTCCTTTGACAACGTCACCTTTTCCTACTCTGGCAACCCCGAGGACGACCTGTACCGCCACATTGACCTCGGTTTCGACATGGACTCCCGAACTGCCCTGGTCGGCCCCAACGGTGTTGGCAAGTCAACGCTGTTGCGTCTGATGACTGGCAAGCTCTCCCCCACTGGCGGAGCCGTCACCCGTCACACCCACTTGAAGCTTGGCCTGTACTCCCAGCACAGTGCTGAGCAGCTCGACCTGACCAAGTCTGCCCTGGACTTTGTCCGTGACAAGTACAAGGAGAAGTCCCAGGACTACCAGTACTGGCGTCAGCAGCTCGGCCGCTACGGTCTCACCGGCGACTCCCAGACCGCCCTGATGGGTACGCTGTCCGAGGGTCAGAAGAGCCGTATCGTCTTTGCCCTGCTAGCCATTGACGGCCCCAACATGCTACTTCTCGACGAGCCTACCAACGGTCTTGATATCCCCACCATTGACAGTCTGGCTGATGCCATCAACGCCTTTAGCGGCGGTGTGATTGTCGTGTCCCACGACTTTAGGTACGCTTTTTATTCTCCCACCATCAATCATTTCAGCTGATACTTACAAATTTCTTCTCTACAGATTGCTGGACAAGATTGCCAAGCAGATCCTGGTGTGCGAGAACCAAACCATCCGAGCATGGGACGGCAGCATTGGCGAGTACAAGAACTACCTTCGCAAGAAGATGATCACGGCCGGTGCCGTGTAAGCGGAGCGAATGCATGAGACGCAAAAATTTAAAAAGTGCATATTGAAATGGCAATTGAAATTCTTATAGAACGGATGATGAATGACAGGGAATTGGACGGCGGCTACATGGGATAGGATGTCCACACGCGGCAAAAAAAAGGCCAGCCATCAGGGAAGATGGCGCGTTTAAAGAGAAAAAGCAAAAGCCGCGCAGAGAGTGCGCATGAGCACGGCCGCGATACCCTAGAGATGCGGGATGCATGCATTCATGATCGATGTTTTTTTGTTTTCAATTTTAACGGGATAGACTTGGTAGTATCATTTGAGATGGATTTCTTCTTGGGGTTAGTTACTACTAGGTTTGAATGATATGGGAGGGGCATTAGACAGAATGAAATGAAGCCAGGATCTTGTCAACGCTTGATGGGTTTGGATATGAGTGTCTTATTCGCAACAATATGTGTAGGTAGTTGGTGAAATCACTGATTCGATCGGCGAGTGACTCATGACGGCGAGGGAATAATAATCCATAAGATTATGTGAAAATACTAGTTTTTTTGGCGGAGTAAACGCCCTTTAAGTGACACGGGGGGGGAGCCGTTCTGTCGAGGTCCTTTGGTGGCTGGGTTTAAAAATCTCCATCTCCATATCTCATTCCAGTACCATTTAGGTTGCGAAGAGGGAAAAAATCGAGGCTATCAAGCACCGTCGAAACAAACACACTTGGATTCAACTTGAAGTTGGTGATGGCCTCAGTTACGATACGACCCGCTACAACGTCGACGATAACCTCAATTACGATACGGCCCGCTACAACGTCGACGATGGCCTCGGTTACGATACGGCCCGCATCGCCGGCCGATGCCCCCGCCATGGCCGCCGTGCACTACCGCGCGCAGGAAAAGTACCACGGCTTCTACGGGGCGTTTTTCGTGCACAGCCCGCGCGACATTTTGACGCAGGCGACGGCGAGGGCGGTGCAGAAGGCGGAGAATGTGTATTTGGTTGCTGTGGATGAGGAGGAGGAAAAGGTGGTTGGGTTTGTGCGATATGTTGTGGAAGAAGAGAAGAAGGGGGAGGAGAAACAAGAAGAAGCTGCTGCTGCTGCTGTTGATGTTGTGAGCGAGAGTGAGGGTGATGGGCCATCGCTTTTTGGTGTCAAGGAGCATTTGAAGGAGTTGTGGGAGGAGTTTAATGAGAAGCAGGTTGCGATGGATGGGTGTTATGAGAAGGCTGCTGATGGGAAGAGACATGTCTGTAAGTTTTTTTCCCCCTTCTTTTGAGAGTGGATGGGATGGGATTGAACTGACGATGTGGTTAAAGATGTAAATCACTTGATGGTTGATCCTGAGTACCAACGCAAGGGTATCGGAGGAAAGTTACTCGGCGCCGTGCTGGAGAGGAGTGATACGGAGAAGGTGCCGACGTTTTTGATGTCGTCTGCGGAGTCGCGCGGGCTGTACGGCAAGATGGGGTTCGAGATTCTGGGGACGTGGAGGGTTGATAACGGGGAGTGGGCTGGGAGGGTGGTGGATGTCGAGAGGGGGATGGGAATGGGGATTGTTGGGAGGGAAGGGGGAGGGAAAGGGCTGGAGGAGGAGTTTCGGGGAGTTGGGGAGGTGGAGGATGTTATGGTGAGGAGGGTGAGGGAGTGATGATTCTGGTGTTGTGTTGGTGATGTTGAGGTTGGGAGGCTGGTGTTGAGATTGGGAGAAATGTACGTGCCTATATAGAATGATGCTGTGTATATGTTTGTATCAAGCATTGCATGGTGGGTTAGGTAGTAGAGGAGTAATGTCGGAATGGATGGATGCTTCATGTGCAAGATACAACGCTATGCATAGGGAAGCGGTCACTTCGCTTTTGCCATGGCTGTCTATTTCAACAAGTAATCTATGTAAAAGGCCTCGCTTGATGGAGAGCGGGTACGGGTATCTGCGTCAAGGGTCCTGCTCTAGTGCTGAGATGCAGATGGAGATGATCAACTTTAAACTGCTCCGGATGATTTACATTATTGTTGATGGACGCTAATCTAAGGCATCTAGTCCCTATAACGTCTAATAAATACTACAAATCTTTCTTCATACCAGGCAGATATCTATAGTAGATGCTCATGGAAGAGGCATCATTTATACCTACCTAGTAGTATTGCTGCCCAACTCATCACCCAACATTTAACCTACCCTACATCCAACGGGCCCTAAACGACGGTCCGTTTTTTAGCGCACGTGTTGGTGCCCCAAACCCCAGCCCAGCTCCCTTCTGGCAAGTACCAGGTACCGCATCGCTCGCCTCGAATACGCGCAAAGCACAGGTCCGGGCTACCCCACCGCTTTCACCGCCTGGGATTCGCCGGGCATCATCACAAGCACTCCAACCGTCCTTGTCCCTTGTCCGTCCTGCGCTGTGCTTGTCCTGTCCTGTGCTTGTTGCCAATCCACCTTTTGAACCTCCCCCGCCTCTGCCCGGACCCCCCGCGCCTCAGACGAGCTGCGAGTGCGAGGCATTTGCTCCGATCGTTGCAATTGCAGTTCGACACAGCGTCGAGCCAGACATGACTCGGCCAGAGCCATGGATTTCGTGAGCAGCCCATCATGACATGACAATAAGGGGGATGGATGATCCCCTCACAACGCTGAGCCTGAGCGGGAAAAAGAGAGAAAAAAAAAGAAGAAGAAAAACGTGCGTGGGATCCGAGTCTAACGCATCCTTGTCTGTGCAGTGGTCGCGCTTGTTAAGCCCCCTCTCCTCCGGGAGCTCTCGTCAGGACCAGGCAAAGGACCCTGCCAAGCGTCTTCATCGCTTCGAGAAGGAATATGCCGGCTTGCTGGTGAGTTTGTCCTCTCTGTTGCTTCTCCCTGGTGCTTTACCGTCTGTCGTGGCCGTCTTGCGCTGTCGTGTGCGCTGACAGCAACAAACTCTAGTCCATCTGGCGCAAATCTACCAACCTGTCCCAAGACATCGACGCCGCCGAAACCGTCGAGATCAGGCTTCAAGAGCTGACCAACATCCTCAGCGACGAGAGCCGACGCCCGCTGCCGCATCCCTGCATCCAGTATGCCTCCATCAAGCAGATATACGTGCCCATCGGCAAGATTGCCACCTCGTCCTACAACGAGTGGATCATAAAGGAGGCCGTCCTCTTCTTCGCAACGCTCATCGAGAGCGAGGAGGAGGCCTTTGTTGAAAACCACACCTTTTCCGCCAGCCTGACAAACCTGCTGGTGCGCATCACAGGTGTCAACAGCGCTCGTCTCGGGCTGGATACCGAGTCTCGCGTCGTGGAGCTGGCTTTCAACATCACCACCAAGATCCGCCTGGACCCCGAGATCCTCCCTGCTTGGTTTAAGACGCAGCAGGATGTCAACCGTCCGAGTGACAGGGCCGCGAGTGTCCGGGACAAGTTCGCTGGCCGAACCAAGAGGGCTGACTTTCCACTCTTTTACATCCTCATGGACTACATCCACCACGAGGGCAAGGTCGGCGACTTTGCGCGCACAGGTCTCTTATACATCATCGAGGCCGCGTCGAGCTCCGAGTCCCTGGAGCAATGGATTGTCGAGAGTGACTTGTCTACTCTCATGGCCACCGGGCTGGGAGCCTTGTACAGTCAGCTAAGTCGCAAACTCGTCATAGATCACCTGCCGAACAACTTGCCGCCTATCCTCGCCCTCTCCGACTATCAACACCCTACGTCCAACTACGAAATTGTGAGCTCTTGCTCTAGCGAGTTTCAGTCCCACCTCGAGACCTTTTTGTCCCACCTTTTGTTTTGGCAGGACGTCTTGAATCATTGCAAATCAGTCGAAGTCAAGTCGACTCTGCTGGAGCACTTTCAGGTTATTTTCTTACAGCAGCTTCTGTAGGTCTCGATGCCCCCCTGGAGTTTGCGCAATGCGCTAATGACCGACTATTCTAGATACCCATCATTGCTTGAGTCGTCCGATATAGACGGAGGCTCGTCCGTGGCTGTTTTGACCTACCTCCGCCGCATCATCGAATCCCTGGATCACCCCGACATGATCAACCTCATTCTTCACTACCTTTTAGCCTTGCCCGAAACTGTCAACTCGAACGGCCCTCCTTCGGGGACTGCCATAAGCGCTGCTCGCCAGCGGAAATCCATGGACCTCGCTACCATGATGGCGGAAAAGCCCGATACGACCGCGACTCCTCTCCTTTTCAACCTGGTGGATCTTATTCTTGCCTGTCTCCGATCGCGCAACCAGCAGACCATCTACGTGACTCTTCAGCTGGTGTCGGCAATTGTCAAAAGGCACCATCGATACGCAGTGCTCACCCTCCTCCGAACCGACATGTTCCCGAAGAACAATATCAACCGAACTGTGGGCGCTCACGAGCAGGAGATCGAGTACTTGATGGCCCTGGCAGAGAGCGTTGGCGGCCGGGGCGACTTCGACGAGACGTACGAGAGCATCTTGAAAGACACCATGGCCCGGCTTGAGAGTCACCCGTGTTCCCTTAGACTTGTCGCCCCCAGACTGTCGCAGCACAACCACAAACTACCCACCATTCCAGACAGTCTTCCAGGCGCACCCAAAGACGTGCGGGAGCACACCCTTCGCCACGACGATCTTTTACTCAACTCTATCCTTGACCTGATGGAAAACTTTTTCATAAACCCGGTGGAGACGAATCTATCAATCACTGATACCATCGTTGACATGGCGATCTGTGGCTACATGAGCATCGAAGGGTGGTTGGCTCGGAGCCCCGGCAGCTACGTCTATGTCGAAGATGAGCGACAGTCAAAGTCTGACGAAAAGAAGGACGCAAAATCACAGCAGGACGGAGAGGGCGATGAAGAGACGCAGACAGAAACGGGAGCAGATGCCGAGACCGAGATTGGTGATCGGTCGCTGGCTGACGAGCTGGGGTCGCAAGATGATGCTTACTCGGTTGGCGGCTTCTCTACATTCTCAGACGACACAGAGGATGATCGTCTGGACTCGATGGATCAGTGCAGGCGTCGGCCAAAGTGGACCCAGGACTCTCTTCCCAGAATCCTCATCGTGCTCAAGCGTCTCTGCGACCAAGTCGAGGCGTTCAAGCAGACGGTGCCCCGGTTTGACGAGCTTCTCCAGCAGCGCCGGGAAGCCTTCCAGACTGCGGATTCGATTCTCGACAACCCCCCGCCCCCTCCCGTTCTGAGGACCCCGCCGCCACGACCTAGCTCCAGCCTCGACGAAGTTATTCGGTCTGTATCTCCGTCGCGTCCGACTGGACTCGAGGGGTTCGCCCAGCGGCTGCTTTCTGAACTCGGAACGCCCAGCCGCTCTGTGACCCCTAGAGGACGCAAGAATAGTACTCGAACATCCGGTGCTTCCACACCCTTTAACGTGTCGGACCTGCTCTCTCCCAGCCCCATGCCAAACACCTCCAAGCCGCTGCCTGACCCCAACAGGATTGCTCTTAGCCGGAGCCTATCTCCTTCAAGTGCTCAGAGCGAGGCCGGTGGGCACCAGCACCGAAACAGTCGGCAGGGCTCGGTAGTCGTCCAGCCGGCGGATTTCGCAGCCGTGGACCAAAGCATCCTGGCCCGGATGGTGGCCCTGCCGGGCGATCATGTCACGCCGGTGCAGTTGGGCTTGGAAAGCAAACCAACTCCCGATGTTCCCGAGTCTTTATTCTCGGGAGACGAGCTGTCCAGCTTGGACGGATATGATAGCAGTGCCGACCGGAGCGAGGTGGCCACTGAGCCAACCGTGGTGACGGAAACGACTGACAATGCCGAGCCGACGAGCGAGAACATGGTGTCGGTATCGCATGTGATTACCAATGTGCTCATCTACCAAGGGTTCCTGCTGGAGCTGGCTAGTTTGATGCAAGTCCGCGCCGGGTTGTTCAACGAGGTGCGCTTTGTTTGATTATGCTGAATAATGGAAATGCCACTTTGCTCTATGATAGAATCATTTTTTTTTCCCCTTGAGAGAATAAAAAAAGGAAGATTTCCACGGGAAGTTATTCGGGGCAGTTTGTTCCACGGTGATGTGTTGTTTATGTGTGTGTGTGTGTGTGTGTGTGTGGGTTTGGGTGTTGTTGTAGTAGGAGTTGTGCGTACTGTATACCTAGGCTGCCGTGAACCGGAAGAAGCATGCATCTCTAGTTTGAGGGGGTGGGAAAACTGATTGTGTTTTTTTTATACCTTTGTTTCTTCTTTTTTGATTTGTTTGTTTGTTTTGTTGTTGCTTGATCCTTCGTGACCTGACTATACGCCCCCTGGTCGGTTGGTGGATGGGAGGAAGCGGAGGCGCAATTCAGCCGACGGGTTTATTGCTGAGTTTTACGATATTGCATGCGGTATACCTTTTTTTTCTTCTTGCGTGTATGACTGTGTGTTTGTATGTACCTAAGGTAGGCAGGAGAGCAGATGTGCCGTATGCCGGCTTGGCTGTTACAAGCCCATGGGGTAAAAGAAAATACAGACTGAGGAGCATTTTTTGTTATGAGTTTTGCTGGTTGCACTGTGTGAGTTGATGTGCTGCAGATGAAGTGCATGGCCAGTCCGATTAGCGACGGATGGTTCCGTGCTGTGTGATGTAGGTGAAGCGGATGGGCTGTTTCCGGTGGACGAGTTTCCGGGGGCCGGAAGACGGATGTGTTTTGAGAGACGGACGGGAGGGATCCGGGGCTGGAGGTTTGAGCTGGAGGAGGCGGTTCCGGGGGTTTGGGGATGGGGATTAATTTGTCGACTTTGCGTTGATGGGTTTATGATTTACTATATATAAGCTTATGTGGACGCTTATACTGGGTTGTTTCTTAGTTTGCTCTATACTCTTGTTGGAGTTGTGGTTTACATTAACGGGAGTTGCGAGGCGTATTTCGTCTTTCTCTTGCTCATTTGAATGGGTTGTATGAGAAGAGAAACGCAATGACATGACCTAGCTTCTTCTCTTTACCGGGCTTCATCATCGACGACACGGCTGCCTTTTGCTCACAAGATGCCAGATATACTTGCGGATACTAGGGGTTGCTACACCAAGCAGATTCGACAATGGCCTTGACTAAGCGAAATCTACTCTGTGTATGAGTCCAGCGGCAACACGACGGCTGAAGTCGACCTTTGTCGCTGATACTGATACTGGACTGCGTCGCGCTACTATCGTCCCCCTCTCCGCTCGCTGTGCCGGCTATATACGATTACCCTCGCGGCAAACATCAACGTCGGCTGGCAAAAATGAATGGCTTGCATGTTGGGGGGGCGGAAAGGGCTGAATTGATGGGTAATACTATTTGAACCCGACGGCGGATTTGCGATGCATGATGCATGAGATGTTAGAGGGGGCTTGAGTTGTCATGCGCATCACGAATATACGATGCATCGATCGGACTGGGCTTTGCGTTCAGAATAAAAAGGGAACTCGGACGCCAAGACGACGACGCCCTTTGTTTTTTGAGCTTGGATTCAACAGAGGGAGATGTTGCTCCGTCTTCTGGTCAGTGTGTCTCGGGCCAGTCCATCGCCCTGCTCACAGGCGGCCCAAAGCTCTCGGAACACACTCGTATCTGTTTGCTTCCCTTGAGGGGGGTTAATGTAAGGGTAGGGTAGAGTACCCGTGCACTGCCTAACGCATCCCTGGCATTACGAGGACGCTGCAAAAAAGAGCAAAGCACGAAGAAGAGAAGGAAGAAACAAGATTGAGGCTAAGACAGATGGACGGGCGGGTTGAGACATGCGTGGGTGAGACGAGACAAGACACGCCAAAAAAAAAAAAAATTGAGACGAGACAAGATGAGATGCTTGGATGCGAGACATTGGAAGGATGGCGGATTGCGGTAGGGATCGACTGAAGTGATCAGCGAGTGAGAGAGGGCTTTGGAGCGATGCTACTTGGGGGGGCGGTAAGCTTAATTGCGTGGTTGACAGGGCTTAATGTATGGCCTGTTGGTGTTGTGCTGTGTTGCTGCGTGGGCAAGTACACTGAGGCCATCACTGCAAGTTGTCGAGAGCTTCATCAACTAGAGAGGCCATGTCAGCCCCGAGATTTACAGTATATCATCATCACCATCACCATCACCATCGTAAATAGTACCAACATTGAACCCTGAAGTTTTCGTTGTTTAAAAAAGCTTGTCCGAACGGGCGCATTGAATACGGGGTTTAGCGTGGGCCGAAACCCTCGTCACGCTCTTCTCACGTGCTGCCGCTGCAGCGCACCTCTAACTGCAACAGGCAGTCGCCGGGGCTCTCGAGTTCGTAACTGGATGAATCAAATCCTTCGCACATGGTCAAGCCAACCGCGGTGAATGAATCCATGCGGATTGTCACTCGTCGAGTCGCATCGCAGCGGCTATTTCCAAGCTATACTGACTGCACAGAAGAGAACAAGGAAAAAGGAAAAAAGAAAAGAAGAGAAGAGAAATGGGACGCAACGCAACGCAACGCCACTCGGGAAAATCTGCCAAACAGAAAGAAGCCAAGCCAAGCCTTTTTCTCTCGTTCCTGAGGCGATAGAGCCTACAGTATCTAGCCGCGCCATTAGCCGGCAAACCAAACCCCATGGCAATTTTACCAGCTTCATGGCGCTCTTCAGCGATTGGGCACGTCAGCTTATGGTGCGGCGCAGCGGCCAATCACGGCGGCCCGAGTGGCCTCGTTCATAAGGGTTCGAAAGGGTTCAAAGGGTCCAGAGGGGATCTAGACGCCGGGCCATTGAAGCTGCTCGACGACGAACTAGTAGACGATGGCGGGATCCACTGGCCTTGCGGGCTGCTGGGGGGTGGGAAAAGAACCCAGAGTCCAGAATCCAGAATCCAGAGTCCAGAGTCCAGAGTCCAGAGCCCAGGATCCAGAGTCCAGAGAGCAAGGCCGAGGGCAAAAAGGCTTAAATACAGAGTTATTGTTTTAGCCAAATTGCGCCATGGCCGTCTCGACACTGCAACCATCCTGTCCGGTACGGCTCGGGAGGATCCTACGAGTATTGCCGACTCTCGATGGATTCTTTTCCCCCCAACAGCCTAAGCAGCCCGTTCCCGTATCATATTTGAGACAAACATTCAAAAAGGCACAGCCCGGCTCCATCTGTGCCTGTGCTGGCGCAGCGCTAGCATGATGCTCCAAGACAGCTTAATCTCACCTGTTTTGTTCCCTACTTGACCAGGAGGAGCTCAAAGGAGTATGTAAAGCCGTCGTATTGGCTCCGTCGTGCTTCCTAGCTCCGGCCGGGGGTCGTTGCCTTTTTCTCCTTGTCTCTTTCGCGCTCCTTGTCCTCGTCGTCGTTGTCACCATCGTGAGCGGTTTTCGTCTTGTCGTCCTGCCTTGTCGTGTCGTCAAACACACTTGTGGGAGAGAGAGACAGCGACAACAGCGACCTTGACTCTCACCAGCAAACATGCTTCTCCACGAAAAGCAAGACTCCTTCTCGCCGCTGAGGCAGATCCTCGGCCACGTCTCCCAGCGTCGCTACCGCAACTACGCCGCCGTCGGCATCGCCCTCGTGCTGCTCTCCATGGTCTGGCTCAGCGGCAGCCTGACCCTTCACTCGAGCAGGCAAAAGTTCCACGACGACTACGTTAGCAACCGCGTGCCCGAATGGACCAGCCGGGTCAGCAAGTCCAACGACAGCCACCTGATTCCCGCCAATATCTGGCAGATCGTCTTGCCCAAGACTCAGCCGTTCAAGGGCGACCCGAACCACGTTCACATAGACGCCAGACAGCTCGAATTTACCGCTTCCTGGCTGGCCACCAACCCAGACTGGCAATAGTACGTCTACCCAGTGGTTGCCATGCCATGCATGTACCATCTTCCATTTACTAATCCATCCTCTTTTGATCCCTGCAGCACTCTGGTTGGCCAGAAGGGTGGTAACGAGTTCGTCGAGAGCCACTTCAAAACCAACCCCAAGATCATCGACACCTACCACAACATCAGCAACGTGGGCCAAAAGTCGGATTTCCTGCGCTACCTGCTGCTCAGCGTCTACGGCGGCGTCTACACAGACACCGACACCCTCGCCCTCAAGCCCGTCGACGTCTGGGTCCCGGAAGCCTTCCGGGGTAAAGCCCGTCTCGTGGTGGGGATCGAATTCGATCGCCGTGACGGCGGCCCCTGGGCCGACATCCCCCACTGGCTCCAGTTCTGCCAGTGGACCATTGCTGCTGCTCCGGGCCATCCCGTCTTTACCAGGATGGTGAACCGCGTGCTGAACTCTCTCGACGACTTGTCGGCTCTTCACGGCGTGCCCATCAGCCAGCTCAAGCCCGAGAGCTTCGAGGTCATGAACTCGACGGGGCCGGCGGCCTGGACCGACATGGTCTTTGAGCAGCTGCAGGTGTACAACCCTCTTCTCAACGACACCCAGGATCTGTCCTTTATGGAGGAGCCCACCCTCATCGGCGACATTTTGATCCTGCCCATTGACGGCTTCGGCATGGGCCAGGACCATTCGAAAAGCACAAACGACGGTAGCATTCCCCCGACGGCCATGATGAGGCACATGTTTCAGGGATCATGGAGAGGAGATTAAATGTGGTTGGATGTGTTTTTTTTTGTATGAATATGACTGTACTTTTTTCTTTTATGAGGAAGCGTTTTTTGGCTATGGACATGATATACGTTACAAAGCGTCTTGCGTCGAAACGGGCTTTGTTTATGAGTTTTGGCACTTTTTGGGTTACGGCCTGGGCAATTTTGTGTTGCCTTTTTTTTTTATGTACATAGTAGGGATATACCAGAATCTGTTATTTTGATGAATGCCTGCGGTTTGATGGTTTGAATTGCTGTGCAAGTTGGATGTATGATAGGGATGGAGAAGAGTTTTATAGACGTGTATTACTTGGAATAACTTACACTAGATGCCAAGATATGCGTGTCTGCTATCAGGGTCACCGAATTCTGTCTGGCAATGTTTGTCAGGACTTTACGTGCATTCGGGTTGGTATGCTGAGCAACTAGGGTCCGCTTTTTATATATATACGGTTCAACGACAAAAGAGAAACTTCTGTATAGGGTATGTGTATATGTCCAAAGAGCTCTTGATCTTAGCGCTCTTTCGTGTATACTCGAATCTTTGCTCGAGTTGGTATTCGCAGGGAAAGAAGGAGAGTACAGTATGAAATTCATGAGTGTCTGAAAAGCAATCAATATTATGTTTGTTCATTGATATAAAGCATGTGAGGTGTGATGTAACGACAAAGAGAGACCGCGGTTTTATTGTCATTTACCAAATATATGTCGCTTCACAAAGAAATGATTCTCCTTGTCCAGAGCCATTATATTTCAACTACAATACTTTACGTAGCACTTTTCTTAATAGAATAGTCCAAATAGATAAACACGTCTTTGTTTGGAAAAAAAAAAATACAATACGCTGTATACGATACAGCAACAACATGGTCTCTTCTGTTCGTTCAGTGCTTCAAGGTAGGCGGGTAGGAATCTACAAGGCTAATTGCTAGGCGCCCCTAGTTTGGCCGAGCAAAGGAAGCTTTTGTTCCCCCTTTCTTTAACGAATTGGCGCTCTTCAGTTACACTCCTCATTCCGCAAGGTACTTGTTCAATTTCTCAGTCTTTCATTAGAGGCTCTCCTCTACCAATTGAATTACTGGCAGAGAATATAGCAAGTCCTCCATGAGCTTTCCGGCCAATATTCAATAACACAGATAATAACTCAAAGTCGAGTTATTTATGAAGCATACTAAACAATTTCACATCACCCATAGCTGTTACAGTACTGTAATAAAATACAAGATATAGCAATAACTCATAATCCAAAATCGTAGGCCATCATGTAAAACTTTCATATTCTCTAGTCAATAGTTCGTCATTCAATGACACAGCTTCTTTGCGTATAACGGCTCTGAATCTGAATGTTCCACAACCTTCAAAGAATCCAATTGCCCCTCTCGTGCCCACTATACATCTTCCATATTCATGCCCAGCCAACAAACCCCTAAATACCCAGACACTCAAGAATCCAAATCACGTCACCACGTACAAAAACCTACCTCGGCTTCCAGCCCAATACCATCCGAAGCTTATTGGGAAGCCATCCATCTACACCCAACCCCAAAACATCCTTCTAAATTCACTCCTCCGTCTTTCCTAGCGAAGCCAAGTGAATCGTGACCCGTCATAACGCCCAAGACACCCAAGTCACTGGTCAAACCCACGATCATCTTGCAATCTCGGCCTCTCCATGCTTCAGGTCTGATCCAAGGCGCCATTCTCGGTGAATCTGCAAAGCTTTGATCTTGTGACCCCTTGATCCCCTGGATTCGTATTTCGCGAGAACCGAACGCAGCGTTCTTATGCTTGACTACACGCACACAGCACCGTAAAACCATCATTTTCCAGGCATTGGCCGACAAGGCTCAAAATATTGCATTCCATGGATTCACTTTTCAAAAGTTCGACCGTGATATACCCACAGGAAGCATTCTTCGTCGGATCATCTCCCGGCACAGAGCTCCGTGCCATTCACATCGGCCTATTTACGGGGTCACAAGTTGCAAGACGTCGCTGTTTTCGTTTCATTCGACAGCATCCGGTCCTCACCGCCGGGCCGTGCATGAATATCGACATCCAGTGAAGTCTCATTTCTGGTCATCTGCCACTGCGCATCTTGCATTGAGCTACCGGGCCGAAGGAAGTCGAAACCGCAGCACCACAAGTCCAGATACCAAACTCCACTGTACGATAACCTCATCAAGCCTGATCAACGTTCCCCCACAAAGTACATCCCAATGGACATCTCCCCGTATCCAAACATGGCAGCAATGTTACTAGATAAACGGTAGGCTCCTCGGGCCGACCCCATACGCCCGTAATTTTCGATCAATGCAACCGAGAAGCGCCCGAAGGCAGCAAAGAAGATTCAAACACGGTATCCGTCGCTTCCACCAGCATTTCGACAAGAGACGTCGTGTATCCCATTTTTCAGAACAACATGGACTTCTCCCAACCCCCACGGAGCATTTGAGGGCTGAAGCTGGTGTAGGCGAGTGTGGAGCTCCCTCTTGACCGGCGACATGAAATTCGGTGCCGAATATGAATGTTGCATTGTTGGCAATCTGACATGTGCCTCCCGCAGCCGACTCGGCGTATCTTTGCTCGGCGAGATAGCTTGTTGTGGGGAGCTCCAGATTATGCCATATCGATTCCGGCGAGGCTGACGAGATGAGATTGAAGACAACCCGAGATGCAAGTCTATTCGCGGCTTGTTGTTTCACATCACAATTGTAAAATTATAGTAGGGCACCCAAGAGCCAAGATATGACATGGATGTCTTGGAGATTGGGTTTTCCAAGGCGACGTGCAGCATCACTGGCAGTTGTCAGCTCATGCTTGACCGGGGTACGAGGCGCTAGCAAATCAAAACTGCTTCAAGCAAAACAGAATTGGGTGAAACTCGGCATCGGCAAGTCTCGGATTAGACAATGGGCATCTGCCATTGTTTCCCACGTGCTGCGGTACTTTGCTGTTCCCCCTTTTGCTTCTGGAATGTATTCAAGGATACGCGTACACGCTCACGTACCCGGAGACAGTACGTGTGTAAGCGAGGAGAGGAAGAAACCAAACAAGTAAAATGACTGCAAATCCACAAATGGCCACATGGCCGCCAAGAGCGGGCTTGAGCTGGGAGCATTCATGGTGTTAGTCGGGACAGGGCAGGGCCGATTGTGGTGTCAATCCTTCGCCGTCCAGCCGACTTGGCCGTGGAGCCTGTGGCGTTATTCACCGAGAGCAGGATCTCCTCTTTACGTACTTGTAGGCACGATCAAAACACCGAGCAGTCGAGCTTCAGAACCCGGTGCCGGCCATGGAAGCGCCGTGCCGAAGATCAGCGGCTTTTCGTATCGTGCTTGCGGCGTCACTCTGGCGGTATGAATGGACGGTTGACTGCAGCCCAAGCTACTGTAGGGCATCGCCTGCGCTACTCGATCCGACCGGGTCAGCCAACGTTGGTGCCGTGGGTTGCCGCTCGCAAAGGTTCCCAATCAGGATATCGACGGGACTGGTGGCTTGGTGTGGCGCCTTATACCTCCGAGACGAAATTACCCGCGTTGCAGCCATTGTTTCTTTCTTGGGCATCGAAAATGACGGGATGGGAGACTGAATTTGGGATTGGCGATCCGACAAGATCTGGTAACTGTATTGCTGAGATCCTCGAGGTAACGGCGGGCGGGGAAACGAGATGTCCGTGCTGCAAGATCTGTTGCCGCAACGAATACGGAGTACTGTGTACAGTATTGGAGATGGGTGTTGATGTAAAGAAATCTTGTTGGTTCCGTCTAGCGCAGGCATCCCTTCGGTCCCATGGTACGATACCAAAACACATGTACAGTATGCCCAAGCCAACGCTCCATGGCTTCTTGATGAGCGGAGACGGCATGAAAGGAAGGGTCACAAGGTGGCCACCATTGGCCATGTTTCTAATCACGGGCTGATTTGGCCACGCGGTTTTAAGGCTCGGATGCAAGCTCAAGGGCGCGATACAACGTTGTACGGTACAAACCTTTTGCATTTCTCAAGTCGAGCTCAAGCCGCCGATGTGAAGCACCAATGGCTAAGCAAAGCACGCATTGATACACCAAAGTCGATGTTTTCTGTGAGGAAATGAGTTTTCCTTTGGTTTTCCGTCTGTCTGATGCTGAGTAAACAATTGTTACTGCACCATTTCCACAGTTACATGCTGTCAGCCTCGTGCGGAAAGACAGACGGAAACAGCCTCGGAAAACCATACTCACTCACAGAAGACGAGAAGGGGAAAAAAGAGACAACAGCAGCAGTGGAGAAGCTCCGTGGAATTGTGATCCGCTCCAATGGAAATGGGCCGGGGAGCCAGGATGAGGATGCGGTTAGGCTTGCTCTCGTGTCCGTGGAAAGCCTTGGAGCTAAAAAAGCCGCTGCTGTTTGATGATCATTTCAGCAAGAATAATCAGGATTGGGCCGCGGCGGCTGTCGCCCACATGGGTAAACCGACGGCCATTTCGAGCGTACAAGCACCGTGCATGAATTCAGGACGGCAGGGCCCTGGTACGGCTCGCTAGGGGCGTGTGCAGCTCTCAGAGGATTAAAGCCCGCGGAGGTATAACTCTATAGAGAAACAATAGAGCTGCGAGGGGTCCCATTGGCTGATCGGAAACTTGCTGATGCCCGTGCAGATGGAGGCATTTAGGCGAGGTGAGGCGCGAGGGATTCAGTTGAGAGCCGTCGGCTGGTGACATTCTTAGGATTCGACTCCAACGTCTTGACAGGCGTTAGGACGACGTCATAAAGTCCGAAGCGCGGAGGCAAGCATTGGATTGGATCGAGGTTGGTTGCTTGGGCCATATCAGGTGATGGATTGGGGGTCCAAGACGACGTGCAGAGAAGCACTTGTCGTTGTTGGCGTTGGCTGTCGACAATCGACGATGGAGCGACTCAGCAACGCAGAAGGACATGCATGCCTAGATTGCTAGAGTAGACTTGGGGAAGATGGAGAGCTTGGGCCGCTGCTGGCACCGTGTCGAACGAACTGTATGTGAAGGATCCGTGCCATGTGCGAGGTCTCCATCCCTCAGATTGACGGGGTTGCTGCTTACCCATACCGTACAATCTTGCGTTGCATCGGACCATCGCAGTGGAGTCGAGGAGCTGAGTTGGAGTCGAGGGGAAGCAGGGACTGGAGAGATGCTCTGTTCCCCCGATGACTGGCGTGAATCATCACAAAGACGAAGGTACTCGTGAGAAAGCAAAACGAGACAAGACGCCGGGAGCGGATCGGCAGGCTGGAGCCATGCGGAGCGGAGGAGCAGAGCGGCCTCGAATCAGCCAACGACGGAGCTACATGGGCTGGTGGTGTGACGAGCAGCGGGCGAGAGTGAGAGTGAGGCTATACAGTACTGTCCAGCACCAGCAACCTGGACGTTGTGCTCGTACACACAGGATCAGGAGAAGTGGGCACTCGGTCCATGTCCGGCCGAGTGACTGTGACTGGCAAACGAGGCCTGGCGAGGGCGAGACAAGAGACAAGATGCGATCTGGTCATGTGCGGATGCAGCTTTTCGCGCGATACCGTGTGAGGATTTCGGAACAAACACCGTGGGCAGAGCGTATCCTGCAACCGCAAAAGCCGATCACTGCCGCTCTGAGTCGGTGATGGACAGCCAGAGTGCCAGGTTCGCCGTATTTGCTGCGGGGCTGCCTGGAGGTTTGAGTTATTGTGACGAGTAAATCCGAATCTAAGTACTACCTACAATGGATGCAGTTGGCGGGTTCCTGTTTTTTTTCTTCTGGGGTTTCACCAGCCACCCATGAAAGTGGCCCTACAAGTAACTTTACCAGCTACCTGGACTACCTAGAGTACTGTATACCTAGTAAACAGCACAGCACAAATATTACTTATTGCTGAATACTGCAAGATACGCAAGCAGCCAGACCAGCCAGATTCATCGCTCTAGCAATACCGAACGACTGCCGCTCTCCTTGTGCATTGCCGTGCCAAAGCCGGCGGAGGATAATTTCGACCAGGCGACGTCATTTGGCCAAAGCCGGGGAAGTGGAGAGAGCCACAGGGGCGCCTCTTCAGTGGCGCCGAGGCCTGAAAGGACCTAAAAAGACCCAAAAAGACCTAAAAGCCCTGGCCGGCGAGCCACTGGGAGTCGGGAGCTAGCGCCGAAGCGGACAAGGGCGCCTCCGCTAGCATGAACCTCCATCTTTCGACATACGAGGCCGGGCTGCTTTCAATGTGACTGTGGGCGTGTGTGTCGTTTGATGTATACCTTAGGTACTCGTATGCCAGACGCAGCTCGGGATAGTCTAGTACGATACAACCCGTAGAGTACTCGCACATGCTCGCACATGCTCTGTAGTAGCGGTAAGCACGAGTACTAGGAGGATGGAATGTGATTGGGCCCGTCGTGCATCGAGACCAGAGGACAGGGCAAGCAAGGGATGAGTGAGTGGGTGAGTCAAAAGCGCCCCCAAAACAATGAGCAGCACCGCGACAAAGTCCTGGTGCCATGCCACGCCTCGCACACCACAATATACAGTATGCCAATGCTATGCCAGATGCGCCCTGGAGGCAATCGGCAACTTGCTGCCGACAGCAAATGCAGGCCGTGGCCAAGAGGAGGCAGCCTTGGCAACCTATACTCGCTGCATCGCCATCTCTTGCCAGCTTCTAGTGGCCATCTAGACGACTCCCAACCAACCAACCTCACCCCCCTCCGGCGGCCAGACTCTCGGCGACATGCAACACCCCCCCAGATGACTCGGGAGGACGAACAAGGACAAGAGGCTGCAAGTCCAACAGACCAGCCGGCGATCCTCGAGCATGGGGCTTAACTCGGGGCCCGGCTAGCACAGGCAAAGGATGAGCCATTGGCAAGGAAAGCTTGTGTGTGCCTTGGAAGCGGCATGATGGACCGGGGTGCCGTATGGATTGTATTTTTTTTTTTTTTTTTTTGGCATTTACGTGTAAGAAACTCGAGAAACATGCGCCCAAGGAAGCAAATGGCAAGATTCGGCCGTGTGACGGCGGGTGGTGTTACCGGGACAAGGACTAACAGGACCACTTTGTGCGAGCTGACGAGCGTGTATCGTTGGTACTACTAGCCTACTATAACCCATCGCACCACGTTTGGCGGAGCTGCTTTGATGCTTTTCTGCTAGTCGAGAGACAGAAGCTGCTGTTGTTGTACGTAACACGAAGAAGCGAACCTTGTATGCATCAATTGAGTCAGTCGTGTCGTGTACCTGGGAGTAGCACGAGTACAGACACCCAGCCAGGCAAGGTACCCATCGCCTCGAGTGGCTTCGATTACAAGCTCATCCGCCATTTACGTGTATTTTCTTTTGTTTCTCTTCTCTTTTCTTTCCAATCACCACCATCCAGTCCAAGTCTCATCCTCATTCTCGTACTGTATACTGCATGTATGCTGCACACGCCGCTGCTTCTGGACTTTTGCATCGACCGCCCCCCTCCTCTCCAACCCACAAAATACTACCTACTCCAATCCAATCCCAACATCCAACGCCATTTCCGCTTTCCCCAGCTCCGATCCCTGGACCTGGAGATACAGACAAACCAACCTCGGAGGGGTGGTGGGGGAGCAGAACAGACGGGACTCTTGGGGGTCAGGGGTGTCGGCGTCCAAGGTACAAAGTGCCGGATGGGGCAGTACTCGGAGCGGTACATCGGACCATGTACTCGTACGTACATGCACCAACTCCAGCCGTCTTGTCTCCTCATCCCGCATGCGACTTACACGCGCTTCCTGCTTGCTGCTTGTGCTTGTACATGCGCCTCTGCACGTCCCGGAAGCGTCAGTACCTGCTACAGCGATGCTACGGCGATGCTACGGCGATGCTACGGCGATGCTACCTAGTACTCCTCCCGCGAGAACCCACCCATGGGCGTGCCATGTACTCGATACCCCGGATCCTGGCGATCCTGGAGCCCCGTGGCTTGCCCCGAGCAACTCTCCTCATGGATGGAGAATCCCAGGAAAGCTTCCCAGCACACTAAAAAAGAGGCGAGACCGGGGTCTGAGAGAAAAAAAAGCATTTGATTCAATGGATCGTCTGTCTCGTTGTATCTGCCCACGGACCACGGGCCACATGCCTGGCAAAATCTGGGAAACTGCCGCAGACAGGCTCGGACAGCTGCCCGCAGCATTCACTGGCAGCTGCTCGCACAATTCCGGCGTAACGGACCGCGAGTATATATAGGCCCTCCCCCTTCCATCTCTCATCCTCTTCCCCCCTCTCCTCCTCTTCTTCTTCTTTGCTCTGTCACCCACGATTTCATGGTCAAGGTCCTCTACACAACGCACCAAGAGTGAGAGCCATGGCTATCGGCAACATCTACGTGATTGCCGGCGTGTCCGTCGTCGGCGGCGCGCTCTTCGGCTTCGACATCTCGTCTGTGTCGGCCCAGCTGGCCGAGCAGTCGTATCTCTGCTACTTCAACCAGGATGAGAACCCGCCAACCACGGCCGACGGCAAATGTGGTGGTCCGCGGTCTCTCGTCCAGGGCGGCATCACCGCCTCCATGGCTGCCGGCTCCTGGCTGGGAGCTCTGATCTCGGGTCCTCTGTCTGATCGACTGGGCCGCAAGTACTCCATCATGGTCGGATGTATCATCTGGTGAGCAAAGAACAAAGAAGAAAAAAGGGACAAAATGTTTCACCTGCTAACCACCGTCACCCCCAGGGTCATTGGTTCCACTCTCTCCTGTGCCTCCCAAAACATTGGTATGCTCATTGTCGCCCGTATCATCAACGGCCTCTCCGTCGGTATCGAATCTGCTCAGGTCCCCGTCTACATTGCCGAAATCTCTCCTCCCTCCAAGCGTGGTCGCTTCATTGGTATGCAGCAATGGGCCATCACCTGGGGCATTCTCATCATGTACTACATCTCCTATGGCTGCTCCTTCATTGGCGATGACAACCCCGTCAGCTACAACACGGCCGCCTGGCGTATCCCATGGGGTCTCCAGATGGTCCCCGCCTTCTTCCTCTTCTTCATGATGATGCTTCTTCCCGAGTCTCCTCGTTGGCTCGCCCGCAAGGACCGCTGGGAGGACTGCCGCGCCGTCCTCACTCTGGTCCACGGCAAGGGTGACCCTAACCACCCCTTTGTCGCCTACGAGCTGCAGGACATCAAGGACATGTGCGAGTTTGAGCGCCAGCACTCCGATGTCACCTACCTCGACCTGTTCAAGCCTCGCATGCTCAACCGTACCTTTATTGGTCTCTTTACTCAGATCTGGTCGCAGCTGACTGGCATGAACGTCATGAGTAAGTATCTCTTACAATGCTGCTGTAGAGTGCAATTGGACTAATTGATATTCCTCACAGTGTACTACATTGCCAACATCTTCTCCATGGCTGGTTACAGCGGCAATGCCAACCTGCTCGCCTCGTCCATCCAGTACATCATCAACGTTCTCATGACCATTCCTGCCCTGCTCTGGGTCGACAAATGGGGTCGCCGCCCCACGCTCCTCGTTGGTTCCGTTCTCATGGCCCTGTGGATGTACGCCAACGCCGGTATTCTCGCCACCTACGGTGAAGTCGTTCCCGGCGGTATCGACCACGTTGCTGCCCAGTCGATGCGTGTCACCGGTGCTCCCGCCAAGGGTCTCATCGCCTGCACCTATCTCTTTGTGGCTTCCTTTGCACCCACCTGGGGTCCCGTCTCCTGGACTTACCCCCCGGAGCTGTTCCCTCTCCGTCTCCGAGGCAAGGGTGTCGCCATGGCCACGTCTGGAAACTGGGCCTTCAACACCGCTCTGGGTCTCTTTACCCCCGTGGCCTTTGCCAACATCAGATGGAAGTCGTACCTCATCTTCGCCGTCTTCAACACCGTTGCCTTCTTCCACGTCTTCTTCGTCTTCCCCGAGACTGCCGGAAAGACGCTGGAAGAGACCGAGGCCATGTTTGAGGACCCCAACGGCATTCCCTACCTGGGAACTCCCGCTTGGAAGACCAAGGTCGCAACCAACCTCACTGTCCGTGCCGAGCGCGGCGACGTCGAGGCCAAGATTGCCCACGACACCGAGAAGCCTCCGATCCACACTCACGAGGAGGAGACTACCCAGTAAATGGGGGATTTAATAAACATCTTGACGATGATAATCTTGTGTGGGCTTTAGTTGATACCCTGGTGGAGGTGTGGCTTTGTGCCGAAAGGAAGCTTATGATGCAATGTTTAATAGTCGTACTATACCAATACCACACATGTTGCATTTACCTGGGTCTTTTATTGATTCTTTTCATCTTGGTGCAAGCAATTCGTATAGACGCTGAGGTGATGGTGAAGTAGGTTTGCTCTAGAGTATAGTGATTAAGCTGGATTGAGTGCGTCTGGTTTTCTTAAGTGATAGTTCAAAGTGTACATATCAACTCGGCAATCCCAGTTGACAAGCATCCAATACCAGTATACTCACCTTGTAGGTACTAAGGCATCGATACGTATCCATGTAGAGTATTCTTGGGCTTGAAGTTTGCTTTAGTAGCCCTTTATTGAGTTTATTATTCAAGCTTTTATGATTTTCAAATCGCCTTGTTTTTTGACCGTCATATGACCTATCCTGTGGCTTCGGATAGTTTGGGTCGAATGTCTAAAATCTTGCTCATCGAACTGAAACCGGGGGTTGAATACACAAGGTCCAAACTATATTGCTCCGATCCGTATTAGAACTCTGAATTATGGGCTTGATACTAAGGGGAATGGATGGAAACGTGTTAACGTGCTGTGCTGGATCGTGAGATGGATTGTTGGTATTGTTTGTATGGGATGTCCGCCATGAGGGGCGTGTATATGAACTGCGATGAGTGATGTATGTGGATTAAAATTAGTTATAAGTATTGATACTTTTGTTGAGAAAGTACTTGGCGCTTGTTATCCCAGTTTAGTACTGGTGAGTCTTCAACGAACAAGTATGCTTTACTTTGCCTCGAGGGCTATTCTTTGCCAATATGGAGTCGAGATTTGATGCTCGTGCAATAAAGACGTACCGATTCACTTTTGCAGTGTACTCGATCATTTATATAAATGCTTCAAGCGCTCAATTCATTTCTAAGCGGTATACTATCTGTCTGTCTGTATTCTATTCTAGGAGTCATAAACGCCGTTCCATGCCATATAAACATCATGCTTCAAAACCATCACGAAACATGCCAATGCGCATATAAACATATCCCTTCACTCGTAAACCCAATCGCATCCCTCATCAATCATCGTCCGCCTACAAGACCGCCGTCATCCCAGCCCACCCACCGTCGAATAATGTCGTCGACCATCCTGACGCCGTCCCGCGTAGCGTCGACTTCGAACCACTCCTTGTGCTCTCGTCCACAGGCTTCGCAGGCGCCGAGGTCGGCGCGAAGACCCATTCCGCCGAGCTCGAGGTGAATGAGGCGCTCCACCTTTTTGACGTGAGGCGTGGGGTGGGGAGAGGCCGCAGAAGCTGGTGAAGGGGCTCTTCCCCTGGCGTACGAGGCGGAAGAAGCGTCGTAGGACGAGGGGGCGGATGAGGAAATGTAAGGGTAGAAGCGGAGCAGGGTGATGTCGTGGCCGCACTGGCGAGACCATTGGGCCATGCGGCGCTGGACGTTGGCGGCGCGGCCGATTTTGAGAAGCATCGTCTTTGGCTTCGGGTCCCTGCTGTTCTTGTTTTGGAACGAAGTAACAACGTCGCTGGGGCTTCTGCTGCGGCTGCCGCCGTTGTGAGGGGGAGGCTGGAGGAGACTTCTTGCGGCATCGACAGGGGCTGGTTCGGCGGCCGATTCGGGGGTCAGCCAGAACATGTAGATGTAGCCGGGCTCGTCGGCGTCAGAGGGCGGCTTGGCGACTTCGGCCATGAGGGTCGTGGTTGTGTGGGCGTCGAGAGCGTCGGGGATGAGAGATTTGAGGTGGCCTGCCGTGGGAGCCGAAGAGGTGGTAGGGCGAGAGTGACCCTGCGGACGGGCTGACGAGGTAGACGGTCGAGCATGTTGAACAGGCTGAGGCTGCGGCCTTGGCTGGGCAGGCCGGGGAGGCTCATCAAAGTCCTCCTCGGGCACGGTGAAGCAGAAACAAAAGGTGCTCGACTTTGGCCTGGGCCTCTCGTTATTATCATGGCGCTTCTCGGGGTCGTAGCGGCCAGGTCGAGCGGCGTTCAAGTCCACCAGCCCCAGCCTGTCGGCGAGGGTATCCAGGCTGGAGCGCTCCTCGGCGATGCCGCCGGCGTAGGGGGACGGGCGCGGGGCCGAACTGGACTTGCGCGAGCGGCCGGCCTGGTCCTTGTGCTGCCAGCAGTACGAGTCCTCGCCGTCGTCGTCCTTGCTGGGCGCCAGTTTCTTGCCGTTCTTGCGCGGCGGGTTGCCTGCTGGACTGACGGGGCGGCGGCATGGACGGCCGTTGGAGGTGAAGCCTTTGCAGGTGGCTTCGGGGTTGAGGGAGTCGTTGCGCCCGAGCATGGACTCGGGGGTGGTGCCGGTGAAGGCAGGCATATCGTAGAAGAGTTGGAGGGAGTCTGGAGAGTCTGGGGAGTCTGGAGATGGAGAGACTGGAAGGGAGCCTGTATCTGCGTCTCTTGTCGTCGAGAAGGAAAAGAGAAGAGAGGTCTGTGTGTCTGTTAAATACGAGGACAAGACATCAGCTGCTAGTAGTTAGTCGAGCTCTGCAGAACCAGCACCAGAACCGGCATCAGCACCAGCATCAGCAGGGCCACGTCGGTTCGGTTTCGTCAAGGTTTTTTCCCAGTCTTTGCCGTCCTTGCTCGCCCCAGGGCATCAACGCATTCAAGCTACCAGGGGTCCCGTCAGTCCGTCCGCCCCCGTGTTCTGCACTGATTCATCGCAACCGTGTCCAGCGTCAGTCCCTAGCGACGAACCCCCCTGGCAAGCGCCGTCCAAAAACCTTCACCTGCGCCTAGGGGGATGCGGCCTGAGCGGAACCTTGTCGTTCTGTTGGCCATCGTGTGTGTCGTGTGTCGTGGTTCCACAGCAGGTGCACGAGGTGGCTGGGCGGTGGATTCCGGTGGTCACGCCGGGGCTGTTGAGTTTGTGAGTTATCACGGCATAGGGTGATGATTGCCCATGTGCTGTTAAGCTGCTAAGATGCAGCTGTACGGAGTAGAGATGCAGTCTGGAGTCGATCAATCAGGAGAAGGAATGCAGGATCCATCCGTTGGGCTGAGCGTGAGGGCGAGTTTGCACCGCCATTGTCAGGCATGCAGCACCGCCACACCATGAAGCCTGCAGCCTCTACCTAACGAATCAGGGCTTGCATCTTCTTTAATATGATGAAGGATTGGTTGGGTGTGGTTCATCGTTGCGACACTCACGCTCTCCTTGCATCAATGATGTCGATTTTTATTTATTATATTCTCACCAATTAAACTGAATTGCGATGTAGCCAATTCAAGGGCATCGCCATGTCTGTTTGTAGAGGTGTTCATGTTTGTAAGAGCAAGCCGAAGACACTCGCCATAGTGACTTCAATCGATCAACTCCAACTCCAACTACATGTATCTAGAACTTAACTACGCCCACCAAAAAGATCTGTATGATACATGTGAATATTCTCACAATAAGGCGTTTGGCAAGTGAAAGAGAGTGGTCATTGATTCCTACATGCTCCGTGTGTCACCAGTCCGCAACCGCTTGTAGAGACTACAAGGCGAAACGATGCATCACTCGTGTTGCTTGTTGCAAAGACAAAGCTTTCCACCTTTCAATAACAATCCAGTTTGAATACCACCTAGTATTACTAAATAAAAGGAACCGGGATAACGGATGGCCCTGATATCCCAGTCCAGCATACAGCTGGGGATGATTGGATGTGGATGGGTTCAACTACATGTACAAACGAACGAAGAACAAAGAACCATCATGTTCCCCTTGACTGTCTTGATGCAACGCAAACAATCCGACGATTCATTTTCCCGCACCTACCCGCCGTCTTATTGTATAGGCCCAAACGCTCTTCAATCGCTCACTGGCCGTGAGTACCCATTGAAGCCATAGCAAACGTGTTTCACCAGAATCACCCAGGTGGACAAAGGCAGCATTGAACAAAGAAGTTCCCTTTTGTAGGGTATCCGCAGGCACGCTGAACAACGTCGGGTGAATGATTCTTTGACGGCAACAATGTATAAAATCCTCTACCGAATCTCGTCCTTTTACAATGTTTCCTCCAACTCCTCTCTTCAACACTCAACACCCAACACTCTGCACTCAGTATCGCTTCGCCAATCCTCACTACATACCGGCACCGCTCCATCTGCCATTCAGACAAGTCTCTTTCGCCATAACTGCTTTCTCTCATCTTTCTGCCATTGCTTCAGGAATCTCCAATCTCTACAGTTGTCTACTCTTTCGCCAGTCAAAAAAGCTCCGCGCCTCGACCAGACCTCCCGATCAAACACCACATTCTAAACTTCTCAATGGGGAAAAAGACCAAGTGCGCCAAATTATTGGGCCTATTTCTAGCGGCGATCCCGATAATCGTCCTTCTGGCCTGGGTTGGGGCGACCATATACTTCGCCGTCTGGTTTTGGGCAGTGTTCCGCAACTTTAGGACCCAGCATCAAGTCGCAGGTGAAGAATTCGGCCTCCTTGGCTTTGTGGTTTGCATCCTCAAGCTTACCAGCTTTATATGGTTCCATATTCTTGAATCCATCATTACAAACCTGGTCTTGTGGCTTCCTGGGTGCGCCTCTCTTTGCTTAGTACGACAGGCAAAATCCAACAAGAAGGAGGACTGGGACCGGAGCTGTCGTGACGTTATACCCCCTGCTGTTGCTCTCATCACACTTTCTGGCTTTTTGGCTGCTGACAGTCTGCTGTTGGCACGTTTGGTCAAATGGCTTCCTTACTTCAAGGCCCTGGGAGAATCTCCAAAACAGGAGACTTGTACCGCATTGAAGTATGTTTTGTCACTTGAGGTTGCACTAACGGGTATTGGACTCTTCGTGTTGATCGTCTTCCACACCATCAGGATATGCGCACTGGTGGTTGATGTGTGCTCCCGCAAGAAGGAAGGGACATGGGATGAGTTCCCCGGCAGTTTTAAGCATCATTCTAGGATTGATAAAACGGAGTGGTTTGGGAATTTCATGGAGTGGTGTGGAAAGCGCTGGTGGGGCAGGATATTCGTTCCCAGAGAGAAGAACTCAACTGTACTGGACCAGACAGATTCACAAGGAGTCTGAGAGGGAGATTGGGATGTACTGAAAGGTTCATCTACAAGCTACTAGATATGGGTGATGTGGGTACATGTAGTAAGAAGCACAGCTACCAGCCTTGGGGCAAGATGATTTGGGTCGCTGATTGAAAATTGATAACCGTCTCCCAGCATGAAACTAGGTACTAATATATAAGTGACGGTAACAGTTCCACTGGGTGTCAAATACATTAATTCCATCATAACTTGCCTAGCAATTGATGCATGAACTCTACTCATATCTCAACCAAGTACAGGGTGTCTAAGCAAACAACTTCTGGGATTATACCAACATCTTCTATCCTCAGTCAACCGCTTCCATTGTCCTTGAAAGCAACAACCTCAGCCAATCAAAGTCGGAATCATCCCGTTAACAAAGGCAAGTTTGAACAAAGGTTTTCCCAGGACGTATCGGTCATTTCTTCTTTGAAGCTACGGCTAGCATAAATCAACAAAGGCAGATTTCAACAAAGACTTTTGACTTTGTGGTGTAACCTCATTAATGGCGTCGGACATATGCTTCTTTGAGAGCAACAGTGACATATAAATAACGCTCCCCTGGATCTTTGCCCTCTCACCGTCATACATCTCTTCAATCACCATTTACCGCTACTTTACCCACCAAAGCCGCGCTTACGCTTCCAACCATGTCGCATCACGAGTGTTGCATTCATGAATCCACACGCAGCTCCCGCGAATGTGGAAATATAATCTCGACTATACTACACGCTGCCTTTGCAATTGGGTTCGTAGCCGTCTGTTGCTGGGTATTTCCTGAATCAACCGAGTTCAGCATTCAGAATCGACCCCAAGATAACACCTTTGCCCTCTTCGCCGTGACCGCACTCATCCTAGAGATTGGCTACCATGTAGCATTGTTTGTCAGGAACTTGTACAAACCTTATGGATTCTTTTGGCCAGGTGGTATCTTTATGCTGGTTTTCGATCCTTTATTGGTATATCCGTTTTCGAAGTGGCATAAAGAATTCAAGGCCACTGGCGATTCTCGGAGTGCCGAATTCTGCCTTTTAGGCACTGTTCTCTCCGCAATTCATCTTTCATGGGTGGTCTTTTGCTTCTTAGATCTATGGTCTCGGCACTATTTCAACCCACGTGTCAGCAAACGTAAAGCGCGGGCGGCCCGTGAGAGTGGCCAAACGGACATTGGAGAGAACAGAGGAGCCTGTTGAGATGGTCGCCGGAATGAGCAATGAGGATCTAGAGTGGAAAGCTATGTTCGTATGATCGACAAGGACATTTGCGGAGAAATACACGCGAGAATTAAATATAGGGAAAAACTAGCTGGTACTACAAGTCTACTATTTCGTATCCCATTCATCTCCTAAATATAAAACTACATAAGTTAGTTATGGGTGATGCTACTAGCAACTAGAGGAATGTAAATACAGTAGCAGATACTAAAAAATGTAGCAGTACTAGTAGATACTGGAAGAAAATGTTGACAGCAGCTGAAAGTAGTGATAGTAGTAGGTAATTTGAAGAGCCAGATGCCCTTATTTACTACTAAGATGCTAAATAAAACAGTTTCTATCGCGTCTCATTCTGACACTTGAATCACACTCAGTCACTGGTGTATTGGTCGGATGACTTGCGTCCTAATCAGTATTTGCCTGAAATACATAATCCCGATGGCTGCCTGAAAAATATACGGTTCTTTGTATGAAGTTGCCTAGGTATTGTGGAACAAACACGGCGTCAAAGCCTTACATGCTTGACCCCGGTTGGAATCTCTTCTGTTCTCAATAAAACGCCTTTGTTCTCCCTTGAAGCTTCAGTGTCAGACCGAGGCCGGCATCCCCGATGGACAAAGACATGCTTGAACAAAGCGTTCTCCTGGGTCGTACCAATTTTGTCTTGTTTGAAGCTACAATGAGCTTTAATCAAGAATGGTCGTTTAGACAAACACTCAGATCCCGCAAACAGTGAGAAAAGAACTTAACAACACGGGGTGCGTGCGTTTGCTGGTGGCAATGGCGAGTATAAATACCTCCCATGAGATCTTCGCCCTTCTACTGCTTTCACCCAACTCTTCTCTTTAACAATCACCACTCTATCTCTACTTGCTCGTCTACTCCTAATCTCTTGCTATTGTCCGACCAGTAGCGGGAAACGCGCTTTCGACACAACTGCTGTCCCTTTCTTTGCGGTTGTCCAGCTCATTTATTCTCGCCCAATCTATGCACTTTGTTTGCATCTCCACCTGACGCTTCAGTCCAACACTGCAACGCGACACCCCATCTCAGACGCCGCGTTACGAACCGTCTAGCAAAGATGCGATCCAAAGATGTTATACGCTACGCACTCATAGTTTTTTACTTTGCATCATTTACGGCTGGATACATCGTCCTCGATATATGGCTGTGTAATCAATTTCAGGAGTTTGATCACCGGCATCGAGGCGGAGATACAAGATACGGCAAAGCAGCATTTGCCTTCTTTTTGTTCTGGGCCATTGTCTATTGCTGTTGTTTTTTCGCCACCGTCTTTCCCCGGATGTATACGCTCTTAGCGGGGGTAAGCGTAAGACTCGGGCCTCTAAAACTAAAACTTGACCTCTTTGCCAGCATAGCCGTTCGAATCGTTTTCTTGATTCGTTTTGCTACTTGGCTATCGCACTTTAGGATCCGTGAAGAAAAGGAAAACGTCGCATATTGCATTGCATGTATTTCCGTTCTGGCATGGGGATTGTTGGAGCATACTTTGTTCTGCTGGTCAGACAGGCAATCGTGGGTTGGGCAAGCTCGAGAAATCCGTAAGAAATGGGCCGAGGAAGACAAGGAACGAGACACCGTGACGATCAATATACAGAGATTGGGAGCTCAACAGGGCGTGGGAAGCTTGAATGGGGCGGAGAGGATCGAGAGGGAGGATAGGGCGGAGAGGGGGGAGATGACGGGGAGGGCGGAAAGGATCGAGAGGGATGAAGAGGCACAGTGAGCAGGCAAGCTGAGAAGTATGAGTATGCATTGGTATCATGAATTGATCCGCATAGGTACTGGCTACTGATGGCAATATTCATGTAGGTTCCTCACTGTGAGCTATCAGGTACCCAAGTGACCGTAGAAATGTTACATTGCTCTAAAGCATTGGGCGTGTTGTGTTTGTGACCTTACATGTTTGATTACTTGACTGTCTCAAGAGCCAGACTCGCGGCATTTGGCATGAATAAACGGTGAGCCCTCATTTACCATTGGAATTGTACCATAATGCTTCCCTACAGCGTACAAGGATCTACGGCCCAGGAGAATAGGCAAAGAACGAAGGGGACAATTGGACATTGGTTACATTGCACTTTGAGACTCGGGCCCGTGATATTATAATAATAAATACCAATCACGGTCATCCATCCATCAAGTTTGAATCTCTTAAAGTTGTACCAATCTCTTCTTGGGTAATACCTTTCTTCTCCCCTGAAAACCACCGCAAACAAGCATGGATCGGCATCATCCCAACTCACAAAGAGGATCCGAATAAAGGTTTCCCCAACTCACAGCGCGTCAACGTGCTCAAGAGGGTTAAATAAGTTCTTTGTCGACCGTAACGACTATATATATGTGGCCTTCTGCATGCACCCATCTCTAAATCCCATCAACAGTCAAAACTTTACAACAGTTACTGCTCTCCTCTTTCCTCTATTACTTCGGTACTACTACGCGGTATTCCTTTGCCAGCAACAAGAGAGCCGCCACAGTTGTCTCTTCATTCGTTGATACGGCGACGTCCTTTGGGCGGTTAAGAATAATGGAAATACACGCTTCCTCGGACAAGAAACACCAGATATTGCGCGGCATCTCGATGGTCGTATTCCTTCCTCTTACCGGCTTCACGGTCTACATTATGGTCCACCGTGGCTATTCAAATGGACCCACAGGTCTGATGGACGCCATGTTTACCGTCCTCTTATTTTTATCTTCAGCTACCTACCTATGTAGCGGAATTGGACCCCCATTAGTTTCTACACTCATCAAGCGACCCATACCGCAAAGGAGCGATGAAACCCGACAGGGAGAACCATATATGTTCTCCGGGAGATTCTTCCTTAATATTTTCCTCATTATTCGATTTTGTGCGTGGCTGGAACGTTTCAGGGCCAAAGATGATCGTGTAAATGTTGGCTTCTGCATTGCATGCATTGTTGTCGTGGGAGTTTGCTTTCTTATCGCTTGCATATTGAGATTCATCTTTATGTGTATTAATATGAGACGGAATGCGATGCCCGCGGAAATTGCTTGAAGATGACTGAGAAGGCCCCAGGAGAATCGAGGAGAATTTTACAGGAGAGAGGGGGGCATACTTCTAAGAGATACAAAGACATCTACTAAGATTGATATATTTTCGCTAGATGAATTGATCCAAATTGCGGTTTACTTTTCGATATTTGACTGTGTGGGATAAGCTGTCTATTAGGTACATGTTCCTAAAGTGGCAGAGAATTAAACCTTACGTATGGAACATATGTATCCCTTCGTTCTGCCTTGAAACTACTGCAAACAAACTTAGAAAAGCCTTGAACGAGGGTTTCGGACTTCTGTAGCATTAACCAAACGGGAGATGACGGGCCATAGCTCAAGAGATCTGAAAGACACGGTCCAATAAAGATGCAAAGTGGGATGTTGAGAATCAGAAGGTGTTGAGACTTCTACGGTAGGGGAGAATGATCAAGAGGGGCAGAGAGAGAGAAACAGCAAAAGTGCCAACCGAGAAGGATACAGGGTATTAAGATGTAATATATGTTGATATAAAATAATACCGGGAAACTGATGCTCCGTTACGAGTCTCGCTAGGCCTGGAAGCTTGCGGCATGTCCTGACCGTGAAGCCATCCTGCTCTCATTTGATCACCTATGTTCTCGTCAAAGTGAGGCTAACACCCTCTTCTATCAAAGGAAATTTTGAGCAAAGACTCTCCTCGATGTCGCACTGATTCCATCTCCTTCGAAGCCACAGAAACCTTCAGCCTACACCGATGACTGCCAACAGAGGCTTTTTGTCTTGCAACTAAGCGCCGCGTAAACAAATCCGATAACGTTGGGTTCGTTTATAACAACGACGATATATAGATACTTGTCATCGTTCTCAACAATCACCGCTCTATGCCTGCCATCTGACGCTTCATTTCAATATGGCAAGCCAACACCGTTGATCCGACTCCGCGACACAGAGTCACAGACCATCTAGAGTTACATTTTATTATGTGAAGACAAAGGTCCTGCGTACTGAACCCTCTACTTATAATTCCTTAGAACAGTTTATCAGATGCAATGACGTTCCATAACATCTTATTATTGGTTATGCAATGGTGAAGGGAACCCATGCCGCTATATGTCAGAGGTATATGGATACTAGGTGCTTTCAGTAGACTAAGCTGCAATAGCAGTTGGGCCAGTGCTATTATTACCCAAAAGATCACCCAATGCCAGTTTCAAAACGCCAACTTGGGAGTCATTGAGTGTACGAACCCCTTGTACTGCTTGTACACCACCTCCGTTCAGTCCATTGTTAACAGCCTCCAAGGCGTTCTTCCAGTCCTCATCAGTAAAAGTCACTTTCTCTTTGGCTATTACTCTGGCAATGGCCTTAATAGTGCGCCACTGCTCTTCAGAGAATCTCTCAGCACTCGCTCCCGATACGCTCGAGGCAGGGGCAGCTCCGCTGATGATTTTGACAAAGTCGTCATCCGCGTTTTCTCTTCGCCGAATTGTTCTTGCTTCATAATCGAAGACAAGTTCTTCAGGCGCATCCACTAATTCCCCAGATTTAGATCGAAGCCATGTATTGCTGTCAACAATCTTGGCATATTCGTCGTCGTTGTCAGCGGAGAGGGCCATGATCAGTCTATTGACTTCCTGGCCGCTCATTTTATTTGTCCCCTCTAGAGCCTTTCGGCGTTCTTGCTCTAGTCTGAGGTGCTCGCGGATGATGTTGTCGTGCGGGTGAACAAAATACACAAGCGCAATTCTGTTATAATCGTACTGATCCGGCTGAAATTTGACCACTATAACGCCAAGGTTAGATTGGTGTGTGCCGCCATACAAATCTGGCGCTATACTTACACCGATGAAGGGCGGCTGGAAATTTGCCTCCTGTCAAAGATTCAAGACAATCCCCGATATTGACAATAAGGCTGTTCTCCACGTATGGGACATAGCGCCAACCGTCCACGCTATATACCTGGAGGCAGGCGATAGGATTGCAATATAGAAAGGTTACAGATCCTATATCTGTGTGACCTGCGTAAGAAGCCCGTTTTTTATCATTGTCTCTCTCCCAGTTGGTGTCTGTTCAAAGAAGTCAGTTTACACGCCATCCGAACTGCCCACCAACTTCATTCTACTCACGATATCGTAGATAATGGCCGATTTCAGAATTTGGTTGACTAGAATCGTGCATTTTATAGAAGTAATCGGGCTCTTTGCCGCAGGTCAAGGACAAAAGCCTCATCACCTTTGGGATCAGGGACTCGTGGTAGAGCTACATATCACTTATCAGCATCGGAAATGAGAAGCTTCGTGAGAAGTAAACAAACCTTGTATACTGCGCCAATCTTATCTTCATACTTCTCCATAATTGGAGGGCGTCGTACCTTGCCAGTAGCGTAATAATCGTAGTTGTACTCCTCAATCGTTGGTACTAAACCACCCTCTTTTCTAATACCATTGTCAGTTATTGTTGCCTACATCTCGAATTACTATATACTTACTCTTCAGGTGTTCGTAGCTTGTAACCTTCGAAGAAGCCACTCTCATTTTTGGTTGTGTCTGCGTCCTTTTGCTCCAGTGACGTCGTTTCGTAATAAGTATAGGCAACATCTCGCTGCAGCTCCAACTAAAAGGAAGTCAGTAAATAACGTCGACAAGCCACAGATGATGGAGCTAACCAATTCCATAGGGATCCCATGATTGACAAGATGAAAAATGCCATCCGTTGCTGACTTTTTTATAACTTCAACTAGACTTTGGGTACCTTCATTACCATCGTCCAAGCTCAAGTCTACAACAAAAGTCTCGGCATATTTGACTATATGTTTGAGTTAGACACAAATACGTCAAAGGCGGTCGAGATGTGTATCTTACGATCAGATTTCGTAACCGAAGGCCGTGGAAGTGTTATAATATCTGATGGTTCGGCCATTGCAACAGATAGGCGCTAGAGTCCGTTCTTCAAGTTGTGTGTAAAAGATGAAAAGAAAACGTTGGGAAGCTAGATAATCTCGCGAATATAGAAGGTTTATAAAGAGGAATAATGATGACTTTATAACTTGTAATGGTAAATAGGACTGGACTTTACACAATCAAGGGGTGAAAAGAATACAACGCCACCGATCACATACAAAGTATAGTAGCAGATCGGCGGTGTTTTCTTTCCACCGCATGATAATGTTGCCAACGTAGTTATCTCGAGTTTACTAAACAAGGATCTTTAGCTTTCTTACTTACATAGACTAGTGGCAAACTAAATACATGTCCCTGCAACTAGGACAAAGGTCGGTTAGAAGGATGGCGGTGGAAGCGGCGGTGAAAAGGTAAGATAGTGTTTTATTCGTTGCTGTGATTGTCATCAACTTAGTTGAGTAATATTATTAACTCGCCTCTTTAATTAGTTTTTCCTGATAACTACTACCTAACCCTAAGGTAGCGTCACTCTCTTATTAAAAGTGCTCCGGTAGAATCTTTGAATTTTCTTTGTTAACAATTTGGTATCTTTGCAAACTTGTTTCGCAACAGACTTTGCTAAACCCCCCTATTTCGGGCGGTGTGTTGCTACGTCTAAAGCATCCACGAGTACAAGCGACACATATGAGACTTATTCTTCTACGTACTGTTTTAGCGCACGAGCAATGGAATCTCGGAAAGATATATAATCTCCGCCTTGGCGCCTTCAATAGGTGACCTCTTGCATTGTAGGCTTGGCAGGGTCATTATAGTGATCGGCACGACTCAGAATGAGTTGCATCAACTCCTACTTGTACACCTCAGTGTAAGCGCTACTGAGCGGCCTTTTCGCTTGTGGCACGATCTTGTACCTTTGCATACAGTTATTCATAGGAAGGAATCTGATTTCATCATACTTTGCCACAATAACAAACATGTCATCAGTCTTCGTATCAATAAAGATCAGCCTTGACGACCTAGGTAAGTCGAGGTTGTGGTAAGGCAATGTAAGAAGAAGAGCTTGTCCATTTACTAACTAACGTACTGCATAACATGATATAAGTTAGCTAACTAACCTAGCGGGCTGACGTAAAGGCGGCACTAGGTTATTCTAGACCGTTTGGAAGCCCTGATCGCAATAGTTTCGATTTACGAAGATGCTCGCTGCTGGCATCTGCCTCGAAGCCCTACGCTAACTTCAAGCACGCCGGTCACACGGCCGACGTGCCGACGTGCCGACTCAACTTCTCACAAGACTTGGGCAATAAGCGTAATAACTGGGGTTATACTCCATAAGCTAAAACAAATCCTTGTTTGCGTCTACTGCACTGCGGTGGAAAGAAAACGCCGCCGGTCTTTAGCATGTGATCGGCAGTTCTATATTCTTTCCGCCCCTTGCTGCATAGGAAAGCAGGCTGCACCAATCCACACCAGGATGGTGGGACAAAAGATGTCAGATCACTAATTGAACTACCGGCACGGAGTCTTGTCCGTTCGAAACTGGCCAACTGAAGGCGAATGTGCCGAGTCCTTATGTCCCTTTGTGTTATATAGACAAAATGTAGAAACTTCTTTATTAGCAAGTGAGGATAAAACAAAGAACCACTCGAGAAGGGAAAACTAGTGGTGGTTTTTGCGCCTCCAATAGCTGTTGCCGCTTTGAAGGTTAGAGAGGGGGTGTTATGCCATCAGAGAAAATCCAGAGAGATACGCAAGTTTCTATTGGCTAATACAAGACATGATAGCAAGGTATCATTCTAATCCCATACCTTGTTCTCATGCAGCCCCCCAAACTTGCTAGTTGGTCTAGGATACGAGCGTTGAAGTAAGTGTCATGCGGCCTCAACAACCTTCCCTGCCGTTGTGTAACAAGCGAAGACCTAGGAAGAGACTACTACCAATAAAGGCAATTCTTATCTTGGTCTTTGATGTAAAGAAGGGGCATGGGACTAGAGTGACAAACATAAATAGCCAGCCAGATGTCTTGAACTCAAGAAGCATCTCAACAACCAACACCAGTCTCACATCCAGCAACATTCTCAACTTCACTACAACTTCAAACGCACACTCTGCTTAAAACTTCTCACGCATCTTCAACTCATACCAATGGCTACCTTCACTCCCGCCCAGTGGTCTGCTGCTAAGAACGTCATCGACGCCTTTGCCCAAGAGGGCGTTGATGAGAACGGATTCTCTGAGCAACAGTGGTCCGTTGTTCGCGATATTGTCGATGGTAACCGCACTATCCAGGGTGTCAAGGACGACTCCAAAGTCTACTTTTCCCCTGCCCAGTGGTCTGTTGTGAAGGATATGGTTGAAGGCCGAACTGAGGTACAAAACGAAGTCAAGGAGGAAAGCAAGGTATGTACACCATCTAGGCATCTTCAAGGATCGAAGGATTTACTAATGGTATCAATGATTTTAGGTCTTCTTCAGCCCTGCTCAATGGGCCGTTGTCAAGGATATGGTTGACGGATCTCGCACTATTCAGAGCGTCAAGGATGACTCCAAGGTCTTCTTCTCTCCGGCGCAATGGGCTGTTGTCAAGGATGCAGTCGATGGAAAGACCACTCTCAACATCCCTGCTGCTGTTACTGCTTAAGTTTATAACCTGCGTCTAGCAATGGAATATCATTATCATATGTTCCTGTGGCTTTCTTTCCGAGGTTTCGATTTTGTGGTGGAGAACTTTATAGCTATAAAAGATACAATCTTAGATAGAATATGAAGTCTCTAAGGATAAGACTTATAGGTTTATATTATAAAGATCGGTTGATCTCTTCCATATTGGTCAGAACAAAGCGTAAATCCTGCTTCGTTCTGCGAGTGTCTTGATCCAGTTCCCCCCCTTTCAGCACTCAAGGCTCCACGCTTGCTACAGGCTGCCTTTGGACTTCTAGAGGTAACATATGTACGAGCGATCAGATGACCATCAGCATCTAGCAATCAATGACTCGGGAGGGTAGATATGTACATATCTAGAGAACGCTGCCTAGGATTGGCCATCCAGTTATATTACATTATAGGATCAAAGCGCGAATTAGTACAGTCACGAGTTGTGTTTATGTAACCGTGCTGTTACAGTTACACATGAAATTGATGTATTTATAGCATTCTTTGTCTTTGTCCTCTTTGTTGCCTTCGTCGCCCCTAGAAGCTTTGACAAACCAGGCCAGAATCACCCCAGCTCCGGAGCACAAATTCGAACAAAGAACTTCCGACTGGTTGCGCGTAAATGTACCCGGTAATTTCAGAGACTCTCTTCCCTAGCGGTAAGGACGAAGCATAAATACCGCTTCGCTCTACGCGTTTCTCGATCCAGCTCCCCCCTTCAGCACTCAACGCTCTACGCCTGCCGCGGATTGGCTTTGAACTTCTTCACCACTACTTGACATCTCTTTGGGAGGGAAAGATCCCGCCACGGCCGTCTCTTGCTTCGCTGTTGCGCATTACCTTTGCTGGCCATAACCTTGTCAACACGTCTCAACCGTGTCGGCCCCGTGCTTTGCTACAATTCCTCTCACAACGGTTTTCAACAGTCAAAATGGAAGAGTGTGAATCACTTCCTACCAGACTACTCCTTGACCGACTCGCCACTGGATTATGCGCTTGCATAGCGCTTGCCCTCGCGGCGCTCAGCGGCTGGATGATCTACCTTGTCAACGGCTTTCGCCATCTAAATCGAGTTGCGGATCAAGTCGATTGCATTGTCATCATTGTTATATTTCTTGGCAAGGCTATCATGTTGGGACTGTCAGTAAACTCACAATTCCGAATTGATCTCAACAAATCTCCAAAAGAGACCGCTGCAGAAAAGGTGGACTATCTAAGTTCAGGGTTTTTAAATATATCCCTTGATACTTTGCTCATTAGTCGATTTTTCGCGTGGATTGAGCACCTCAAAACCATCGATGAATCTATGAATGTGAACTTTTGTTTTGCATGCATTGCTATTACGGCATTTCTACTTCTATCCACAATCCTCAACACCTGTCAATTCTTATTTAAGGTATTGTCTTCAATGCCCCGAAAGAAATTTGGCCGAGAGCAATCCGAAATGAGGCAGGTAGAGACAGAAGAGGATACTGAGAGGGGTTTTGAGAAGGCCACAGAAGCCCGCCGCATACAACTGTCGAAATAAACGCTTGGAATAACGAAAGACAATCTTAAGGGGGGGTATTGAGACGTATTTGGAAGCGAAGGACGTTAAGAATGAGCAGACGAGATAGCAAGGAGGGTGCCTGCTGAGAATGATCTATTGGCGCTTAATGTACTGGATAAGCTACTGTTATACAAGTTGATATTTGGCTCTGCCTATCTAGTAAACTATCCGAGTGAAGGAACATCAAACTGGATGCATAGAACCTTTGTTGGTAAAGCCAAACGATGAATGCCGCAATCGGCCTGCTGCCCCCAAGAGTGCGTATCACGTATCACCGAGCACATGTAGATGCCACTGAACGATAATGAGAGAGGACAATGCAAAACACTATCGTCTATGACGATCCTCCAACTACCGCCAGGCCATAGATCAAGTACCTATCTATCATTGTAGGTGAGAGGTGCCCCAGCGATGTGTAAGCATATCAATAGTGTCTACTTCCCAAACTACAGAATATGATACGAGTATGAGCAATCAGATGACCATCGACGTCCTCCAATGAACATGTGGAAGTAGTCCCGTCATTCTTTGTGCTCCGACTGCTGCCTGCTGCAAAAGTTCCAGGTCCTTTGTTCTCCCATCGCAATACTCCAAGTTTAGATCAGAATTTCCATGGCATACACCAACGAGTTTGAACAAAGGAGCTTAGGCTTGTAGGACCGGACTGTAATCACTCAATTTTGGTGCAGAGAAGGAAATATAAATACCACTTCATTTCTACTCCTTTTCTTTATCCAAGTCTCATCGTCAACACTCAACACTTGGCATTCTACACCTGTTACTATTTCTGTATCCGAACCACTCTAGGGGCTATTTCTGAAAGCATGGAGCAACCCACTTCAAAGGTATTTCTTCCCATCTTACGGCTGAGTTATCTCTTTCTCATTCGTTTCTATCCGCCGCTTTATCTCTAACGGGCTTTGCCCCTGCACCCGATATTATAATCCAGCTGATCTAACGCCTTGACATCTATAGCTATGGGCGCAATCTACCAACGAGCGAGTCGACAAAAACTTGCATCTAGACTGGCTTTGCTTAAATTATCTGTGAAAATCATCCTCGCCATCGGATATGTCTACTTCGAAATCTGGCTGTGGGGACTTATCCACCAGTTTAACAGTCAGCACCAAATCGTGCATCGATACAATGCCATAATAGCATTTACCGTTTTCCCCATCACAGCGCTCTACAATGGACTTGGTTGGTATCTTTGGCCCAAGTTCTGCAGCTGGCGCAGACGAATTTCAGAAGTTGAAGTAGAAAGGGACATGTTCTATGCGAATTTTGCTCTCTTCAGTCTGAAATGTGGCATTGTTTTAGGAGTTCACCTCGCACTCATTTCGCAACTGGATCAGTGGTATCAATTTTTTCAGGCTGCTGGCAAGACTCAAGATGCAAACATCTGCACTTGGGTTAATGTTTTCATAGCATTTGAGGTTCTATTGTGGATTATGGACCTTTTTGCTGTTCTTTATAGTTGTATAGAGCGTGTTGCAGTGAGTTTTAGCGTAAATTGCAAGGATGGCGAGCTTAAAGAGAGCTAGGCAGGAGTCTAGTAGACGTTTGAGAAGTACGTCGGGAATAATTGATGGCTGGCTTAGGAGAGATAGCCTTGAGATACTACTTATATGAAGAGACAACCCCTTGGGTACCGATATAAGCCAGCTCAATCATGCCTGTGCCATATGCGAGAATAAATATCTCAAGAGAGTAGCAAACAAGTGCTTGGCGCAAGTTCTAGCTAAATAAGCTCATTGCGCCTGAATCTGGAAGTGAACCGATGAAATTGTGGACAAATTCAGAACATAACTGTTTGTTACATTTATCTATATACATATATTTACAAGTTGCTTTCTATTCATTAATACGTATGGCCCAAAATATCCTAGAGGGAAAATAAACTACGAGTAGCCGAACTCCTATCAATGTTATCCAGAGTTGATCTGTTTCGTGGAACGATGGGCCGCCGTCTTGACTGGGCTCCATCGGGCTTGAGGTGCAAACGCCTCTGACAGAGGGCGACCAGGCCAGCTGACAGTTCTTTGTTAAAGAGCAGTGGGTAATGACCAGTAGATGGCAAATTGTCGATAAAACGTTAGCCATGAGACTTGTCCTTCAAGAGTCCGTGATAATTTTTAGACAAAGCCATTTTGGGGTTTCTTTGACTTACTTTCCGCATTCCAGTTATCGTGGCTCTTTGATCACTTGAAAAGTCTTTTCTGCTTCATACTTTGACCGTCTCTTTTGAACCTCCGAGAGCCTCAACGTGGAATGCGCATTACCCTCTAACATCTCTTGGAGAGAACCCCCGGAGATTGTCCTGCATATTTCACCTCGATCTCGTTGCTCGATTCATAATGTCGGTTGCCAAAGCGTCTCTTTTTGACCTCCCCAGAGACTGTTTCTTGAAGTCCCAGAATGCTCGAGAATAGAGCTTCTCACAGAAGGACTTAGACTTGCGAACTAGTGAGAGCGTTCCGTCTTTGGGTCCCTGGTGCAGTGGTAGCATTTGAAAGAACTAAAGACCAGCCTTGCAGGACCTGAGTGCCTCTGTCTGCGCGGTGGAGCATTGCCCGATAGCTCCACGCTGTCAAGCTACATCGTTTGGTCTTTCTAAATCTTTCATCTACAGTAGGCATTCCTCTACATCATTATTCTTCTATTTCTTCACGCAGAGGACTTGCAGTCTTTGTTACACAATTCCAGTCAGTTGAAGCCATGTAGCTGCTCTTCGTCTAAAGTCATTCAACCGCCTCTCTCCCCACCCCCAATAAATCAACATAGTACTATCAAACTATGACGCACTGGCAGCAAGCAGAATAGCATTCACTCTTTCGTTTGCTTCTCCACACCACCAGACCCATTCTTACGTAGCCACAGCAATAGATAACGGGGCATTGGAGCAGCAACCCCTGAAATTCTCTCCAAGGCTCCAAACTCCCTTATCAACCAGTAATGGTGGGATAATCATCCCATCTCCTGCAAGAACTAGCAGTGCAAACGCGTTCAAACCTGCATACTTCTCCACTGTTGATGTAAACAAAACTCTCCGGGCCAATGAGGTTTTCCCCAACTCCTTTCATTCACTCACTAGTTGAGCCCAACGCCTTCTCTCATTATGTATTAATAAGGGTCTCCCTTCTTCTCTCTCTCTCTCCCTTCCTTCCCCTCCTCCCTCTTCTTCTTCTTCTTCTTCACCATCTTCACTCATCATGGTCACATCCATCAATTCTTCCAACCACATCCCCATATCAACATTCCAACCATCTTCTCAACAGCGAGAAGTACGGCGATGGCTATAAACAGGTGGGCCTTCTTTGACTTCTTCTCTCTCTCTTGCCACCCGCTGACCTCGACCCCAGATTGATACAAACCAACCTCCCAACATCACACCCTTACAACTGCGGACACGCCCTTCCTCAGTGGCAAAACTGCCTGTAGAGATGGCCTGTGGCGAGCAAGTGTGGGCCTAGTTTTCGTGCTGGTACCAGACGAGCAGAAAACTAGGCTCACTCATGCTTTGTCGTCTACGTAGCCTGTTGGGGTTACAGCTCAGCTGATGCCGAGAATGCTGAGTGAGTTAGTCTTTGTGCTGGTACAAAGACTGGCAAAAGACTGGCTCACTCATGCTTTATCGTGTATGTTTGCCGGTAGTTGGTACGCCCATCAAACTTGGATGGCCTGGTCTTTGTGCTGGTACAAAGATTGGCAAAAGACCAGTGCCATCCATGCTTTATCGTCTACATGGCCTGTTGGGGTTACGGCTTAGTTGATGCTGAGAATGCAGAGTGAGTCAGTCTTTGTGCCGGTACAAGACTGGCAAAAGACTGGCTCACTCATGCTTTATCGTCTACATGGCTTGTCGGGGTTGCGGCTCAACTGACGCCGAGAATGATGAGTGGGTTGGTCTTTGCGCTGGTACAAGACTGGCGGAAGACCAGCCCATTCATGCTTTATCGTCTATGTTGTTCCCGGTGCTGCTCTTTCAAGTGGTCAGGCGGTGTCTTGTTTTGAACGCGCGGTAAGTTCAACGTGCTGCTTTTTGTTTCATGGTGAATATTTACTGACTGGATGTAAGTAGGCGAGAAGGGCCACATTGACGGTCGGCTGTGTTTTCTCATCGGACTGGGTTTTCGTACGGGGAGGATTCATCTGTGGAAAGTCGTTGGCGGGTATTACATGAGCACTTGTGTAGCTGCTAGGAGGGAATCGAAGCGTTCTAGGAGTAAGAGAGGCTACAGATCTCCAGGAGACATTGGGCGCGAAGGAAAATGGAAATACAATATGAAATCACAGCACACTCCAGTTCAGCCGATGGTAGTGCCCGTCATGTTGTAACTTGTCTCTATTCTTCGACTTGATCCAGAAATTCCCCGTCGTGTGCCATCTCTGGATGCAGCGCGTGCTTGTCTAGGGCAGTAGCCATATCAAAAGACTCCGTTTCCACCCAAGAGATCAGTATTACAGCAATCGAAACTTGCCACAATCCTGTGCCGTTTGTCACTATTACCATGACTCTAAAGCACTCTACAGCAGTAAAAATTCAACTCCCCAAATCTCCCCAACTCCTCTAAGCATCCCCTCCATGAACCAACTTCCCTCTAACATACACCTGCGCAATATTCCGATCATCCCCCGTCATGACAAACTTCTCCAGCATCCTCTCCACCGAATCACTCTCCTCATCCAACGGTACATTGACCCCCTCCCGCCCATCCCGCATATCAATCACCAACGCGTCAAACTCCATCCCAACAGCAAATCCACCAACCTGTTGATCGAAACCCACGACTTTGGCGCCTCCCTTGGTAGCCATGTAAAACACCTCTTCCAAGCTCAGTGTTTCTCCTCCGCCTCCTTCTTTGCTAACGCTTTCACCCTTCCCGGACTCGAATTTAGGATACAGTGCCTCTCGCGCATACGAAGTGATGAGAGAATGCCTCATAGCATTCAACATGCTCGAACTATATCCACCACCCGAATCCGTCCCTAGACCGACGTTAATCCCCTTCCTAAGAAACTCTTTGACAGGAGCAGCCATGAAGCCTCCTCCAACGGTCATATTGGCAGTAGGACAATGAGCGACGCCACATCCCAAGTCTTGCAGCTTGTTGATCTCATACGGCGTCATGATGGTGCAGTGCGCAAGGATGCTTCGCGGCGTGAGAAGTCCAAAGGACGAGTACAAGTCAGCTTCGTTGCTAAATTCCGGAAAGAGAGATAACGTGGCGTTGATTTCCTGAGCAGCCTCGTTGAAATGCGTCTGAATCGCCAGAGAAGGATCTTCGTGCGCCATTTCTCCCAAAGATTTAAGCAACTGTGCCGTACAAGATATTGCAAAACGAGGCGTCAGAACAGGCTTAACGAGAGAGCCCTCAGGATCAATAGTTCGAATGTGCTGAATACAAGCTTTCGTCGCAGAAATAGACTCCTCAGCCGAAGTCTCGCAGTAAAACGATGGTGAGTTTTGATCCATGTTGCATTTCCCTATCAGAGCCCTCTGACCTCCTCTCAAGCAAGTAGATGCCAACACGCGAGTTGCCTCCCCATGAAGAGAGCCATAGTACGACGCCGTCGTGACGCCCTGCCTGAGCATCCCCCGAACGAGCTTTTCATAGACTTTTTCCGCATAGGACGCATCTTCAAACTTGGCTTCGTTGGGAAAAGTTATGCCGTCGAGCCAGTCGAGGATGTGCATTCCTTGGCCGAGGCCTCGCTGCATCCATTGCGGCGCGTGGTTGTGCGTGTCGACGAAGCCTGGGATGAGGAATTGGCCATGGGAGAGTGTAGTGAGAGGAATATTCGCAATGTTTTGCTCAGCGAGGATATTGGAGATGTTCAATGGGGGGACGTTGGGCTGGAGAGTGAGGATAGTACCGGAAGAGGAGACGGTGATGAGGGCGTCGGGGATGACTTGGAGTTGAGCAGGAGAGAGTGAGTGGATGAGTGTTGCGTGGATTGCCTTGGAGGATTCCGTCATGATGAATCTTGATTTTGATATTAAGGGAGTATAACAGTAGGATTCAAGGTGTTGATGATGATGATTCCAGTGAGATGACGTTGAGATCCAATGCCAGAAGAAGCCGGAGCGGGGCCGTGATCCTTTGATCCAAACCTATCATTCCAGGGCGGGGGCTGACTTGTTCCTTATCAAACAACATGTCTTGCATGGGGCCATTGTTACAATTGTCTCTCTTATCATACCGTTACCAACTATCTATCTCTTTAAAGTTACATACCTCTACAGAGAAGTTGGTGTACTCTGCACGAATTCGTCTCGCCTAAACAGCACCCATTGAGCTCTGCATCCATCCCACATTCAACTAACATACATACAACAAAAAGAAAAGCTCACCCTTCAACAACTCAAAACAACCACCTCACAAACCCCAAAACCCCTTCAAACAATTAAAGGGAAAACGCCAAAAAGAATGTCCTCGGTGAGGCTCGAACTCACGACCTTCAGATGGCCCAAACTATCGTTTAGATCATATCGCCTTTTTCAATATGAGACTGACGCGCTAGCCAACTGCGCCACGAAGACTCTTTGATGCCTTGCCGGTCCACACGATTGCATCATATGGGTTTCGCTGTTCATTTTACGGGAATCGCCACTGAACTGAACATCCAGACACGATTATTTGAACAATTAGTACTTTCACAGACCAAGGTTCACAGTGACATACACAGACACAAATCATTCCTACAAACACTGGCCTCGTATTTCTCAATTCTTTGGAACATCACGACACCCTCTAAGAAAGAGCATCTCAAAACGAATATATACAAGCTCAAAAGAAGCAAAAAGATTAAAAAAAAGGAATTTAAAAAAAGAAGAAAATCTTAAGTATTGTAGAATCGTAAAAGTCAATACTGCTACCGTTCTAATAGCCATAAAAAAAAGAGTCGCGGACACGCAACACCAATGATGCCTTGTATATCAACCGAAAACGACGAGTCCCTCAAGAAAAAGAAGAGAGAGGCCATACAAATCCTGGATCCAAAGATACATGAAAAAAAAAGACGATAATTATTTCACTTTCCTATAAAACCTCCAAATCTACTACATACACACAATCCCCCACTTCAAAGCCTCCTTTTTGTTTACAGGGCAATCATGGCACCGCCGGCAAGCATGGCGACACCCATGTACAGGGCGACGGACAGCTCGCCAATGCTCATCAGCTGAGCACTGGGGCGGCCGGCAACAGCGGCGCTCTTGCTGGTGGAAGCGCTCTTGTCGTCGTCAGTGGAGGTGGAACCGGAGCCGACGGGGGAGGTGGCGGTGGCAGCAGCCTTGTTGATGGCGCTGGCAGAGGCCAGAGCGGCAGAGCAAGAAGAAGCAGCCTTGCCGCTGACGACCTGGGCCTGGCCGTTGAAGTCGCAGGCGCTGGCGGCCTTCTTCTGGGAGTTGTAGTAGGCGTCGAGGACGTAGTCAAGCTTGGCACCGTCGTCGCACATGCTGTAGGCACCGTAGACACCAGTGGAAGCATCGCCGTTGATACCGGCGCAGACGGCGGGGGACTTGCCGCAGATGAAGCCAAAGATGTCACCGAAGTCGTCAGAGGAGAGGTCGTCGGAGCGGACGCAAGACAGGGAGGTCTGCATGCAGGTGCAAAGGCCGGCGTCAGGGGTGGGGGGGAGGTCGTTGATGGCCTGCCAGTCATCGGTCAGAGCAGGGCAGCTGGCGGCCTTGTTGGTGGGCTTGTAGTCGCTGGAGTCAACACCCTTGGGGTCGGCCTTGGTGACCTGGGACTGGAGAGCGCTGAAGTCCTTGAGCTTGGTAACCTGGTTGTTCTTGACGGAGACGAGACCTGGGATTGCGTTAGTCATGTGACATTCAATTATCCAAGTACTTCAAAACTCACCATAGTCGTTGGCCTCCTCAAAGAACATGTAGACGATACCACCGCTGAAAACCTCAGTCATGGTGTCGGAGTACAGGGCAGCAGTCTCCTGGAAGATACGGTTGGCAGCGCCATCGGGCAAGTTGCAGCCGTACTCGGCGAAGAAGACGGGGACGGAGTAGTTGGAGAAGAAGGTGGTCTGCTCGTCGTATCCGGACTTTTGCATGGAGCTCTGGCCACACCAAGAGTAGATGTTGTAGCCCCAGAAGTCGATGGCGGAGTCCTGCTCGCCGCAGTTGAAGTAGTCGGCAATCTCGGCGCGGATGTCGACGTCGTCGTTGGCGGCGTAGCCAACGCCCTGCCAGCGGTACTTCTTGGACTTGATGTAGGCCTTTGTGTCGCGGACGGCGGCCTTGACGTAGGCAGAGGCGCCCGTGTTGTTCTTGGCGTTGCTGACCTCGTTGCCGGCGAAGTAGCCGATGACGTTGGGGTACTGGGACATCTCGTCGACGACGGCCTTGTAACGGGCGAAGAGGTCGGTGTTCCAGCTGGGGGTGTCGCGGTTGATGGACAGGGCGGGCTCTCCCAGGTCGGAGAAGACGTAGATGCCGGCATCGTTGAGGAGCTTCATGCAGGCGGAGTGATCGGCCGAGGCGTCAATGGCGTAGGTACGGATCACGTTGGTGCCCAGCTGCTGGAGCAGAGGAATGTCACGCTTGCAGTTGGCCTCGTTGGAGAGAGGGTCGATGAAGGTCGAGTTGCCAGAGGTGGTGGTTCCGGCCTGGCCGACATCCTGCTGGTACGCAACACCCTTGATGAAGAACTGGGTGCCGTTGGGGTAGAAGAACTTGGAGCCCTATTTTTTTGGCATCGACAATCGACGATTAGCGGTTGATCTTGGACGTTGGCGAGTTTGAAGATCTGGACAAGGAAAAGTGGAAAGTGGCTCACCTTGGCGGTAATGGACGGCAGATCAGCGGAGAGGGCGCTGCCAGCCAGGGCGAGCATAGAGACGGAGAGCTTGGACAAGCTCATTTTGACGATTCTTGGAGGTTTGATTGCGATATTTGCGTTGTTTCTAACGATTGGAAGTGCTGAAGAGCAGCAAGGGAGTGGTTGGAATGGTAAAAAGGTTGGTTTGGTGAAGCACCAGAACGATTGCTTGTTTCTAAAGAGTGTCTGAAAGGCCAACTGTACGAGGCGGCCACCCTCAAAAAATGATGAATTAGCTACAAAAATCAAAAGAAAGATGCGAAAAAAAAAAGAAGATCTGGTCCGTCCAAACGGCGCCATGGAGCAGGCGGCGAGTGTTTTGTTGTCGCGCCAGGAGAGCGAAGAGGATCCCCAGGGCAGGGGAAATTGGATGCGACAGGCCAAGTCTCGCAGCAGGGGCCCCCCTGTCGCCCCAGGCCCCTGCTAGCCAAGGTACCCGAGCGCCTATAGTTGGTACCTTGCCCTGAAGCCCGTCAACGGATCCATTCAATGGATTGATTAGGTGATTTGCTGCAGCCACTTGCAACTGCGCTGCGCTACTGGGAGGCGCAGTTGAGGAGAATTGGAACGTTGAAGCTTGTTCTTGGGGAGATCAGGGCCAATGGGCGGCTCCGTTCAGGGGGCCCGCGACCCCCAGATCCCCTGTCACAGGACCCCTGGCGCTGGATGTTGGACGGTGCGAGCGAGCGAATGAGATGTCGAGTCGCCACTGTCACACGTGTTATCCCTTAGCAATTGATCACACATTAATTACTGCACGTCTGCTAAGCAGCAACTCGACACGAGGCTTCTCGAAGCCGGATTCCTGCACTGTGTGCCATCAGGTGTGTAAAGGTGTGGGACCCCAGCTCGCTCTGGTGAGAAAATACGGAAAGGGGGCTCTCGAATACAACTAAAGAGAGACGATCCACCAGCACGGCGTATTTTCCCCTGACTACTCCGTACTTGTACCTACTATACAGTACAGCACGACAATGCAATGCGAGGCGAGGCGAGGCGAGGCACGTTACAGGTCCCGTCTGGGCGAAATGAAGCAATCAAGTGACATTTGACTGCTCGCAGAACGATCTTCACTTGGGCGGTCCTTGCATCTTCTGGGCGACTCTGTTCAAATGAGCTTGGAAATGAAGCTCTCGGGGCTCCTGGTGCTTTGCTTGGCACATGGTTTTTGCCTGTCGAGACACTACCTGCTAGGTAGTACCTATGTTTCTTTCATTCCTTGTCACGAATACAATGAGAATTCTCTATTACGAGGTACTTGGCATTTGCTTGGTTTATTTGCTTGGTAGTATCAATTACAGCCCTCTCTCCCTTTTTCCCTCGGGCGACGCGTCAAGGGCCCGCAAAGTCTCATCTGAGCCTCTCTTCACATGCGACAGGCCGTGCTCGCCTCGTCTTGTCTTGTCTTGGCCAGCCTTGTTGGCACATGTTGCTCCATTGTTGCAAAAAAAACATCTGTGCTTGCTCCCATGCCGCAACTGTAACTAACCTCCATACCATACGAGTACCATCCCGTATAGAAAAGATGCCTCCTCCACTCTCTCCTCCAGCCGAGCCTCTCTCTCCAACCTGTTGCTGTTTCGCATCGAAAAAGCGGCTAGTCCAGGAACCAAACCAAACATGCCCCCGGTCCCACCCTCGTCTGACACTCGCATTATTCCCTCTCCCCCTCTCTCTCTCGCCATTCTGTTTCGCTGCTCCTCTCTCGATCCAGTTGTATTTTTCCAGTGCCTTTTTCGGGACCTCGGTGCCGTAGTTAGTGGCTGAGGAGCTGCGCTACCCGTTCAACTGAACTGCCCTTTCGGATTTGCGGTTCGTGCAAACGTCTCTCTCTCCCTTTCTCGGAGCCACGGCACATTCATCAGAGCTCGGATACGGCCCGTTTAGGAGCCGACTATCCGGCCCTGCAAGTTGCCCCGGGGGCTCATTCACGCTGCTTGTTCTGTGTTCTTTGTTTCTTTTTTGTTTTTGTTTTTCTTTTTCTATTCTCGCCTAGGTAGGTCAAGATGCGAGTTTGGATGGTGCTCAAGTCATCCGTGCTGTAATCAACCCGCTCTCTGAAAAGGAACTACTCGCTTATGCAACGCCGCAAAGTATGGAATCGATGGAAAACATTCAACTTATCCTCTCCGCACCTTGTAGTAAAAGTCGCCGATGCTGTAGAGCACTTCGTCCCAAAACTTCATGGCGCTCCAGTTCTCCCGTCTTGGGCGGTGTCGATCGCGGTCTGACAAGATCCGGCGGTGGTAGTGCCCACACGCATGGTGGTAGACGAGCTCGCCTTCAGACATATTTAATATGGACGAGTAGTACTGATCTGCGCGGAAGTGCGTTGCCACGGATAGCAGATGCCGGAGACTGAAACAGTCTGTGCTTTTTTTTTTTTTTCAACTGGAGTGTTGCTGTGATATGATTGCTTTTATTGTATCAATCGGGCGCTGATTGGCGTTTGACAATAATAGCGTGAGCCTGCATGGAATTGTCTTGGTGGTGATGCAGGTGTTGATGTTGATGTCAAGAGAAGAAAACCGCAGAAGTTGCCATCAGCGAAATGATGAGTTCGCCGCTTTATTTATCCTTCCTGGCCTAAACAATACATGATCAACTCTGTACGTTTCGTCCAGTACAATATGATTCTGCCTCGTGCCTTGGCGAAGTCATTTCTTGGTCAGATGCGTCGCCGGCGCCGTGACGGACAGTCACGAAGGATTCCGGCCGCAAGATCGGGTGTCCACTCTGCAGATCATATGCATGTCCGAAGGCGAATTCCGTGACTGGGGAGGACCTTTGTCCAACATGCCATGATTGGAGCGCCCTTGTACTCGATTGTACTGCACAGTATTACAGCTAGAAGAGGCGCCGATGGTTGGACCCTGCATGCGTTGGCTTGTAGATGCACCTTTGCGAGGCTTCCAGCTCCGGTCTCAGCAGCACTAGCCAGACCTGTTTACCCTACAAGCACAACGAGGATCATGATAACCATCAATTAGGGCGCCATATGCCAGTTAGTTACCGTTCCATTTGGTAGCAAAGGATAGAGTATGACGTTTTGAAATGGAAATGAACCGCAATATCTCTGTAGCACAGTGGTTCTTTAGAGAGGCATAAGCATTATGTTTTATCTCAACCAAAGGGCGTTGGAATAGTTTTGAGGCGTGAAATAGTATCGGCTAGGGAGATACTAGGTACTTATTTCCTGGAAAATCTAAAAGAAACCACACATAGTAATACTAGAAAATATAAGAGAAGGACGTTTGATATCAGTCGCTAAAGACGGCAATACGACGAATTTGGTTGAGCTTGCTCATGCTCAACCGCGGGTTGATGCTCCATACGCAAGGCTGCGATCACCGACCGACTCCTCCACTAATTGCAATACCGCTACTACAGACAGCTCCCCAACAACAATTATCAATAAATAGCCGCCGTTGAGGATTTATTAGGTAAATCCACCACCGTTCAGTGCAATATAACAATTGATTTCTTATCCGCCATGCCCCCTTGTCGCCGTGGCTGCTTATTTTCTAATAATTCAAGGTAGGGAGAGAGGCTCAACAAGCCACTTCAGCCAGCCAGCCACCAAAGGATCCATGTTACCGAAACTTCACACTTCGACCAACCTCTAGGTACCTAGGCAGCTCTCCTCGCTTGCGACCACTTCCCACCAAGATAAAATGGCGAACGCGGTACCCTAAAAGTATTCACTACCTGCAACCTCTTATTCCCTTCAGCATCAGACACGATACGTCACGACGCCTCCCCCTCCAGCTTTGCCGCGCGCAAACTGCGCCTGACAAAGGCAGCTGGGCTGCCATCTTGTTTTGTCTGCCCCGCAATCGAGTTGCGCACGCGATCCACGACTTTTCCCACGCAGCCATGAATCCAAGCGGCCTCGGGGCGTCCATGTGGGCGTCGGCCAGGAGACGCCCCTACGAACGATCTTTCGACACCCGCTCGAAATCCATGCCCCCCGTTTCAGCCTTGCCGACACAGCCAAGCTCCGAGCCGACGGCCGTCCTGCCCTCAGCCTCGTCCGCCTCGCTGTCGCCGCTGCAGGCCTTTCACAGGTTCGAGCAGGCGTGCCAGCGCCTGCGGTGGAAGTACATCGACCTCGAGTCCTCGTACCAGCGCGCGCTGTCCCCGCAGGACTACGGCTTCTCGACGCAAGACGCAGAGGTCAACTTCAAGGTCGACTTTCACGAGTTCTACGTCCGCATCGAGCAGGCGCTGGTGTTTGTCCTCTTCGTCTTCGGCATTACGGTCCCTAGGGGGAGTGGCGGGCCGAGAAGCCAGGCGGCGCATACATATCATCATAACGTGCTCAAGACGTTGGAAGAGGAGGACAATCCGCTGTTTGAGGCGCTGGGGAGAGGGGATGTCAATCATGCGCTGTGGAAGGCCAAAGAGCTGCGGAATCGGTGGAAAGATGCGGCCGAGGGGAGAGAGACGCCGCCGCTCAAGATGTATGATTTGACGTGGATCGTGAGACAGGTGCTTGGAGGCCTGGAGGTGTCGTATGGCATCGCGGCTGGGAGGATTGAACAGCTCAGGATGGAGGGCGATGGGCTCGCGGAGAATGGAGACGCGGGCGGTGATGCTGGGGACGGCGATGGGTGGGATTGGATGGTGGAAATGGATTGGGAGGCGTGAGAGGAGCACGTTGGATGAGCGTCTCCATCTGCTGGACGGCTGGAGTTTTTCTTGTATGATACAATACCCGCATATGCACATAAGCCGGCGATTCGAGGTGGGAGCGAAATAGGTTGCTGTTATAGCACCGTCTTTATATAGAGAGGAGCCAAATATCGAAGAAACGCATTTAATGACATGTATGATTTAGTCTTCTTCCTCCTTTACGCTGTCTACCTTTCCCTTTTGACGAAATGCCTTCCTTAGAGCACATTTACCATCATTTCGTCCTCCGGCGCGACACTCGGCACACTTTTTGCCGTGGTAGACCAACAGGATATGCAATCCGTATTTGTCTCCATCCGGCACCCTTGCTTCCAAATGCGCCTGTGCCTCCTCTCTGTTTGCCGTGGCCGGTCTCCATCCCAAGAGTCCCGTTATGCGATACACGTGAGTGTCCACCGGGAAGCTATCCCGTTGCAAACAGAACAAGAGAACGCAGCTCGCCGTCTTGGGTCCCACGCCTTGAAAGGAGAGGAGCTCACGCATGGCGGAATCATTGGAGGCGTGGAGGAGGTGATCTAGGGAGTAGCTCCCATACCGGGCTTTTGTCTGGTGGAGGATGTTCATGATGACTTTGCTTTTGACGACGCTGAGGCCCCCGGAACGGATTGTTCGCTGCAGCTTTTCCGTTCCTCCTTGGACAACGGCCTCCCAGTTATCGCTGCCCTCGTATGTTTCATCCATGGCGAGCTTTGCGCGCGTTGAATTTGTATCTGATGTGTTCTGGCTCAAGATCGTGCGAACAAGAGCATCGAGAACGACGGGAGCATCCCCACATCCGGCGCGCGTACTGGGAGCGACGATGGCTTCTGCTCGGCGCTTACGCTCGCCATGAAGAGATGCGAGGATACGATGAGCTAATGAGCATTCCTGAGGCGTGGGATGGCGAAAACCTGGGAATGGAGAGGTTTGAGAATGAGCTGTGAATGATTTGAGCTTGCGGGCTTGGAGGATGGCGGCCTTGTCTGGGGATTTTGGCGGAGGAAGGGGCTTAGTCGTAGAGAAGGGGATTTTGGATATGGGTAGATCTGATGTGTTGGATTTGGATTCTGACTTGACGGATGGAGCTGTGTTTTTGGTGTTGAGGTTGATGTTGATGTTGGATTCTTGCTTCTTGATGTTGCGGAGGCTGCGCCTCGGAGGCGGCGGTTCTATAACTTCTTGTTTCATGGCTGAGGGACTGGTTAAGAGAAAATGCGGGATGATATTAAGTAGTGATGAATGAGCTTTGTTTCTATGAATTGAAAGCATCAGCTTGTCTAAAACGTAATGTTCATTGAAGCCGTTGGCGGTGTAAGATGGGACATGTCCATGTCAAGTCGATGAGGTCAAGGATTGCCACCATGACTAAGCTGCGAATCGCTACAGGGAGCTGCTCCCTTGATACCGTTCACAATTGCACCCGAATCTTTGAGATGACCCATCATATATTTCATCTCCAATTAAAGATTCATCTCGTTACTAAAAAAGGCTTTGCGCTGACCATTCTGGGCAGAGAGACTCTGACCTGGCTTGCTGACGCCAATTCAGCTGCAACCCAAGTCGTCCATGTTAGCGTTGGCCATGGTTGTAGATAGACCGTGCAAGTACATGTACATATACGAGCCTTGCTGATGTGGTAGTGGGCTGACGGCCTTTGTATTTTATTTCGCTTCATTTCGTTTAATTTCATCTTATTGAATTCTTTTCTTTATTTTGGCTTCGATTCGTTGATGCTTGGCCATTTAGACCGGTTGCCCCATCTCTATCTTGCCCCTCGAGGAAATGGGTCGAAACATTGACATCATCACCTTCAGCTGTCTCGTGATTCAACGTGATTATACTGAATACAAGTCGGCATATTGTCTAAAATCCCTATGACATTTTCTTCTAGAACTGCTATAACAATAAACATATCCTAACAATTACCCAAGTGAAACAGTTTATGTAAGTAAGAGATCTAGTAGATATAACTCTATCTAGTAGATGAAAATAGATATACTGCATATATAGGGCTTTAGGGCTACCATAAGTCTGGATGGCTACCTGTCCCTCCTGACGACATGTCTTTTATATTTGCCTATATCTACTAGATCTATCTACATCTACTAGATCTGCTCATGTCTACTAGATCTATCATCACCTAATACACCTAAAGAACTCTCTCGGAGGTTTTGTAGTCGTTGGTTCCAATGGTGAGGTCCACAGCTCCCTGCTTCTTGTCGGGGGCTTCACATCAGCCACCGTCAGGTGCTCAGGGAAGGAGTCCGGCGACTCTCGCCGGGTTGGCATGATGCGTTCGTGATGGTCTCTAAACCGTGGCGTGACGCGATAATTCGTGAATCGTGAGGTACTATCTACATCAACATCCATTATTAGTATGAACTATTCTGCTCGCTGTTTGAAAGAAGACATCATGGCTGATACTTGGAAATCCAATGCTGGTTAAGCTTGGACAGCAGCAGCATCAATACTGAAAGCTTCATGTTCTATTGCTTCATCATACTGACATGTAGTTTTTTTCTTTTCTTCTTCTCAATTTTTTTTTACGTCACGATGATCGCTAAGTTCTCAGTAAGGTTCGGTCATCTTGGAGTTGTACTGCGTATAATTACCTCAAATCAAGAGGAAGAACGGCTCCGGATGGATCGTTTATGTTGTTTGCATCGTAATTAAAGATCTTGCCAGCTCAAAATCGGCCCCAAACAATGCACGGGATCCCGTACACACAAAACACTATCATGTTTGCCTAAGTAGGTACATGTAGGTAAGGCGAATTGTGTCTCTATACACATGAAGGGTTTAAAGTTGTCTAATAAAAAGCATAATTATACAAATTTTGTAGTCTTCGTCATTTATTTTGTGAACTTTAGGCATTCAATCCACTGTGCACATGTGGCCTCAAAGACAAGCCCATGCGGGCATCTCTATTCGCCTTCATGACGCTTCTCAGCACGCCACGAAACCGAGACTTGGAGTATTCTGAACATACCTAGGAAGCGAAAGATACGAATATGCATAAGGAACCATGCATTTCCTCATCGATTGTCATGTTTACCCCTCGTTCCTGGTACTTTTGGCGCAGATATTGATTCCACAGGTAGATAGGCAACTCTATTTAGCCTTTTAGGAGTCATGAAAAGGCCGAATCGCTGGCCTCAGCCCCAACATGCGGAGAACATGAGCAAGGATCACAACTCCCTGCAAAATCGTGCAGGTTCGGGTATTTGACGTGTGCTGAGGGCCCGGAGTGATGGCCTCATACCCGAGTTTGTGTCCATTCGCCTTATCCTTGGAACGATGAGATGAGGAAGATGTCCTGGTTGGGGGTGGATCTGGCAAATATTGGCAGACGCCGAAAACTCCATGGAATCCGCTGCTTTTTGATCACGCGCGGCTTGATCGCAGATCCTTCCGTTGTACTGCCGATTTATCGACTAATGTTTCACCATCGGACCGAAAAACAAACTCCCAGTCGTGACGATTGGGCAAGCCTCCATCTCCAGTTCCGTGGAAACAGAGTTCTTGGCAAAGTTTAATGAAAGAAGCACAAAAGTACTGCAGTACGATGTGTTTTACGTGCGATATATATACTAATAAGGTGCCGAACCTTTGAGACATTGATCGTGACAAGTGTCTTGGTCTCATCTCAAAGCAACATGCCGCCTCTCAGAACGCGTTTCGGCGCTCTTGCGCTGGCCACAACACTTTTATCTCTTCAGTCACTGGCCTCGCCAATCGATTCTTACGACTACATCATCGTTGGCGCAGGGACAAGTGGACTTCTCTTGGCCAATCGCCTGACCGAAGACGCTAGCCTCAACGTTGCAGTCATTGATCCTGGTGCCGATGAGCGGAACAACTTGGACGTTGCCAATCCGCTGGCATGGCTGACGCTGGGCGGGACTTCTGTTGACTGGAATTACTCGACTATCCCCCAGGGATATCTTGATGACAGGAGTCTCACATACGTAGCAGGCAAGGGGATAGGTGGGACCAGCTTAATAAATGGTATGAATGCACAAAGCCCGTGAATCGAGATGGGATCAATACTGAGTCAGCTAGGGATGACGTATATTCGAGGAGATGGAGCTCAATTCGATGCCTGGGAGGATCTCTACCCCGGATCAGGATGGAATTGGGATACCATGTTACCGTATTTCAAGAAGGTTGAGCGATTCTTCCCCCCTTCGCCGTGGCAGGAGGCTGTCGGCGCAGTATATGAAGAGGAATACCATGGGTCTTCAGGAGAGATTGACGTCAGCTTCAACCCGGTCCTGCTCAATGGATCTTTTTACGGAGACGCAAAGGCAACTTGGGCAAATCTCGGGCAACATCTCGACAAAGATGTGAATAGCGGACACACGGCTGGATTCGACGTTTGGCCACAGACTATAGATCCAGTCAAGAAGACGCGATGCGACGCCGCCACGGCGTTTTACTGGCCTGTACAGGATAGGCCGAACCTGACGTTAATCAACGGCACAGTTTCTAGGATTCTGTGGAAGGCTGGCACTGTCAGGACACCTGATGCGTATGGAGTTGAGTACATAATGCCGAATGGGCAGAACAAGTCTGTGAAGGCTGTGAGAGAAGTCATCTTGTCTGCAGGTGCTCTACGTACGCCCCTTATTCTTGAGCTCTCCGGTATCGGTAACCCAAAAATCTTGAAGGAATTGGACATTGAGACGGTTGTTGATCTACCGGGCGTGGGAGAAAACATGATTGATCAGCCCAACTCCGCCCTGTCCTACTCGACCAACACCACATTCTTCGGATACGCACCATATGCTACATTTGTTAATGCAACTTCTCTTTTCGGGAAGAACTTGAGAGCTATCTCTGATATGGTCAAGCTCTCCCTACCGTACTGGGCACTGCAGATTGAGTGGCAGACAAAGAAAGCTTTAAAAGCCTCGGCAGTCGAGGAACTACTTCGAATCCAATACGATTTAATCTTTGAAAAGGACGTGACCATTGGTGAAATCCTATCTACCGCAAGCGGCACTGGCACTTTTTCGGCGTACTGGTGTACTCTGCCTTTCAGCCGTGGGAGTGTCCACCTCAACTCGACCGACGACATCAACAGACCCGACATCAACCCGAGATTCATGTCTTTTGGCCTTGACATGCTTGTTCAAGTCACCCTCGGACGCCTTGCCGCAGCGTTCTGGCAAACCCCGCCCATGTCTACCAGTATCAAGACTCAGCGGCAGCAAGGAATGCCTTCACTAGACGATCAATGGAACGAATGGAGGGAGTTTACAGAAACCACCATGATATCGAACTCGCACCCCATCGGGACGGCGGCGATGCTTCCGAGAAGACTTGGCGGAGTTGTCGATCCGAAGCTTCGCGTGTATGGCACGAAAAATGTGCGCGTGGTGGATGCTTCTGTGATACCGTTGCAGATCAGCGGACACCTTACTGCGACGCTGTATGCCATTGCGGAGAGGGCGGCGGCGGAATTTATTCTTCCAGCTCGTTATGCTGTGTGATGCGAGATGATGTGGTGATGTAAGGGATGTGGGGATGCAATGGTGTTGTGAGAGGTTTGTCCTGTCAGTTGAGTCTTATAATGCTACGTTACGAGTCTTTTAGAGAATCAATAAATGAATTCTGGTTATTTTATACTTGTATCGAATAGATATTTCGTCACTAATCGTCATGGTCCTCATTTCCTCTGGCTCCTTGCCACCCCATACCCGTGAATGAGACGTCTACATCAAGGCAGTGTCTCATTGCCCCCTTGATTCACCGTCATCAGCTTGTCAAAAGTGGCTGCAGCAACCTCACCTGAATGACATGCCCCTTCTCCGCATCCAAAGGCAACCTTGTAAGCGGGACACGGCATCGTCCTCAGCAGCACGACCACGTATCCCAAGCCACGCGATGCCGCGCAACGAATGAAGACAACGGCCTTCAATTCAACAAGCCGCTCTACCCCTCGTGTCAATCGATCGTCCCTCCGATCTAGTTGCTTTCTCAGTTAGAAGGAGAGCTATAGTCTGACAGGTTGAAGGTTAAAAAATGTCAGTCGGCTGTCGCACCCGTCATCACGGTTTCTATATGGGGATGTCTCACATGGCGCAGCCAATACGCAGCGTCGGGTTGGACAGGGTCTCCGAAAAAAGTATAATCGTCTTGGTATAAATGCCCGTCTTGTTCCCATTCGAAAAAAAGGGGGATGTTTGAAAAGGGAGACTGCTTATTTGGAAGTTTTCGCAACGCCGTTGGCGAGTTTCCACGATGGTGAGCCTCGTCGCTACACTTGCTTCGCCGCGGGATTGGCCTGCTAGTGCTTTGCTGCTGGTGGCTACTCTTGTTATTTCGCTTCTTGTTCGTTTGCTGAGGCGGCCTGGCCTCCCTTCGGGTGCGTCTTTTACGGAATGGGGTGTGCCCTTCATCGGCTCCCTCAACTTCTTCACCAAGAGAGGCGATTTCCTACGAGAGGGCACGAAACGTAGCCCCAACGGTTACTTCAACTTTTACTATGGCTCGTATCCTATCGTCGCTCTCTCAGGAGAAAAAGCTCGCTCAGCGTATTTTAATGCGAGAGGTCTTGATCTGAGCGCTGGGTATGGACTTCTCCCTTGCATAAGCACCTGCTTTCTCGTAAAAGAGACTGACCAGGTTATAGATTCAGGAAACTCTTTTCTGCTGGCCCTGACATTGACCGTATGCTTGGCTGCAATATGAGTGCTTACTTTACAGTGCTCTTCAAGAAGCTTACTGCCAAGGAACACCTGGTCACTTGTCTTCCTTACCTGAACAAAGATGCCCGCGATGCCTTCTCCGCAGTCGACACGTCTGTTCCCTTGGATCCCTTTGTAGTTCTTTACGATTTGCTTTGCAAATTCACTCACCGCACTGTCGGCTGCCATGACGTTGCCGAAGACCCTGCGCTTCAGGAGAAGACGATGCGGTACTACGAGAAGCTGGATAAGACTGCCGCCATACAGGTCATGTTTCCGTGGCTGCCTACGCCCACGAAGCTCAACAAGATATGGGCGGGGGCAAAGCTGCATATGCTGTTTGGGGATATAATCCGGGAGAGGCGAAAAACTGGTCGTAAGGCGGAAGACGTGATGCAGTACCTGATGGACAAAGGAGAGAGCGATTTGCTGTCGTCAGCTGTAAGTATCTGACGTGGTCGTTGAGGAATTTGAACTAACTGGCTGCTGAATAGTTTATTATTGGCGCCTTGTTCGCCGGCTTGATCAATACGGGAGTCCAGTCTGCGTGGATCCTCTGCTATCTCGCTCATGACCCCGTCTGGTATGCAAAGGTCAGAGCTGAAGTTGACGCAGCTGTTGAGAAATATCGCACTTCAGACGACCAGGCGCCAGTAGATGTTCTGGCAGGGCTTTCACTCGAGGCATGGGAGTCTGAGTTCCCTTGCATCGATTTTGGAGTGCGGGATAGCATTCGACTGAACCTCATGGGAGCTTCGATTCGCCAGAACACTTCTGGGAGGGATATCGTGCTGGGTGATACCGGCGTCGTTGTCCCGAATCAAGCTTTTGCGGTGAGTTTATGGCCAAAGGGAGAGAGTAAGCAATGCTGATATTTTGCTGAAAGGTGTATCATGTGTCCGATGTCCACATGGACGAGTCTACTTACAAAGATCCTCTCAAATGGGATCCTGGGCGATATTTCCCCGACAGGGGGGAAGACAAGAAACGCCAACATGGATATATTGGCTGGGGAACTGGATTACACCCATGTTGTAAGTAGGCTCTGATACTCAATCCGTTGTGATTTGGACGACAAGATAACATTGACCCAGTGGGAATGAGAGTAGGCGTGATGAACGATGATTAGTGAATAGAAGACGCTAACGAGTTGGTAGATTGCAAAACTGGAACTGTTTGTTTCTACGGCCACCTTTTTCGCCATGTTTGACTTTAAAGCCGTGGATAAGAATGGGAATCCGGCGATGGGGCCGCTGCCGTCTTATGATAGTAATGCTCTGGTAGCGAAGCGTATGATTGACACTGTCTATTTCAAGTGCGATCGCAGGTTTTAGGTAAGAATTGTGAACCGGGACAATAATCTAGGCGATGGTATGGAAATGGCACAGCGAAGAGAGGAATGTGATGTGTAGTCACGGTACGGTGAATTATTTTTGAAGAATGAATAGCTTAGGTGTTGAGACTATCTGCGTTATAGCCGTGTCTATTAGGCTTGCTTAGGTGTAGACTCTGAACGGCATAAGCTCTGCTAGGTGGAAGTCTTTTGCCGCATCTCGTGTTCAATCTGCGCGGCGAGTGATGCTGGCGTCTGGGCACCCGTATTGCGAGTCCGCTCCTAGCTACATCGTTAACAACATTACTCTAGATATAAGATATCGTCTTATTTACCACCAAGACTTCCTTGTCGGGACCTTCTAGGGGCATCTCGTTCTGATCTTGTGTTGAAGTGAGTGTCGGGGCGAGGTTCCGCTGCTTTGCAAGGAGGCTCTGAGACGGTGCTAGATGGATGATGAGCATGGATGAGCTGATGATGAAGGGGGATACCGACAGAGGCTGATGTACATTCTGTGGTGCTCGTGACTGGGCCTGGATACGTTGGGGGAAGCTGCTGCTGGTAAGCAGATTGGCCTGCTTCGCGATTTGCCATTGTTGATGGAAGGATGGTTTGCTGGATATTGAGCTTGTAGGAATCTGATACGAAAGTTGAGTGTAGAAGGCGAAGGTGAGGGTGGAACTTTGCTGTAAGGATGTGATGATGTGTTGCTACAGTGACATATATGAGGAGTGTTCGGGGCTGCATCTTGCAGTGATTCACTCGACCAAGGTCCGTCCCGTGACTTACCAAAGTTCAATATCTTCCTTTTTTTTTTAAAAAAAAAAACTAAAAAAAGTGATCGATTAACTCATGATTTGCATTTGAAGCAATAGTGTGGCTTTCCGATTACATGTTGAGCTTTTATAACTCCTTCATCTTGAGAACTTGACGTAAGCGCTCTCCAGAGACTACCAACGTGCAGCTTACTCACTCTCTCTTAGTTCGCTGTACTGGACTACGCAGATCTGCCTGTTCGAGAAATCAGACCCGATCCTCAGAGTACGTTTCTGAGGAGACTTCCTTTGCGCACTTTGTTGTCTCGCTGGAGACGCCCTCTTTTCTCCCAACCGAGAAGCCTCCCACGCATCAGACACATCGTATCAATCTCAGTTCTCGCTCGTTATCAGACGTACGTTCTACAGCCACCATTGAGCTAGGTAGTTTGGACAGCGCTGACCTGGCAAACTTAGATCATGTCACAGGCACCCAGTCGCGCTTATCAAGCCCCAGACGACGATGGCTGCCGTCAAAATGCAAGCCCATGCGCGGACGCAGATTTGGTGACAGGGGAGACACCTGCAGTTCCATACGCGCAACCCACAGCCGCTCCGTTGATCAACTTCGTCACTCGAGAGAATGAGATCAGCTAGCATGTCGCCGTATCGTTTGTTCCTGGAATGACATAGGCGGCTACTCTCGCCTCCATACTATGAGAGCCTTGAGCAGCCCTGAGCACCATCGGCATGCAATTTCATCAACCACAATGGTCTAGCTTGTCTATCTTGACTTGGGCACCTGGCAGCAACTTACCATGGCTTCCTGACATATACTTTAACTCTTTTCCTTGATCACAACACGTCATCACGTACGAACCCGCAAACCTCGTTTCTTAAGCGAGCCTCATTACTCAAAAGTGAATTGGCTATTTGTATTCAAAATCACTTGTTGAGATGGCAACATCACGCTGACGAATGTTGACACGACCAACAAACTGCCTAGAATTTTAAACGTCGCATTGTTCATATTTGCTCAGCGAAATATGCCATTTCCCCTATACTCGCCGCAATGCCAGAATCTCGCACGCTCATCAGAGGTAATCAGATGGGAAACATGGAGAAGAATAGCTTCATCATCAGATGCATGTGCACGGACCACAGACAAACGAGCAAAACACTTTCACCTCACCTTTGCCTTTCTTCTCTCTTCCCTTTTCTCCTCTTCACTCTCTTCCTACTCTTTTTTACTCTCCTCCTCCTCCTCACGGTCCTTCAAAAATCCACCAAGATGGACGATGGCATCGATCAAGAAACGCTCCGGCTGATGGTAGCCTTGGAGCTCCAGGATTCTCACGCAATGATGAAAGGAAAACAGCGCGAGGGCGATCCTCCTCCCGACGCCGAAATCGCAGCGTGGCTCTATGAGCAACAACTGAGGGCACTGGAGGCATCTTACGCGGATCACGACTTGAACAACGGGTTTGCATCACCATAGGAGAATGATGACCAGCCTCAAGCCGTCGCTGGACCTGCACCCAGAGAAGAAGCACCAGCCGACCCGTTCACTACGGCTACCAGAGCCAGTCGCACCAAAGATTCTCGGCCGGCAATCCATACAGATCAAGCTCGCCAAGTCATCAAAGCCAAAAAGCTCGGCCAAGCCGAAGAAGCCCGCGAAGCCAACCAATTCGAAGAACCCAAGAAAGGACGCTGCATCATCTGCAAGGAAGAAATTCTCTTCGCCGAGACTTTGAAGTGCCCTGACGGTCATATGTACTGTCACGGATGCAACGAAGAACGATTTCAATTAGCCATTCTTGATGGCCTTTTCCCTCCCCTGGATGCTGTGGCAAAGCAACCCCCCTCGGTTTGATACAGCAAGGAGAACAGGACTTGCTGTTATCCACCCAATTGTTCGGCGTTTCCCCCGCGTCGCTCATTCACGGCGAAGCTGCAAGTGGAATGAAGGCCGATTGATGGATTGCGCGAATTGTGTACGAACCTTGTGGAAGGCGTTTGAAGCGGGAATCAGACGGGCGCTCTTTGACCGACCGCGGCGCACACAGAAGGTTATGGGAATCGATTGATGGGAGGTTCGAGTGTGACGGATGTGGAGGCAAATTGCATCGATTCATCTACGGGTGCCATAATTGCCGAGTTCTTTTCTGCCGCGGAGGCCGGAACACTTTTGAGAGATACAGACCAGTAGCGATGCCATTTCCAAGATGAAGGGCCGCTTAGTTGGACATTTCCAAATACGTCAGAGTGCCATTTATGAGCAATAGAGAGAATACAAAGCAAAACAACCCATACATGATCATGCTCCAGTCTTGAGCTCTTTCGTGACAAACCCTCGCAGTCGTGCGATTGGCTTGGCTTGCGCTGCATGCCATTTACTAGGGCATCCAGTAAGCAGCCGCATGTAACAGGGAGCCAAAGGCTATTCCGACTTCCATTTGTTCGTAAGGCTTACAGAGGCATTAGAAAGCGCTGCTAGAGCCTGGGCGGCATTATGAATCCTTCAACCCATTCCTACCCGAGGCAGTGCGGCCCGCCAAGAAGGCATCCTGTCACAATTACGAAATCAACGTGGGCGTTGTGGTCAGTCAGCGCAGATAGTACCGTTGCAAGTGAGTATTGCTCTTTAATTGTCCCCATGTATATATATGGTAAACTGTTCTTTCTGTAGTTTAGTTTCCATTCTCGCTGCAGTTAGTTGACAACTATCTTACAACTCTTTACAATCATCCATCACATACATACCCACAAACTCAAACGCGCAAATTGATTGGCTCATCAACTTATCGTCACCATGGCAGCTAATAATGCAAACTCTGCATCTTTGACCAAGATCGAAGAGTACCGAGCGCTGTACGATTCATATTTGCAAAAATGCAACGCACATGACTTTGAAGGGATGGAGGATTTCTATACTTCACCTCTTCAAGTCAACGACGAGCCCTGGGACCCAAAGAAAGTCACGGCGCAGTTCGGGCCGCTGGTGACTGCGTTTCCCGACTGGCACTGGGAGGTGAAGCATCTCACGATTGAGGGGGATTACCTCGCGCTGCATTTCAAAGTTACGGGGACGCATAGGGGGAGTTTCCAGGGAATTGAAGCTACTGGGCGGAAGATTACGACGTCGCAGTTTACGTTGTATCGTGTGGTGGAGGGGAATAAGTTTGGGGATGTTTGGGATCTTGTTGATGTTGAGGCTGTTGTGAAGCAGATTTCGTGAGGGGGATGAGATCGAAGGATAAAGTCATGTTTATGGAATTGTTTCCTGAAAATGGGGATGTGTGAAGGGTTTGCCACAACTTGAATACGACTTTAATAAGATTCGACGCTCGATCCGCTATGTTGCATGGGCGTGTTTGCAAAACAAGTCTATTTATAACCAATGTAATCTACTCCATGTTTAAGCTGAAAAGATCTTCTGTGCCTTGTCTGTGCATTTCCCAACCTTTCCCACTCTCTTCTCCAGCGCATTCGCCAACGGTGTCTTTGCTTTAATGTAATCTACCAGCACCTCATCCAGCGTTTCCAACACCACGAAATCACTTCTCTTGGGCAAGATATTATCTCCGCCAGTGGCAACGAAATCCACCGTAGCAATGACGTATTCCTTCTCCGGGTCGATTCTCTCCCCCGAAATCCTTGCATCCATGAGCATATATCCGGGGGGATTCGACGGGTTATACTTGACGTTGAGGTTGTGCGAGATTTGGAACCAGGATGAGAGCTTCTGGTTGTTGAACTGGTTGACGCGGGATACGCAGCCTTCGAGGATCTCGAGCAGATCTTCGCCCGAGTAGGTCAGCTTGGTGACGGCGTTGCCGAAGGGAAACGACGTAATGACTTGGCCTCGCGTGATGTTGCCGGCATCGATGGTTGCCCGAACACCGCCCGCGTTGATGAGTGCAAAGCTCGGCCTCTGGTGTTCCGGGGCGTCTGTGGTAAGATTGTACAGGTACTCAAACGCTGCATCAGCCATGACCTGACCGAGCAGACAGTCGCCGCTCTGGCAGGCAGTCTGGTCGAGAGTGTTCTCAGTGGTGCCAATAACTTCGTTGGCAAAGTCCTCGAACGGGCCTCTCCACGCGGTGATTTTGGCCTGGAGGTCGGATTCCAGCTTTGTCGTGTTGTCCATATGAATCGGAGCGCCTTGATATGCAAGCGCTTTTCCATCCTCGTCAAAGGTAACTGAGATTGACCCCAGATTTTCTCCCCACCTCCATGAAGTCACGATAAAGACCTCGTTGCCAGCTAGATCATGGACAATCGTCGGATACTTGCCCTGCGCACCCTCCACGTCTCCAAGCAGTGTATGGCTGTGGCCCCCAATGATGAGGGACAGGCCCTCTGTCTGAGCCGCAAGCTGCTGGTCAATGTCGTAGCCAATGTGCGTCAAGGCGACGATGCGCTTGATGTCGGTTGTGTTGCGAATCTCCCAAATGGCCTTTTGAACCTCTTGCACTGGGTCGAGAAAGGTAGTCAGCTCGCCAACATGCGAAATCGTCGGCGTCGTCGGCGTCGTTGCCCCGATAACGGCCAGCCCGTGCTCCTCAAAGATGTGATAATTCTTAATCGTCGCCTTGAGATCAGTGTACTCGCTCTTCACATTGCAGGAAACAACGGGAAACGTCAGATTCTTCAGAAACAAGCCCAGCTTCTCATCGCCGCCGTCCCACTCGTGGTTCCCCAGCGTCATGGCGTCGAACTTGAGGTCGTTCATCGTCTCGGCAATCTTCTCCCCGCCGTAGAACGAGTAGAACAGCGTGCCCTGGAACTCGTCGCCGGCGTTCAGCCACAGATGGTCTGGGTATTGGGCGCGCAGCTCGGTGACCTTTGTCTTGATGCGGGCGTAGCCGCCGAAGCATCCCTTGGAAGGGTCGACGCAGTCTGTGCCGGCCTTGACGTACTGATCAAGATGAGCGTGGACGTCGTTGACGTGGAAGAAGGCTGTTCAAGAGTGATTGAGTCAGCGTGATAGATCTGGATGAGTGAGCGGTGAAGCGACGCCTTACACATGTTGTAGTGCCCTTCATCGTCAATCCCTCGCTTGAGCAGCCGCCTGCTGTAGAGCACATCGTCGGCCACCGCACAGCCCGCAAGAGCCGACAGCACGACCGAGGCCTTCATGATGTTTTTTCAGCCTCTAAAGATGAGATGCCTCCGCCGGCTGGATTCCTCGTACAACAACGGCCCGGTGAAGCCTAGCCGGAGAATCGCAATCAAACTGTACCCAAAAAGCACGGCTGGCGGTTGAAGCTACCAGACGGTATCGATAAAGCCGCAGGACGACAGACGCTCGCTTTCAATGTTTTTCTATGCGCTCGACTCTCGCCCGCCACGATCTTTTGCTCACCGAGACTTTGTGGGTTTGAAGGCCCTTTTCTGACCTGCCCCCCTTGAAAGGACTTTTTGACGGCCAAGACTCGCTTTGACGAATGGGGCTTGTGTTGCCAAGGTCCACGTGGGTATGTCACGTCACGGTGCGGGAGGCACTGTGTCAGCTTTCAGTTGGCGATGGAGTTTTGGGAGTGGTATCGGCATCAGCATCTTATCTCGTTTGTTCATGCATCTTCAATCTGCACTGGTTATAACGGTCGCTTCAGCTCGGCATCATCCGTCGGCGCTTCTCCGTGAAGATGCAGGGAAGACAAGTCAACCTCTAATAGCACGAGACACAGGTTATAATGACTGATAACATGAATAACCAACACCTGGATAAAGACCCCAAGCACACAAATGATTGAAGCTCTTGTCTGTTGTTTTGCATTCTACATTTGTCTCTCGATAATGGAGATTCATTGTTTATTACTGGGTTTAGCAGCTCCTCTTCCCTGTTCTTGCTCTTCATTTCGCTCGACAAGCTTTCTTCCGTTGAGTCGCTCGCTGTGACCGTGAGGACTGAACACTGGGATTCTTCTCCCCCCCATGGTAGTATCGGGCAACTTGCCCTATGATTCTCGGGTTCTTATGTGATCCTCATACTGAAATGTTACATCGTCTTTGTCATCGATCCCGTAAAATACATCCTGTTTGCTGTAGGCATCTATCTGCTACTATCGCTACTCTCTTCCGGTATCTGGCACTATCACTACATGTTTGGTATCTTTGAAATCAAGATTGGTAATATGAGATAGCAATTACATGCTTAGAAAATGGCTGTTCCTGTGAAAAAGCGCAAAGCTGGTAACGAAGGTACGGCCTTGAACTTGACAACTGTACGCCACTTGAAGTAGCTGATGAGCGTGTGAATTGTTTACAGCTGCACGTGCTTGAGAAGCTCTTTTGTGTTGTAGTGCTTTCTACTCACTATAAAAGGGAGGACTCATTTCTGCTCTCTTCTTCTTGTTCTTCTCTCATCAACGTGTCTGGCCCTGGCCCTGGACCAACACCAGCACCAGCACCACAACCTCCTCTCAACAACCACACACATCATACTCCACAAAGCGAACAGAGTAAAGGCCGATCATGGCCAAGAATTACAAAGATGGCTCGATGATTGAGGTTTCAGACCCTCCGATACGATGGGACGAGGGCGAGTTGGGCAGAATACAGTTGGAGTTCAGGACCCTGCAGAAAGATTACAAAGGCGTTGACGCCATCGACACCCGAAACCTGAGCGAGATTGAGCAGCACGAATATTGCCGCCAACTAGTGAAAGGCGCATTTCGGCTTCTGCGTCTCCGGCCTGAAGATTACTTGGACTGTTTCGAGGCATGCATCCGCAAATGTATGATCTCGCATGCTCTGGAAGCACAACGCTGGAGCCGATGGGGTGGTTACCACGTCTTCGTTTTGAAGATGAGGGACATTGCGTACCTTTCGGAGCTACACGGAAAGTACCATATTCTGCCTGCTACAAGTGTGGTGGCTTCAATTGTTGTCAAGCAGCTTCGCAAGCTTAACATAGGTGGCTTGGATGAGATTACCTGTCTCATGATGAGATACAAAGTCTTTGAGTTTGCACACGCGTCAGTCAAGCACTATAACATGCGAGAAAACAAGATCATACGAACAAAGCACGTCATACCAAACTGGAAGCCCAAAACGGTCAAGACTGAAATTCCTGGCGGCTTTGGCGAGATGGGAATATCCCGACCACTCCTGCACAAGTCTTTTGAGATGGAGGATACCAAGAGTCAGGCGGGCATGATGCTCAAATCCCAGATGTCATTTCCACCTGTGACAACCATGACGACAAAGAAGATTACCAGGGAACAAGCAGTAGATCTGGTCGTCCCCCATATGGTCAAGATTATGAAGGAGTTGTGGTCAACGACTACAAACGATGAGTGTGCGGCGGCCCTGACCAAGGAGATCGTCATAGTATTACCTCCAGAGATTAAAGAATGGCTAGAGATGTGGAGCAGACAAGCAGGGAAGCAGGAAATTGAGGTCTGGGTAAGAGAGGCTACTGAAGACCTCGAGGCCTACGAATGGAGAGAGAGTCAAGTGGTACAGGGTCGGCCAGCCATGGAGCCAATCTACGCCGCCATCAACGAACTGGAAAAATTACACAACGAAAACGCCACATCTTTCGTGGCACGCCACAAGCTTCATGAAAGAACAGCCATGATTCGGCAATACATTATGGGAATGGAGGAGAAATGGAAGGCGTGGGCATACAAAGAGGTTAGCAAGGAATTGCTCGAACGCCAAGCAGCGATGGCAGCTGATGTGAGCTTCATTCGCCGCTCCCTCGAAGAGAATGACGAACGTTGCTGGAAAAGACGTCGTGTAGACATGGAAAACGCAGTAAACAATGACGGAAAACAGACAAACTGGCTGCTATAAGCAGAAGACATGGAGGTCTATGGGAAGCTATTTTGGTAAGATCCGGGTATATACTAGACGACGGGTCCATAAGCATGGAATTGCACGATGGAAATGTCTATGGCGTTTGACCAGGGGGCGGCATTTCATTGGAGCGTTGAGAGCTTTCTACCCTTAGGGAAACTATTTAGCTACAAGGCAAAAGAGCTTGTTAGACCTCGTTCATCAGGCTCTATTGGAAGTTTTCTTTTTTTTCAAGGAGCAGTTATTCAGCATCAATTAACATTTCATCAGGCCAATGTTGGGAGGAGTCACGAAACTCGTGTTACAACAACTACTTCTTCACTCATTGTGATTGATGCTGGCGATGTGAGTGAATCACACTCTGATGAGATACGGTGTGTGACAACAAATAAATGACACTTGTGATGATGTATAAGAGCGTGCTATGGATATTTGCTCCTTTTCACACATACGGCAGTGATTGTGATATACACGATACCTCTATATAGCTTGACTCTCTTAATACCCCACAGACAGACCCAGTACTCTCCTAGATATCTTTAAAATAGCCAAAATGCTCCCTCTCCCCTTCTGGCCAATCCTCTTCTTCATATGTCTCCTCATCTCCATCGGCATCCTAGCATGCCTCACATATACCGTCTTCAGCATAATTTTCGAACGCAACGCCACCCGAGAAGATTCTCCAGCCGAAAGATATTACACCTTCGAAAGATCCGTTACCGGGCCTTTTGAAGATGAGGCTCCCAGGCGCACCGCGTCAATGTTTGGCATTCCGCAGAAATTCTTGCGCCGAAGTGACAATCCGCCGACTACACGCCCTAGAAGACAACCTCCGCCTAATCAAGTCACTGGGAACTCTCATGATGACGGGAGACGGCGCTCGAAGCCTTTGAAGACGCCGGCACGAAGGGTCTTGTTCAACTCGCAGCAGGGCAGCAGTGTGCGTAATAGGCGTCTTTCAGAGCAAGAGAGCCTCACTCCGAAAACGCTTTCGGGGGAAGGCAGTCAAGCGCTAGATCATAGAGATGGGTTGTCGTCAATTGCGTCGAGTTTGGTGGTTCACGCACCTGTGAGAGGGAGGACGAAGAGGGATAAAGGAAAAGAGAATGAAAGGCACACGGGGCGAGAAGATTATTTATTCAACATGTCGGTCTGAGAGAGGACGATAGCACCAAGATTCCCAAACTTTTATTTTACGGCCCATGTAATCTACCATCATGCCGTCATGTCTGTTCACAGATGGTGTTAATCAGATGAGGAGGGCTACAAGCAGAACTCAATCTCTGTTGCGGCATCTGACTATAACCAAGGATAGTCTCTTCATCTTTCTTAACATAAGGGGGTGGATCAGTTCATAGTCGGATGCTTGTGCATGCGCCACCGCTCTCGATCCTTGACGAGCTCGTTGAGACATTATGTGATTTCGTCTTGCGATTCCGAAAGATCTGATGACGGTAATAAACCTACTTTGGGAACTCTTGGCTGATACGATGATGAGCAACATGCTTTGGGAAAGTAAGAGGGTCTATTACCGAGGTGAAGGACAGCAAGAGACGCGAGACTCTGAAGTATAGACTATGCCACGCCCGTATTTGACAGATCACCTCTTGGAACGCACATTTTCTTCGATACCATTTATTCGGATATCTGAGCGCCTTGAACGGGCTTGTCCTTTACTTGAATCGGTTGTGGGGTGTTTAACCTACGGCGAGTAGTCGTCATATCACGTAGTTTGATGTATAGCCCGTCACCCACGACAAGTCCGACCAGTCTATGTCGTTTTATATCCAAGAGAGTATAGTGGTGCATAATGATACAATTCGTATCATGAGTATTGTCATTTTTTAAGAAAGAATTATTATACGTAGCATCACAACTCATTTGTTGCCATCATTGGTCATACACACGTCAACCTTGATTCGCCCATATTCATGCAGATTCATCAGTACGTGTATCGGAAATCAGGTGTAGCATCCTCCTATATATCATTTCAGATCAGTATTGTCGCATGTACATGTAGAAGGCTGGGTGTGTCACTTACATCATGAGCTTCAAGCAGAAGACCATCCTTGTCTGCCTTGCTGTTCGCCCTCCAAAACCCAAGATCGAGCAACAAAACAAGGATAATATTCAACAAAGCACAAGCAATAGATGCATACAAACCTGGCTTATAGCCTGTCAATGCATCCTTTTCGCGAAAGACCAAACTACCAGCAATGCCTCCGAGGCCACCAAACCCAACGAGCGTCGCACTGCAAAAGGCACGCTTCCACTGTCCACGGACGTTATTCGCCTGCAGCGACATGGCAGCGGGAATATTGGCATTGGCACCGGCCGTGACGAGGAAGACGCCGAAATAACGAACGCCGGGACTCGGAGCCCAACCCATAATGGGTAGTCCAATGAGGCAGAGCACCATGTTGAAGATGACAATGGGACCACGGAGACGCAGCTTATCACCCACCCAGGCACCTGAGAACATGACAATACCTGCCAACACATATGGGGGAGCAACGAGACACTGAGACGCTCCGACGGAGAATTTAAGGCTTTGTCTCAAGATCAAAGGAAGGGTAAAGGCCAAAGAATAGGTGATGGTGGTCGAAAATCCGAAAATTAGAGCATAGGCCCAGATTTTCCAATCAGTTCCAGCGCCAAGGAACTTTCGCAGATTGAACTTTGGGACCTTTGAGTCGCCTCGGTCACGCTGAATGCGATGGACGATCCAGTCGAGCTCACGCTGGCCAAGGAAATTCCACGTCAGGCGCTTGGAGTCGGGAAAGTCGACGAGGAGCCAGTAGCCGGCGATGCCCAGGACGCAGGTGAGGGTGCCTTCGATGATGAAGATCCAGCGCCAGCCGGTGAGGCCCTCTCGACCGTTGAGTTGCATAAGCTGTGGATGTTGTGAGCCTTTTGCGCGTGGTTTTGATGGATGTGACTTACACCGTAGGCGAGAATGCCGGCAAAGGCGGAAGCGACACAGCCTAGGAGATAAAACATGGAATATCGCTTTCCAACTTCGTAGCGGGTGTACCAGGTAGAAAGCAAATACACACAAGAAGGGAAGAATCCTGCTTCCAAGACGCCTAGGACCGTCCTCATGGCCGCGAGCTGGCCGAAATTCTGGACAAAGCCCATGCCAATCATGACAGCTCCCCACAACAGTGTGATGAAGGCGAGGTGCAGACGAGGCCCGACTTTGCGAATGAGGATGGTGGAAGGAGGTTGGAAAACGATGTATGTGGTGAAGAAGACGAGGTTGGCGATATTCTAGAGCGTCTGTGAGTGGTTTGTTCGACGAGATGTGGTGTTGAAGGGCGACTTACATAGCGGTTGTTGATAAGCTGCAGCTCAACGCCCATACCTAAGGGAATCAGCTTGTGTATTCCAACTTTACAACAGTGGAAGAACATACCTGCGATATTCGCGGCCGAAAGATTGGTGCGATCCATCAACGATACACTTCAACGCGTTAAAACAAAGTCTTATGGTCAATTGGGATCAAATCTTACCAATACATAGCTCCAACAGTGACGACCAAGCGTCTATCGACCTTCCACAAAATCTTGCGCTGCTCCTCAGGCGTAAAGCCAAAGTCCTCTTCACTGTCCTGAAGCGTCATGGGCTTGGCATTGCTCTCCGAGTCGCGGACCGGATCAACGCCGACGTCCTCGAACTCTTGCTTCTCGGACTTATCCATTGCGTCCTATTTCTTCTCGCTTACGAGTAATGAAATAGAAGCAGTCAAAAGTCCTGAGAGATGGAGAAAACTAATGAGAAAGATGAAAGGTGGATGGAAAGGGTGCTTGTGTTCCCGCGCCCAAGAGACATGGAGAGACAACGCGAAAAGGGGATCGGCAGGGAGACTCATGTACGAGTATGTACTACCTATATATACGCAAAAAGCAGATGCGTCGCCAAGATTCAATCCCCCCCCAGCAACAACTTGGCGGTCTCTCGCGACCGAGGAATTAAACTCCCACATCCACATCCACATCAAAACCCAAATACTGCTAGTAGTTGCCCCCCCCCAATAACCAGCACTATCGGTCTAATGTCAAGCCCATCTCATCCATGTCCATCCATGTGGCGAGCAAACCAGCGTCCCCAATTCCCCTCACCCCCCTCCAGCACATACATACCTGGCATCGTAGTAACAGCACACAGCTACAGTAGAAAACATTCGCAAGCCATCCCTCATCCCGGCCTCTCGCCAAGAAACATAAAAAACAGCCGGACGCTTTCTCCCCCAGACTTTTGCCAAGCGGGGTCCGCCATTTTAAACTGTGAGGGTCCAGATTCTGGGCCGCTCTGGGCCTACCTAACAGTAGCCTATTTTATGCTTATACCAGGGTGTTTGACCAGGCTTTTGGGAGGGGATACATCATACTGTACTCGTACATCCATGTTGCGGCTGGGGTAGAAGCCGGGCAACGATGCGGAGTGAGCGAAATGTGAGATTTGACGTCTTTGGCCGAGATATGCAATGCTGACTGTATGGGTATGGATAACGGGGGATGCTTCTTGGCTTCATAGAGCGGGAATACAAACCCACGTCCTTTTGCAGTGTGACACCTGGTTTCTCGGAAATAGATTTCAACATTTCGCATCGAAATAGATTTTTCACCGCAAGATAAGCCTGCCTGAAACACAGTAAGCAGTCCCTCATGAATCATCACAACGTTATACCATCAAGCAAACGAACAGAAAATCCCATGTCTCACAAGCCACCCCCGGCCATCACCCCCATATTTGGAAGTTTGTCCCATCCGCGGGGAAGAAGCAGGGCTAGACAAGACTGCTAACGACCCTTAGCTGCGTAGCTTAAATGGCTAGTCCCGTGTATATCACAACAGACAGCAAGCGTGGCGATGCTCTCTCCGTCCGAGGGCTTGCTGTCTAGGTCGGATCTGGCGATTCATGCGTAACGCTTCATGCTGGGGTGCATGAAGCTTAGGGGGAGATTCTGTGTGTACGAGTAGTGTAGTAGCACCAAAGAAGCGAAGGAGTCGGTTGATGGATCACCCAGATTTGAGATGCCGCGTTGTATCGGATGTTTGCATTTTGGCATCTGTGCTGCAACATCAGATTGATCGCCATCCTATGCGAACCTCCAAGAGTCAGTACACACACCCACAACCTCACAACCCTTTCATTCCACAAGAACAAACTCCCGACACTCTACCCACTCTTCCCCAGGTTCCCAAAAAAACAACGCCACATTCTCCTCCCCTCCCATCTTCTCCTCATCTTCCCCCTTTCGACCAATTATAAGCGTTTCTGGCCTCCAAGATGCCGAGGCTCGCCATCTTCCCCCGGTTCATCTACCCGCCCTTCCCCCAGAGCTAAGCTAATTTCAACAACGACACGCTTCTTGGCTTTCAGCTCCAAGCAGGACGTAACTCCAGACTTTTTGCATTCGACATGGTAGCCAGCAGGAGACATGACAGAAAATCCCCGATTCGCTGCTCACCTGCTGGTATTCCTTCTTCGCAAGGTTCTTGTCTTTCCGGCCAGTCCGGGGCTGCGACTATTTATCCTTGGCATATAGTCATTCGTTTCTCTTACACCATCATCATCTGCATCCGCGATTCGGTCGAGTTGGCGTTTCGAGGCTTGGTGACGCGGCGCCTCATCGCTCAACTTGCTCCGTCCATTTCCTTTGTCCCCTCATCCTGGCTTCGACCTCGGGCATAAAGCATCAACAGATTGAGCAGCAAACTGTCCGTTGAAGAACGCTTCATTATCTACTATTGCCACTTCCACAGTGGTGCTAAATCCAATCCAATCCAATCATTCCAATCAACCCAAGCCAAACAAGCCACGCCCAGTCAAACCCGATTCCTTCCGTTCACCATGATACGCGCTGCCTCGGCAATTCATGATTCACCCAAGGCAAAGTCCCTCCTCAAAACTCCGCACCAGCAGAAGACGCCCAAAAGTCTGCAGTTCATCTTCTGTATTCGCCGTCTTGATCATCCTGCCCCATTGGTTATCCAAGAGAGAAAAGACTAAATTCATGCCAGAAAGAATACCATACTAACGCTAATGGAACCCACAAACATCGCCAAAAAGCCCAGGAAAAGAAGAAAAGGTGAGGTGCTGACGGAAAAGGCCATTCTCCTCCATTCGATAACGCCAACTTGACAACCCTTCACTCTACACAAAGAAGCCGAACCTCCTGCCGACCGTACCTCCAAATCGCTGCAAATTGTGCCAGACGAGACCGGCAACGCCAACAACGGAGAAAACCTGGAGAATCTCCAACGGAGTCTTCGTTTGGACCTTGGTCTCGATAAAGTCGACCTTGGATCCGGCCATGGTAGGGAATCGTCCTGTGGTCAGGTACTGTTCCATCAATGCGTCCTTCTTGTACCACTCTGCACGCAGCCAGGCATCGAATTCGTCTGCGTCATCGAGTGGTATGTCTGAAAGCTTGAATCGTCGCCAATAAAAGTTGACCGACTTAGGTGGCCGACCCTGGAGGTAGGTACTGGAGAGGGTGAAGATGTTCTCGCCATATTTGCCTCGCCTAGGTATTCTTAGTCATCTTTGGCATATCACGCTGTCTCAGGAAACTCACCCAACACCTTCGTACGCCACGGTGCAGTCATAGACATATTCTACCGTTCCTTTGAGTTCGTTGAGACAAAAGAAGCTGCCAGTGCTACGGGGGAGCAGCATGTGCTCGGGGTCTTTCCACCCTTTCTTTTCCGCCCAACTGGCAGACTTTCGTCGACCGTTTCCAGAAATGTTGGTGCCTTCAGGGAACAACAGCAGCCACATGGGTACGCGATACTCTTTTCCACTGGGATCGGTCTTGGTCTGCTTCAGCTTCTTCAATCGGTAGGCAAGGCGGGGCTGATCCGTTGCCATTTTCCGAGACATGAAGATGAAGCTGTAAAACGTCATGCCCCAGCCGATGATGGGAATATACTGCAGTGACTGCTTCAGAATGATGTAAATGTGGCCGTGCGCCGAAGCTCGGTTGACGTAGCCAACCCACCAGAGGTACAGCCAGTCGGTATAAATCTGTTGAAGCTCGTCAGCTCAATGTTAAATCAGTGTCCGGGGAAGCCAAATCGAAGCCAAAGCGTATTCGTATGCATGAGATTGCATATGAGAGTGGTTTATCGTCTTACCTGGTGGTTTGCTATCATCACCAAACGCTCGGGAAAGTTGAACTGCACTCCGCCACCTTCCGTGGGACGGATCTCGCCCTCTACCGACTCATCGCCGCTGATTCGGATCGTTACCGGGCCCCAAATCTGCGTCATCCAAGTGACGACTATGGCAAACCACCGCTTGGTCATGGCCATGTAATCATAGTATATCTCGCGGTTCACGAAATACAGCCAACACCCAAGGACTTGCGAAGCGACAATACTGCATTCTCGTAAGCGTTGGTCCTATCCAAACTCACGTCATGATCACTAGCGAGCGAATCGCAAACGTACGTCACACAGCAGAGTAAAAAGTACACAGCGAGAGCCAGACCTCGTAGTATCTGCACTCCTCGGCCATGAGCCCGCTTGCCCGACGGATGAACATCGTGGCTTGCAGCGCCCTTTCCGGGCGTCTGGGTGAGTCCCATGGCAGCTGCGGGAGCAGGAATGTTGATGTCGGACCCCTCGGTATCAACCGCCATAAGCGTAATGTCTAGGAGTATATAGATAGATGAGCTGGTTTAAGGTGTAAAGATAGGTCAAGGTGCGCGAAAAGACTCAGTCCAGCAGCCTGGCATGAGCCCCCAAGGCAGATAAGGGACAAATCCAGAAGCGAGGCGGTGATGTGGCTTGATGGTGGTGAAGCTCGCCTCGCAGCAGCTATTGGGTCAGGTCAGGTCAGGCCAGGTCAGGCAGGCAGCTCAGCCCGCCAGGCAACGCCTTTCCTTTTCCTGATAGGATAGGATATGCCAACAGCCCTCGATCAAGCCGGGCTAGAGCAAACGGCCAGTCAGGGCAGCTGGTCAGATGCTGGACGGACGCAACAGAACAGAACAGCAGGCCAAACGTTCAAGCGCCCTCGAGACTTGCTCGCTTTTCCGCTTTGAGTCGAGTCGAGGTCAGACGGTGTACTTGTAAGGTCAAGGTTTGGCCCGACTCGACAACGGCACATGATGACGCAGGTGTTGCGGCTGCTTATTCGCTCCCTGCTTCTGCCTAGCTGGAGCTGTGATGCGCTATTGGTCCAACCACGGCGGATTCCTTCAGCCCTGGGGCCAAGGCCAAAAGCCAAGCTGCTGGGACGCGCTTTAGCGGGAGCCTCGGGTTTATTCCAGAGCCCGTGAGTCGTGCGACGGCAGTGGAGGGAAAAGCGGCCGTAAAGTGGCTACAGGAAAATGATTTGATGTCTGGCATGGATCGGATAGGATTGGATTTGATTGGTGTTGGGTTTGGTGACGGGCATTATTTGGTATGGATAGTAGTGGACATGTATTAATTCTTGGGCGGTGACTGAAGGCGGCGGCGGGATTGGGCGGACATATTGCTGAGGGTACTTGACCCGGTACTTTGACATCTGATGTACTGGTTCAACAAATGACTTGAGGTATTCTCTACCCGATACTCGAAAAATGGTCACCCATCTCTACATGAATTCTTGTGACAATTTCTCTCGTTAGTACTTCATGCAACTGTGAGACCTCTTGAGAAGTGACTTGATCACATGCCAACTGCGTCCTGATACCATCGCAAACCTCGTATCAGCGGTAGCTCGTCAACGCAGTACCCCGCCTGCTGCTTTTGGCAGGCGGTGGCACCTTGTATTCATTCACTGAAATGGAGCCAACCAGCCCGATAAATCCGGGAGCATCACATTGAAATGAGCCTGTGGAGTTGTCAGAAACGTGATGAAACTCTCAGCAAATAGTAGTTCTTAGCTCTTCAATGACCTTGGCTTCATCTGCCACCTGTAGGAGTGGCCAGCCCAACATGCTCGAGGTTGGTGGCTCGTGTCCATCTACAGGAAACATCGAAGTAACATGTTCATCAATCACATGCACGTATAGCATCAGAAGATGGTAAGATGAGATGATGATAACAGCGGCGACGGAGAATTGAGAGTGGCAGTAGAAGAAGAGAATAGCAACTGGAGAAGAAAGCGGCAGTAAAGAAGGATGACTAACATTTATAGCTATGAACCGAGTCTGTTTTGTTCTAGAGAAACCACCAGCTGAGCAATCCCTACCAGAAAGCTCAGCAGCCCAAACAACGCTGTGAGAAAAAGACCAACAATGGCCACCGTAAGTGCGGTTCTCTCCGACGTGTGCCTCTCAACCCACGACACAAGATTGTTTGATGGCGGAGGGTGATCCACGGCTGCTTGTAGGTTCCTCAACCTCTTCGTCCAGTATATCAACTTGAAGTAGGGCGGGGCCGTGCGAATTGGGCCGTCCCATACAATGAGATTTGGATCAAAGGCAGAGTCGGACGAACTACTCAAACCATATGTTGAAGTAAGCTCTCTTGCCACCGCATCCGACTCATCGTTCGTTACGTATGGGAACAAAACTTCGTAGATTGTGTACAGGGTCTCGAAAAGAAGCCGTGGAGGCAGAGTCCCGCTGGTTACGGATTAGCATTCGCATAGATTCCCGCAACAAAATTGACATGTCAAACTTGGCAAAACTCATCTCCGTGCTTTCCTCCAAGCTCCTATCCGCTGTGTATCGCAATTGGGCCTTGAGGTACTCGACTTGGTGAAAAACCGCCAACGTCTTCCTCTTTGGGTTGTATACAAGATGTTCGGCCAGGTCATTGGTAGGAATTATCACGACGCCCAATCTCTTTCGCAATCTCGATGCTGTCAGGCTCATGCAATCCGTATTACTAGACCAACAATCCACCAACTCGGTTGGAAAAGCAGCATAAAAAAACTGGATAAATGTCTGCTTTGGCAACCATTTGACAGGGTAAGCATCCTCATTCTCGATTCTGTATAGCATTGAGTAGATATCTCTTGACGATGGGTCGATCATGAAAGCTAATCGGGCGGTGATCCTTGCCGCCACTTCTCTTTCTTTAGGTGAGCAATCCGGAAAAGCAGCCTGTTGAAACGCTTCCAATCCAGATGCTTCATTGCATAGAGACTTTAGTACGTCAACGGCCTGAAGGGCAGCGGTGTGAGATGTTAGCCCTGGATTGCCACTGTACACCGAAATGTCGCCAGTTTGCTCATCAGTGTGTGTCATCTCGTGATAAAATCGGCGAAAAGCAACACACTGAGACTTGACAGGTTCGGCTACATTGCAAAGAGCTATAATAGCATCATTGAGAGACGTTATCTGCGAGGAGCTCAGAGTGTCAAGCTGCATATTGATCGCAAAGATACTAAAATGACCCAGAATGAGATGCATAGAGAAAATCAACCGCCACAAGCCACCGAACAGCAACGGGATCTCCCACAACACACACAAGACCTATCCAGTGGCCTTGGTCGAAATTCTGGAGACAGAGCTCCTATCAGCCCCGACCGAGTCTGGGGTCGATCTCGGGAACCTGAATGGGACAACTCTCTCAATCTCGATTGGGCGTTGATAGAGATTAAAAAGAGCGACCAGTGGAAGGCAGAAAGACCCCGTTTAGCGCTACATGATATCCCTGGCTCGGGTTATCAAGAACGGCGCGTGGCAGTCATGACATCTCGGGGCCCGCTCTTCGGCACTATTAACAGCATACCCTCATTCATTGCCAATTCCGACAAGCTTAGCTCCCTATGCAAAGTTTGGACTGTTTCCCTTATAGACCAAAGTATGGCTTTGCAATCTTCTTGCTACTATCGCTGCTAATGGCATGCATGGCACAGGCGAAATATCTGTTGGAGACAGTGGAGCCCTTGTCATAGATTACGTTACGAGCAAGCTTTATGGCTATATAATTGGGATCAATCACTTTCAAGAGCTATACGTCATTCCATTACAATCGGTTTTGAAGCAGATAATACAGATGGTACCTGCTTCCTACGGTAATCCGGAAATGTTCATGAGGCTCGTCCCACATCGTCCACCTAGACCGCTACCCAAAACTGGCAAAGTCTCTGGGCTCACCAGATATTTACATCAATACTGGCCAAAGAAAGAATTACATAATATGAGGTACGAAGCAGCACAGGATCACTCAACATCATTGTGGTGGCGCTGACGAGTTTCCCAGTGCATTAGCTTATGAGGCACCATTCGTTAGGGATGATTCGTATGATAGCGAAAGGTAAGAAGGTGCTATCAGCTGTTGCTGAAATAGAACATTGGGAGTAACGAAGACTACTTTAACAGCGGCAGCAGCCATTACGTGGATTGTCCGACCAGTCCTATGCCGAATTACGACAGTGAAGAAGACGACCATCATTACTCCGTGCCAACCAGCTTTGGTTCATATACCGGAGTAACGCAGTCGTCTGCTACACAGTTTACGAGCTTTCAGATATTGAATGATGATATGGGTGAGAAAATTCAGAATCTGAATTCTCCCAGCCCGTCATTTGATGATGATGGCCCTCCTTCTTCATACAATACCGCGGAGGACGGAGCCGATTCAGCGCCAGCTAGCCCGAAATGAGGCAATTCGGAACAGTTTTTTGTTATTTGGCTGCATTTTTATTCTTATTGTTCTTAAATGGAGTTGGTTGGGTAAATAGACGAAAATCCGGGGGTGGTACAAGCAGTAGAGTTGATGCAAAGGGGCCACAGAGTGAATAGAATTGACATTGCTATCGCCATGCAACTACATATTATCTAACCCAACAAAATTTCCCTCCACGTGTCTTCGTCATGAGTAAATGCCGTTTTAAACACCTTTCCAAGAGCAACTCTTCTCCAAAGACCTTCCTGGGCATGATACTCAATAAGCAAAACGAAGTATATATCCCACTCAGACTCAACCCTCTCTTTGGGAATGTAATACGTCCACTCGGGCATTTCTTCCGTTGTAAATGACTTGGCCTCTGAAATGGCAATGAACCGGCATTGACGCGGCAAAGATTCTTTTGCCAGCCATTCCGAGTCAACCATGATGGAACCGCAGCGGTCACCTCGTCGGTCTAGGATGTAGCATTGACTGAGAGGTCCTTGGCTGGAAATGCCTTGTGCGCCTGATGGTGGTGGGGTGCCGTTGGGAAGCTTTTCTTTCTTCATGTCAGTGGTAGCATCAGATTCTTTGATCGTAATGCGCAATTTGTTTGACCAAGTAAAGAATTGCAAAATGGGCAAATCGGGAAATTCTCTGTGATCCCCGGTCCGACACTTCGACTCAGCTGCTGGGACATGGAAAGGGTATTCAGGCAATGTAAGTGCAAAGGTAGGCTTTGTTGGATTCTTGACGTGGGCTCTGGCAGAATCCTCCAATGGACGACCAAAAGGATCAATAGCTGGGGGCCTGTAGTCCCTGTCGCGGCGAATATCGTAGTCGTGGTGACGATCATACGCAGGTCTCAGAAACTCTGGAGGAGGCCGAGAAGTCGGAATCCGATTGAGAAATGCTCTGTTGGTGCGACTTCTCGATTTTTGTTTCACTGATGCCCAGATTTGAGGATGCGAAGCTTCGCTGGCATCCCTGCTGCTCCTGCTCATACTCCTGCTTCCACTTCCACTTTCGCTTCCGCTCCCACTTCTGTTTCTGTTAACGACCCTGACCATGGCTCCGTTGACAATGTTGCTGCTGTCCCGACTACGGCTGCGGCTGCGGCTTGGATTCCTGTCTCTGGTCCGTCTGTAGCCGTCGTTGTCGTTGCCGCGGTATCCTCTCCATCTTTCCTCAGTGCTTCGATCTTCTTTTGCCCAGGCGTTGTCCCAAATTCGCTGCGGCGTTCCATAACCGTCTCGAATATGCCAGTCAATCCAAGTATGATCCCTCAGCCAGGCACGAACGTCTGACAAGCATCCTTCAATCATTTGCCGGTTATATAACACACCCTCGGTTTTCCAGCCACACCATGACCAGCTTGGGAACTTCATATTCTGATACTTTTCATCTTTCGAAATGGGTTTGTGGAGTACAGACGATTTGCCAACAGGCTGCCAAAGAAGAGCGAAATCAAAGTGTGAGGTTGGCAGTCCGAATGTGAAGGGTGATCTCAATGTTCCTTCGATGAGCTTGCACATCCCATTGAACGCTGCAAGGATGTCAAATGGCTCAAAAAGCTCCCTCTTTGTGTATAAACTGACACAGTTTGCATAGAACCATAGGGCTCTCTGCCTCAGCTGCGTTAGTGTCTGCAAAGGCGCTCCAGTGAGATCCAGAGACCAACCCTGGCCGGTTTTGTCGACAAATATGTCTTCCGACATTCCAGTACTTCTGCACTGGAAATAGACCTGACCCTTGGTGAATATGAGGCATCTTCTAGAGAGGAGACGCTCTTGAAATGTCCAAGCACGCCGGTTCCACTACTCAAAGTAAGCGATTGACAAGTTCTTGTCGATCCGAGGGTGCTTACCACAGAGTCTTCTATGTTGGATTCTGGCGACTGATGCAAGACGAGATGGACGTCACGGGCGACTTGTCCAATATTCTGCTCTACCGAATGGTTCTTGTCAATAGCCCTTAGGCCTACTTCAGCACTGGCGCCATCCGCGGCACAAATAGTCAGTGTAGAGTTGCCATAAACTGCAGATTGTAAGAATATTTCCTCAAAGATGGAAGGGTTGAGTCCTACTTAGGTGCATTGTGCGAGAGTTCAAGTTCCAGGAATGACTACTGTCCTGAATTATGCAGAGAGAGTCAATCCATATGTAGCGGATACCCAAGTTCTCAATCAGCTCAATACTCTGTTTAAGTGCCACAGGTAGTGCGTCGATGGTTGCTGCCAAACCCCCAGACTTTAATCGGTCTTGTATGTTGCTCAAAGTTGTTCTGTGATCTCGAATGTTGCCCCATACATAGCTCACTGTCGCGTATGGTTGAAACGAGAGATAATCTTTGTTGTTTGTATAAGGCAACGGAACCAAATTCTGGTTCTGGATATCGATAACTCCGAAATATGACTGCTTGAGCGTCTCAGCAAAGGGGTCTTCAATACCGAGCTTTCCAGTGCAGCGCTCATCATGGTTGTTCTCGCAAAGTCTAAGGAACTCTCTAATCAAGTTTCTCTTATTGACGACCGGCCCAATGCGTCGACCCAAGAACTGTGTTTCTTCATTCAACAGAAGAGGATAGTCCAGGTTAGATTCATCGTAGGTCGCAGGTGCAGCGAGTACGAGATATGCCTCATAAGCTTTGAGGCGCTCTTGGTTCCATCGAATTCTCAGTCGCCGAGTTCGTTTTCTGCTTGAGGGATCAAGAGAATCGCGACCGTCCAGTTCCCACACCAGGCGGCAGGTTGTGTTTCTGGCCTTGACCTCGGAACGAACTTCAGGAGGAATAGCAGCAGCGATGATTTTGCAAAGCGAGCACTCGGATGCTCTCGCCTCGATTGTTTTCAAGGTGGCAAAAAAAGGACTTCCGTTACTTGGCCGCAAAGATTGTGATGAGGTGCTGCAATTGCTGCCGCCGCCAATCTTGAACATGTCAACGCCAAGTTCAAGTCTTTGGCACTGGTCGCATAATTGGTAGCTCATGACGAGGTATGGCGATGCAAAATTGCAATGAGATATGCAAGGGATGAAACAAGTAAAGAATTTATTGCACGATATGTAAGTGACGAGGAGTAAATGGGGAGTTGAGATTAAATATCCATGGATGTGTACCTGCAGATGTGTCTACGGACACTTACGAGGCAACACAGCTTTGTATGCCTACATGTTGCCTAGTACATGTAGATAAAACATGACGAACAATGCATGTATAATCATGCATGAACTCGTTCAACTCGACAGATTGAGTGCATATTCAGCCTAGCATTCAGCCCAGCGCAACCGAGGACGCTGCAGGATTCAATCTCAGCCTCAACTCCCTTCCATAGCACTAATGGATCACTCTATGCGCCTAACTGCCTGTACATTATGCAGCCTGACGTACTTACAGAGCAACCCTCACAAATTGCTTGGCATGAATGATCAGGCGCACGAACGTTTGACATCCAATTTGATATAAAAAGACGAGTATTGGAGAAATGTCGTCATGAGCTGCTGGATTGTACAAGCACCAAACGGTAGCATCAAACCGGATAGTTGGGTAGATCCACGCTACAGCAATACGTCTCCTCTATATGAATAAATTTGTCTTTTGCTAGACATCTGCTCGCTGCAACGCTAAGAACTTCATCCACAGCAGAGCTCCATCATCATGGAAGTTACATGTATCTTTGCTCTGCTGCAAAAGAGCCTGGCTCACGACTCTGCCATCACCAAGTCTAGCTGATTTCTCCTTGTTGCGCTGCCAACATGATAAGCACCTCTTGATCCCAAGCCATGTCTACATACTTTCGAGCTCTCCGAGGACCATGGCGCCAACTTGCTCAAGCTCGGCCAGCTCGGCTGCCGTCGATGGCCTCTAATCAGCGGCACCTGTCCACCACGCATCCCCCGAGTCCCGCACAGTCGCGCAGTGTTACAGAGCTTCCAGAACGGACGCATCCCCGATATCTTCAGATTTCCAAGCCCGGATCGTCCTTGTTGTCGCTCAACTGGCCACGGCCTCCCCGCAATCTGCTGCTGGTGCAGAAGCTCTACTCTCCCGAGGTGACCGAGTCTGTCGTCCAGTTTGCAAAGCACATCCGAAGCGACTATCCCGAAGTCAACATTGTCATTGAAGCCCGCGTTGCCGTACCGATCCAACAAGAGCTCGACTTCCCCATCTTTGTCGTCGACAACGGCACCAGCATTGCCGACAAGATCGATGCTATTGCGACCTTTGGCGGCGATGGCACCGTTTTGCGTGCTGCAAGCTTATTCAAGCTACACGGATCCGTTCCCCCAATCTTGTCTTTTAGTATGGGCACCTTGGGATTTCTAGGGGAATGGAATTTTGCAGAGCACAAGAAGGCGTGGAGGGAAATGTACATGAGCGGGAGCGACGTCAGCGCGGGGCGCAATGCAGCGGTACCAAGAAGAAGAGATGATGGCATGGACACGAGCAGAACCTCTGGCGAGGGCTGGGAGAGGGTCAAAGGCAAGAGCATGGGAATGAACAGAGCATCTCGAGTCTTGCTGCGGCACCGAATCAAGGCCGACATCTTTGACCGGGCCGGTAACAACATCAACCACCAAGTCTCCAATACTTTGGCAAGCCAGCCAAAGTCGGGGATTGCTTCTCCAAAAGAGATATCGCCTCCCCTGCGCGCCATCAACGAAATCTCAGTCCACCGTGGCTCGCACCCGCACCTGGCCATCATTGACATCTACCAAAACGGCCATTTTCTTACTGAAACGACGGCCGACGGCATCCTCATCAGCACCCCTACCGGTTCAACCGCTTATAGTCTAAGCGCTGGAGGGCCTATTGTGCATCCACTGGTGAAGTCGCTGCTCATTACCCCCATCAGTCCTTGCAGTCTCAGCTTCCGATCCCTCGTGCTACCATTGGACACAAAGGTGACGCTTCGGATGAGCCCCAAGAACAGAGGTCGCGAACTAGATCTCAGCATCGACGGTCGACGATGTGCCGGTGTCTCACCCGGGTCGGAGATTCACGTTGAAGGCGAATTCGTTGGGCGAGCAGGGCCTGGCGAGGAGTGGCACGGCGGCGTCCCGTGCGTGATACGAACAGAGGATGATGATCCATGGGTTGGCGGCCTCAATGGACTCCTTAAGTTCAACCACCCCTTTGGCAGAGAGCCCCCCAACGAGGACTTTTCTGACTAGTGGTATAGGCCTAGAGCCTCGTAAATCTATATTGGATACCTCGAAATCCACGAAAATGATACCCTATTCTACTGCTTGTTGAAGTGGTAGCTGTATCAATATCATCATGCAAAAATGGTGGTATTCGCAGGATTGAATCAGATATAATGGGCAGAATCTGAGTACAAGGTTTATTATTGGTGACTGTAAACCACCATTCAAAGGCAGTTTTAACTTGTAGATGTCGATTCAGAAGAAGTCAACCCAATGAGGATATCAATTCCACAGTCCAACGCTGGTTGATGCGTTGCGGTTGAATGCATCTCCAGCCCCAAATGTCACCCAGCTAGCGCAAAAAAGCCGAGGTGAGATGGTTCAAGTTGACGTCAGCCATGACCCCATAGGAGCTCCAGCGGGCAGCTGCGGGCAGCTACGGGGAGCTACAGCGGGTGGTAGCGGGACTTTTGTCGGCCGCAGCGCTCCCACTGGCTACTGTTCTAGCGCTGCTGCGCTGAGCTGCACATGACACCCCACACTATGGCCGGTACCTTGCCTTATCACATTCCATTGATCCATGATGCATTGATCCTGTACCCGTACTCTAATCTTGCATCTTTGTGCATCACCAGCCAGCCAGCCCTTTTCTTCTTCTTCTTCCTTTGTTCTCCCACTTCCAACGCTGAGCGTCTCGAGAGGCGCTGGACAAGGGATGACGCATGCGACCTGATTCCCATTATTCTTATTCTTAACCTCTACGCCCTTCAACAACAACTCTGACATCGTCCAATTCCATCGCTTGCGCCGCTAGACCTCATCCAGTCGCCGAGCTGCAGCTCTTCGCGCTCGTCTTGCGTCGTTCCACGATTGGGGCGCTGCTCACCGGTTTGCGCCCTTGTCATCACTCGGTCGCGAAATCGTCATGAAGTTCCTCAATCCGTTCAGCTTCAGTCCGGGGCCCGTGACCTTCTGGACGACGGCCATCTACCTTGCCGTCACCATACCGCTGATTTACGTCCACGAAGTGGTGCCGCCTGTTCCATCCAGTCACTCTCTCAAGCAAGGATTGAATCTGAGCGAAGCGTGGTTCGATCTGCAAACCATCACGAAACAGTACCATCCGTACAACAGCCGCGCGAATGCTGAAGTCCGCGAATACTTGCTCAAACGCTCTCAAATTATCTTGGATCGGAATGGCGTTCCTTACAAGACTGAGACGACCGGAGGAGTAATCTGGGACGACAAGTTTGTCTACCGAGGATACCCAGGAGTCGTTTTCTTCAGATTGCTGACAGACATCATAGGTTCGAACAACCTGCCGTTAGAGATACCCTTGACGCGCCGAGAGCCAAGCGAGCACCGGGTGCCACAATCTTCGATGACCGCATTTCGAACGTGACTTGGACCGTCGACTCACTGCTACAAAGCACCAAGGGCGGACCAAAGACGTGGCAAGGCTACTATTTCGAGGGTGACAACTTTTATGTCTATATTCACGGCAAAGAAGACCCCGAGGGTGATTGGTGGGCCTCCCAGGCTGGCGCTGCAAAGTACAGCCAGTCCGGTGGTGTCCTTGTCAACTGCCATTTCGACTCGTAAGTCCATATGCGATTTCTCCTTGGTCGATTGGACTTAATTATCAGTATGCTAACATTTTCAGTGTGTCAACCGGATATGGCGCCACTGATGACGGCGTGTCCTGCGTAAGCATGTTGCAGATACTGAGCTACTTCACCACCGAGGGACACCAGCCGAAGCATGGTGTTGTGCTTCTTTTCAACAACGCGGAGGAAGACGGTCTCTTGGGAGCTCGTGCGTTTGGCTACAGCCCACTTCTCAAGTTTTGCCATACCTTTGTCAACTTGGAGGGAGCTGGAGCCGGAGGCCGTGCCATGCTTTTCAGAACCACCGATCTTGAAGCTGCCAAGGTGTACTCCAAGAGCCCCCATCCTTTTGGATCCGTTGTTGCGGCAAACGCGTTCGAACGAGGAGTCATCAAGAGCGGAACGGATTTTGAAGTATTCGCGCCAAACTTTGGACAGCGAGGCATGGACATTGCCTTTTATCATCCTCGCTCACGCTATCACACCGAGGATGACGATGCTCGTCACACTTCTGTCCGCAGCATTTGGCACATGCTGTCCGCCGCCCTAGCTTCTACAGAGAGATTCTCCGAGGTTACTGGGACAGTCTTCAGCGGCGATCGCCGGGACGGCGATAAAAACCTGGCTCAGACCGGCAAGCCCACCGAGGGTGTCTATTTTGATTGGTATGGCAGTGGATGGTCGGCGTTCCCGCTTAGAGGGTTGTTTGCGTGGTCGCTGACGCTGCTCATCGTGACGCCCCTGGTCCTTGTCGTTGCTACGTTTTTGCTCGTTCGTTCTGATAAATATTATTTCTGGGCAAAGGACATTCAGTTGGAACACTCCGAGATACATGATGACCCTATTGCTCTCAGCGGATGGCGTGGCTTCTTCCGATATCCTTTGGCCCTCATCTTCGCCGTCGGTTTGACAATTGGTGCTGTCCTCCTCGTTGCCAAAGTCAACCCACTCATCATCTACAGCAGCGGATATGCAGTGTGAGTTATCCTGGTGTCTCATTGTGATTGTTTTTAACTGACATACTATTAGCTGGGCTCAATTGTTATCTCTATTCTACTGCAGCTTCTGGCTCATCGTGAGAGGCGCCAATTTTGTTCGGCCAACTGCTCTCCACCGTGGGTTTGCCCTCATTTGGCTGTTTATCCTCTCTTGGATTGTTCAAGTCATTGCCGCCCTGGCTGAAGACCGCCTGCACATCGGTGGCATCTACTTTACAGCATTCTTCCACACGGCCATCTTTGTGTCGCTCTTCATTTCGCTGGTTGAGCAATTCGCTCTTCCAGGAAAGCAAGAATTCGCCAACCAGTATCAAGACGACGCAGCTCCAGAACACACCCGAATTACCAGTTCCGATAACACCATCACTGGAAACGAAGACGATCAAGATGACCAAGGGTATGCTGCGGCAGAGAGTGCTACAGAGACGACGCCGCTGAGAGCTGGGGAACAAGGCTATGGGTCGAGCGACCAACCGACATTTGCCAGCACCTACCGACGGTCGGCTCAGACATATGATCAACCTGCTCCCTCGCCTCTAGAGAGTTACCCTCCGTACGAACACGAACAGTCGTGGTCTGGACGACTGCCAACTTGGACTTGGATCATCCAGTTCCTCCTACTCGCCCCTATCCACGTCATTTTGGTGGGCAATCTAGGATTAGTGCAGACTTCTGCAATGGCCATGAACGGTGCCGATGGTGGCAGTCTCCTGCCTCCCATCATGGGGGTCGGGATCATGTCAATCTTACTGCTGCTCCCTCTGACACCATTCATGCACCGCATCACTCACCACGTGCCGCTGTTTCTCTTCGTCGTCTTCGTCGTCACATTCATCTACAATCTTGCTGCTTTCCCCTTTTCCAACAACGCTCGCTACAAATTGTACTTTCAAGAAGTCATCGACGTGGATGCGGGAACAAATGTGGCTTCTTTGTCGGGCATCTCGGAATACGTTCACTCAGTCGTCTCAACTATCCCCTCTGCTACTGGCCAAGAGGTTCAATGCAAAGCATCGACACGTTCAGGTCTCACTGCCTGCGAGTATGATGCGTCATCTCTCCCACCGTATCTTGCTAATGGCACAGAACCGAAAGACTTGATCACTGTGACGAGCTCAAAGTCACTTGACGGCAAGACTGCAAATCTCAAGGTAGATGCTTTAGATACCAAGATGTGCATTTTGAGCCTCTCTCTGCCGGTATTTGGATTTGAAGTCAAGGGTGCAGCCCCTGCAGACCGCCGATTTGGTACAATCCCGCGCGGTGGATTGCGAACCATTACTCTCTTCCGACGAGAGTGGGAGGGGCCGTGGGACCTTACGCTGGAGCTCACCGACAACGGCCGCGTCCTGCTGGGTGACGACGAGTTGGAGGTGACCGTGAAGTGTGCCTACAGCGACATGAATGACGACAAGACAATACCAGTGCTGCGTGAGCTGTACCAGTACATGCCCAAGTGGGCAGTCATCAGTAAGACGGCGGTTGGTCTTGTTGAGGTTAGGAAGAAGTTTACTGTATCATGATGAAGCGCCAGTTGGTTTAGCAGCTATTGAACTTGTATGTATCATTATTGTTTGGCGAAATTGTGGATATCCAAGCATGACCGAATATTCTGAACTGTTTCGTCAATCATACTCGGATGCTCGAAGATTTGTATTTACGCAAGTTGAAGCATGTAGTGATCTTCTATATAGATGTCTGAATTACCATACTTTTGCCGTCAAACAAGGACACTAACAGTTTCAACGCCTACGGGCTGGTGGAAATGGAGGTATGCGACAAAGTAGGTACGTCTTCGGACACGGCCGATGTACGATACTTTGTTGTGTTTTCGTAACTTAGTCTATGTCCCTTTTCATGTGGCAATTTCATCATGAGCACATGCTCAATAACCTTCATTTCACATGTCTATGTTCTATCGGTTTCCACCTTGTCCCGCTTCTCCCCTTTCTGTGTTCCTTTCGCTGTGTCTCCATTTGTCTCTTTCTTTTTTTGTTTCGTTCTTCTTTGTTTCTCTCTTTCCCCCCACCTCCGCCCCCCTACACTTTTTTCCTATATAAACCCCTTCTCTGGCTCTCTCATCTTCATTTATCTCAATCACTTTTCATCTTCTCAGCACAGCAGAAAGCCTTTCTATTACTCCTACGGTTAAGACTCCGTCAGAGCTTCCCTAAACATGTCAGCTGGTGAGCACTCTTCAGTCTGGTCAATTGCAGGTTCTAATGTTTACATGGCAGACAACAATGAGATGACGCTGCGTATGCAGTCTCGTGACACTACGGGCCCAGAAGTGGCTTATGAGAATTTGTTTGTTAAGTTCTCTGATGATGGTCCTGAGTTTGATGAAATCGTCCCCTCAGGCAATTCGGTTACAAGCAATCCAACCCCCGAAAAAATGTTCCTATGCAGACGAAGTTACCAAGATGTATAACGTCATGCTATCTCTTCGTTCTTTGGACGAGGAGAGCTGCCGCCAAACATTATCTATGGAGCTGTCTAGACTTGAGGGTCTAGTTACAACTGATGAGAGATACGATGCACCGCTCCTTGAAGATTACCATTACGTCTTAAGTCTCGTAAACAATGATACACAAAAAGCACTTGCTAAAATTACGACTTTCTCTATGAGCCCACAGCGACGCCAAATTCAGAAACTTGTTGAGCAGCAAGAGCTCGTCGCCAACGAGTTGAAGAAGGACTCGTCTTGGGCCGAGCGTTATAGAACACATGTCGACAATCATGGGACTCTGTACGTGTTGGAAAACGATCTGACGAACCCACGCTTGGGGAAGTTTGAACATGGATTTTTGATGAAAATACTTGAGGCACCCCGAAAGCATTACATTTGGAAGGAGGCAGCAGATCAAATATCGTCTCCCCTGCATGCTGGTGAACGACCATTGGTATGCGACGTCCTTAAAATCCTAGACAGGTGCCTTGAAATAACTAGACTGGACCAAGAAAAACTCCACAGTTTGCAAGATGAAAGCAAAGAGCAGGATTCCTACCTGTGGAACTGGCTGCCACAAACCATTTCCCGGATTCTCGGCGAAAATGTTGAAGATGGTGCGCCAAACGGTGAGGAAAAGTTACGAGATCGTTTTGGTCAAGAGACTTTCATGATAAGCCGATTTTTGATCGATATGCGCTATATGGAGGATGAGCGGAACGAAAAGTTTCTAGCTAAGGTGCTGAAGCATGCACCTCTATTTACCCCCCTCATCCCAATGCTCTCGTTGCAGCAAAAGGATATCGAAGGCGAAATTGAATATCTCAGAAAGAAGGTTGAGAATATGGATCGTAATCAGAATTGAGAGTCGGCCTCCGGAGGAGCCTCCGGAGAAGTCCATCAGAGGCAACCAGACGTGCTTGGTTTAAACAGGTATGATGCGGATTTTATGGGATTCTCAGCTGAGAGAAGAAGTAAAGGTTGTGTCAAGGTTTGGCTGATGGGGTTCGCAATGCAGATATTTAGTTATGGATTTGAACCCGTGTGGCTTTTCGGATGCTTTGAGTTGAAACCATTGCGTTTGAAGACTTTTGCTACATGATTTTATGCAAGCATCCATCCTGGAACACTGCCATTCGTTCAGTTCAGTGAGATGAAATTAACTAACCTGCCTCGAGATTGAGTCCCAACAGCAATGCACATAAACCATAAATACTAGATGGTTGTTTCTTCTTATTTTAATTGAACTGTGACTCTCAACCGGCAGGATGTCTCGCTATCCCTAGAATCCCAAGAAATTACTTACATGATCAGAATCAAGGAGTTATCGTCTACTTCATGTCCCGACCCTGCCACGAGTCAGGCGACAACAATTCGCTTCATCTTGATATCCGATATGGTGTAGTGGCTAACATCGCTCGCTCTCAACTTTAGTTGAAGATCCGAGCAGCCCTGGGTTCGATTCCCAGTATCGGAGAATTATCTTTTTGCAGATGATCGCAACATATCTCGATTCACTCGTAAATGAACATGTCTACTATTTTTATAGGCCAACTACTTGGAACTCTTTTTGCCAAGTACAACTGCCGCATACAGGCTTAACAGGGTATGCTATCTGAAGACCTTGTGCGTAGGAACTGCCGTGATAGACTGCAACCCCTGAGGTCTACAGCAGTAACATAGCATGCGGATGGAACTCGTAGTCCTGCACGTGGTGAAATTATGAAGAAAAGGCCTACGGAACTTTGGGAGAACGGCAGACACAGAGGCTTGGGTAAACCACTACCTCTCAGAAAGACTGAACTGATGACGAACTCTTCTCACGAGTGAAGAGAGCTAATGACGATGTATTTGAAATAAATGACGGAGGTAATGGAACTCGAGTTTCGGATATAATCCGGAGTTCGGATAGTATCTCTGCTTTTCTGGATCGAAACTTACTGTAAGCGGATACTATTGACATTTTATTACTTCAAATCATTGTACTAGCGTCTTAGTATATCTGTGAAGTTTAATTCTTCAATCAGTTGAAGATACCAGTTGCTTTTTGGAATGATACAGTGAGCGGCCACGGTAAGCGCTAACCAATAACTTTGTGAGTAGACAAATGATGAATGCTCCATCATGTCGAATGTACCCAGTTGTTCAATATTTACATGAGCCGTTTGGAGCAACAGAAAACAAGTCTACAATGTTGTTAATGATTCTCAAACTAAATAAATTCTGAAGAAATCCTTAATTTTGAAGTTCCGAGTTTTGAACAATATCTTCCCAAATCTCACCGTACAAATCAGCCGACGGCAGCACCAAGATTTACAAGTGGATCGGCGAATGGGATTCCTGCCACCCCAAATGCCACTATCAAGACCCCCTACTGCATGGGAAGAATGGGAGGCAACCTTGGACGCCGCAACTTCGCAACGTTTCAAGGCAGCTGAGCAACTTGCAGCGTTGGATGGCTCACAGAAATTCATCGAGGAAGAAAAAGCTTCAGCATGGAGGAAGTTGGTCGATAAGGTAGGAAAACCTACTGCTATGTCAAGTTGTGCTGTTCTAATTCCACTTTAGATGCAAGTATTGTCGATTGACAACATGAGAAGATGTGAACGAGAGCTCAGAAGAGCACATCTTGTTCTTACCTTTATGGTTTAATTTTACGCACACACTACTCCTTCAACGGAGTCCATTACTATTCCTCGTTCGCTTACTGTACCTCTGCTTGGTGTCTCAGGCGGGCTGAACCACGCACCTTTCATTACGTATTCCGATCATGATCTTCAAAATTGGTCTCTCAAGGACCTCCACGGTCAGGACACTGTTCCAATGAGTGACAATGTTCAGTCTCAGCTCACGTTAACGGGAACTCCTGACGAAGCTGGAATGTATCTTGTCGGTATACGAATGGAGCTCAAAGGTGCTGAGGCAACTGAGTTACTGAGACTATCCACCAAAGCGATCGAAGCTGGCAATAACATCGACGTTGATCGCATTGTAACATATCTTACGCAAACAGCTAAAGTCATCGAAGAGCTGAAAGGTATCTTGATGACTACTAAGGAGCTAGTTAGACCCGAGATATTCTTCAACGACATTCGACCATGGCTTGTTGGGGTTGATGCCGACAAGTGGGGTTGGAAATGGGTTTGGGAGGGTAAGGAGGAGATCGAAAACTCGGAAGAAATGCTAACAAAGGTTAGTAGTTCGACTGCTGGTCAAAGTCCCTTGATTCCTACTCTGGATGCGTACCTGGGCATAGAGGAAGACGACAGCAAACGCTCGTTCCTGGATCGTGTGCGAGTTTATATGGATCATCAACACGAGGAATACCTCCAGAGCCTCCGATTGAGAAAGGAAATTATTAGATGGTTTGTTCAGAACATAGCAAAGGAATGAGGGACCAATGCGCCAGTCGTGGTTGCATACAACGCCGCAGTCCAGGCGATGAGGAGTTTTAGAGACGCACATCTTGTTATTGTGACGTTGTACATCATAATACCTTCAAAAAAGAGCGCGAAAAACTCTGAGATGGCCAGTGGTAAGACTAGAGACTATCTGCTGCATGAAGAATGTTCTGGGACGAACAATGAGCACGCTGGGGAGGCAGCACCAATGGTTGATCAAGTGTCCGAGTTGGTGAAGATTGACCTGTCTGGTCCCTAAATCCCTTCATTAAGTGGAATAAATTTCCCAAGATCCCAATTTATCTAAATCAAGAGAATCTTCTTCGCGCTGAAAAGGGACAGTACCCGTGAAAGTATCTGTACAAGCCGAATAACAGGGGACTAGATGTAATTACTATAAAAGGGACTCTCTGACTGACCAGTCTAATAGGGAAGCAAGCCAATTGATTATACATTTCAACACTTAGGTATATGATCGTTCGAGTATGGTTGCTCGAGCCCCTATACTTGATTTGACAACCAGAGCCCATAGTTTCGTTCCATCCACTCCCCATTAGTCCAAATAGGGTTTATCTTTTTTCTACTCTATACGTTAATGACTAGCGTTGTACTTGGGACTTCAAGATTTGCCTTTATTCTAAAGAAGGTTACTAGGCACGTTTGGAAGAGGGTAACAAGTAACGCGACGGTGATTTCAGTTACGCGATGTTGTGAATTAGTTTGCATCGCTCGGCATTCGGAGCACCATTTTTTGAATAGAAAAATGACATCAATGTAATATTATGTGTTCAAGTGATTTTGCTTCCTCATTCTGAAATAACTTCCTCCAACTAGTATCGTCACAACCAGGGATTGATATTTTGCATTACTAAATTTTCGTCTTCATCATACCAATCAAAACGATGACCTTCATCATGAAACAGTCTAGCATGCCGGAAGCATTTAAAACACAAATCATAATCGGCACAGTTTCGGCAGTTATATCGCGGTCCATACACCGGCTCCTTGATATCAACGGTCAGTTACTCTAATATTAATCTTGGCTTTAAAGGCGATGGACTTACTAGTAGGCATGAATCACAGCTTACGCTTTTCGGACACTGGGCTCGTTTTACCGGGAAAACTTCTTCATCTGCAATCTGAGGCCCCGGAATTAAGGGGTAGCGGTCTTGGGCGATGTCGAGATTCTCGTCTGGCTGCAGAGCACGCTCTAACTCTGCATCGGCTTCGAGATTTACATTATGGTATGTAGCCACATCTAATGGACGCCAACCTCGCTTTGTGATGTCATTTTTTCTCGCACCATTTTTCAGAAGAAGTTTGATCACACGTAAATTGTCTCTCCGGCACGCCCAATGCAATGGCGTCCAGCCGTCCAGATCAGTATCGTGGATACTGCCGGGATAACTCTTCAGAACTTTGGATAGTAGTCTTTCTGAACCATGCAAAGCACAAAAGTGGAATAAATGACGTTGTTGAAGATCGGGTGTCGTGGGAATGACTTGATCATTAGATAGTAGTCCGTAGATGGGGCTATCGTAACGCACTAGGTGCAACGGCAACCTTCCTTCCTGGTCGGTGGCATCAATGGCTAGATTTGTATTCTCATGTTTCAACATGAATCTTGCTTCCTCTGTCAAGTCACAGAAAGCAGCGAGGTGTAGCGGCGTGTCAAAGGGGCCATATGGACCTAACTTAGGGTTGTAGTCTAAGATCAGCCCGAGAATCTCAAAGGTGCCCCCGGAAATAGCTGCCACGAGCACAGTCTGATATTTTCCAGAAATGATGTTCACATAGTCTGGGGCATGCTGAAGGATGTTGCGCGCAATTTGAAAGTACTCATCATCGGGAGATCGATTCTTGTGTGATGCATAATGCAGAATGGTGCCTTTATCGTCAATTTCTTGCTTTGCATCGGCCCCAGCTTTCAGAAGCATTCGAACAATTTCTGGAGAATTCGGTTTGATATTTATCACCGCCTCCCGCAATGCTTTGTCGTAATAGAGAGGAACGCCATTCGGTGTGGTATGATTGCTGTTTAGGATCATCTCCACAAGGTCTAGTTTATCCCAAGCAGTGGCATATTGAAGTATAGTCCCCTTCTCGCCAATTTCGCGGTCGCGCGACAGCCCATGATTGAAAAGTGTACCCAATTTAGTTGTGACATCTTCACCCTCTCGAAGAAAAGTCCGCAGTGCATCATCTGAGATACTCCAAGTGCGGCCATTATCACTCTCTAATCGTTGTATTAATCTCTGGAACATATCAGGTTTAAAAGTAGATAGAGCAACTTCGATGAGGTTTCCAACTGGTGAAACGAAGCTAATAGACGCTTTTGCATCAAGAAGAATGGCAACACATGATTCGAAGTTTGCGTTGGCGGCCGTAATAAGCGCTGTGGTGTCACTTGAGTCGACTCTATCTATCTCAGCGCCAGCATTAATGAGAAGTTTTAGGCACGAAATTGCGCCTATAGATGCTGCTTCATGTAATGGCGTCCGTCCGGATTTATTTAGTGAGTTCAGTTGAACGTTTCGCACCAACAGCGCATGCAACACCCGCGCATTCGAGTTGGAGACGGCGATGTGCAGGGCAGTGCATCCTGTAGAAGCTGTAGTTGCATTCTTATCGGCTCCAGCGTCTAACAGTAACTCTACAATCTCGGCTTGGTTTTCTGTTACAGCCTCAAGAAATCCGGAAGTGATAGTTTCCAAATTACTTGATCGTAACATCATCCTTACAGCCGTAACAGAGCCTCTTTTGCAAGCAAGGTCCAATGGCGAATGACCAAGTTTGTCCTTGACGTTAATTTCCGCCGATCGCTCCATCAATTCTTCCAATACTTTGATAGAACCCTTCGCTGCTGCTATATGTAGCGGAGTTGCGCCATTAATATCTCGTTGATTCATATCGGCATCTGATGCTTCCAAGAGTAGTCGGATAATAGTAGGCGTATCGAGAGCCGCTGCGTGGTGTAAGGGGCTCTTTGCATTTCCATGTAGGATGCGAAGTTTTGCTTCATAACGAAGTAAATAACGAACTGCTTCTTCGTTGCCTTCCTTTACGGCGAGCATAAGAGGAGTTTCACCAATACAGTTCCTGACGTTCGGGTCGAGAGAATATTTGGTCCGCCATACGGTTGAGACTGCCACCTCTGAAAGACTGAGAACAAACTTTTCGGACGGATATGTCAAGGTGTTCATAAAATCATCCGTTTTCTCATGGAGTGTAGAGGTTGTAGTGAATGACGTATCATGAGAAGTAAGGCAAATTGACATATGTCCCTTAGATCCTTGAGGTCCTTCTAATTGGCGCTTATAACGAAATATTATGTTTGCACCTAGATATGATTGCAGAATAAGCATCGCGATGTCTCTGCGATTATTTGCCAAGGCATGGTGCAAAGCTGTTTTTTTCTTGCGGTCCTTCGCATTTACATTTATCTGGAATCGATGGTATCCGGTCAATATCTTGACAATATTGAACCGATCATTCTCACAGGCAACATGAAGTGGCGTTTGCCCAGCTTTGTCACCAAGGGAAGGATTGGCTTTAGCGGCGAGAAGCTGGGTGGCGACCTTGAAATGGCCATATTTTACTGCAAGAAGTAGAGCAGTAGCCCCCGAAGAATCCTGCTTGTTCATGTCGACACCCTCTGTCACAAGCCTTGGAATAATAGCATAATTTCCGGACAAGGCTGCCACATGGAAAGCAGTTTTCTTATCGTCAGAGATTGCACCGCAATGTCTTTTAAGCCGGCGCCAAACTCTCTCTGAAGGAACGATATTATCATTTTCTGCTAATTTGTGTATAATAAGATGACACGGCTCAGCATATGTGTGTGAGCTAATTTCATCATCGCAGAGGCTGTCAAGAAGCATAGTGTTGCCAAGTCGAAGAGCCTGAAGAATGAGATTATCCTTGTTCTGGGTAACAAAATCTGGAAATCTTTTTGCAATGTAGCATAGAGCAGAGTCGCTGCCTGTACTGAATGCTTGATTCAAGGACAGTGGATGAAATTCATTGTCACTCATCCTGGCTAGCGCTTCAATGTCTCCTTGCTGAGCCAATGCAATGACGATGGACGAATAATAGCTTTGGTTGTCTCCTGCGTCTATTTCACTAGCACACTGAACGATATTTATCAGTTTGCTTAATGTGCTGCCCTTGCTGAAATCAACATTGAGCTTTTTGGCAATGTCAAGAACGTCAAATTGTGGAACGTGCTGAATCGTCTTCCCATTAAGAGCATTTCGAAGTCTCAGCCATTTATTCATAAGAATGTGGTCACTGAAAAAGTTGGCCACGAATTCAAGCTCATGAGAAGTATGACTGTCATCATTTGCGTTTTCAGCATTGTCAATCCAGAATTGGATGTGAATGGGCCAATACTGAGCTGCGTACGGAAGCAGAGGCGATGTACTCATTTCACTCTGAAGAGCAAAGGCTTCTCGCTCGGGTGACACTTCGGTGTTCTTTTTCTCTTCAATTTCGCTTTCGACTGCAATGTATTCTTTATTCGGGTTAATATTGAAGTGCTGTTCAAGAAGAGTAATGCAGTATCTTGCGATGTCTAGATGAGCGTGAGCCGACAAATGGTCCGGAATCGGAGACTCTGCTTCAGACTGCGCCTTATTCGTTGGATTTAACCACGAATGGGGATTATATTGCTCCTGCGGCTTTTTCAACTTCCAAGATAGTAATGTAGCTGCGAATGAATTCGCAAGATGGATCTTATTCCCGTGAGTTTCAACAAGTCCACATAATAATGTTTGAAATTGCCGAATAAGAGCGTCTGTTGCGCATCCATTTCCACTCGTATTGAACCCAAAGCCATCAGGATGCATAACTGATGCCAACTGGTCGAACGTAAGTGGACGAATTGCATGCGTAATCCAGACAACTCCCGTCTTTACAGCAGATTGAATGGGTTTCGCAATTGATTCAAAGATCAATTCCACAATAGCCTTTCTACCCATATTCGATAACCACTCTTTATCAGCCAATACCAGCGAGGCTAGCACATGACCATTCAAAGACTGTTTGTAGGGGTCAAGGGTGGGAAAACAAGCCGTATCCGAGAAACCGCTCAAATACTCTCGGACTATCGCACCATCTGAGACATCTTGAGAGGTAACTCGAATTGCTGCATTATGGTCTTCTTGCACTGCCAAACTATATGCTGAGGTTTCCTGGCTGTGGTGGGTGGCAGGTGCATCACTCCAATAGTGTGCACAACGGAAAACCAAAAATTTGCAGGAAGATTCAGCTTGGAGTAGCCAGGATGATATATCTACCAAGAGTCTGCTAAATGGAGAAGCTAGTATCTCTTCAAGTGGTTGGAATACCAGAACAAACATCTGTCCGTTGGGTTTATACGCGAGGAGAGACCTGACGATTCTCCATAAAATTGACTCTATCCAAGCGGTGTTGAATGTCGAAAGAGCTACCTGTAACTGCTGAAAGAGGTCACTAACTTGATCGAAGGCCCGGGGATGGTATTTCAGATATTGTCGAGCGACCGAGGCCAGTAGATTTGCTTTAGTCATTGGCGTTTGGTGAGATGGATGGTGAGTGAGAATGATAAGCTGGACGGGCCCCTGATGTTCCAGAATTTGATCCGCCATGAATCGCCTTAAGGTTTTGATAAAGGAGTCCATGTAAAGGTTCAACTGACCAAGCTCAATTTGTCGAAAACATCGTCTAATGGATTGCGGAGACAGGAACGACTTATGTTTGTCTTGCTCGTCCGTAGCTGGCGTTGACGTGGACACAGTCACAGTTGTCCTGGGATGAATTCCATTGACAAAACTTTCAAGACCCTCAGTTGAAAAGATTAAGTTGCAAAGACTTTGGTAATTAGGTTCAAAGTCTCTACTGAGTGGAATGTCGAGGTTGTAAATGGACAAGAGGTCGATAGCAGTGCGGTAGCTGGGTTTTATTTCTAATCCAGCATTGTTAGTAAATGCATATATAGTCAACTTTTAGTCGCTTTTGGGAATCCATACGTGTATGCGCGTTATGCACCGCTGAAAGTAATATGTTTTGTATCTTAGGATGTGACAAATCGGCAAGCTCATCATGAGCTGCGTGACGACCAACTGTCAGCTCGTTTCCTTGGTCGATTATTGCAACTTTCTTTGGAACAACCTAGGCGCATTAGCGCGTTATTATGTATTCTATGATGAATCTTGATAAGGATTGACTATTACTTACGGTTTTGTAAGTATCTGATGCTGATGTTTCTTGATAACAGTTGATAATTTGAAATGAGTATGCTTGGCAAATTAATTCGAATTTGGTGCATAGATTTTCGTGAACAATAGCCAATTGTGTGACATTTAGAAATTCCTGAGCGTCTGAAATACGCTGCATTCGATGGTTCAGTATATTAGAGAGGGACAGGCGCCATGGCAATTCGACCGAGGCTCTGTGCGGCGTAGCAATGAAGAACTGTTTTCATACTCATCAGACATCCATCTATGATCATTTTGTATGCAATGGAGAATACAACCCACCAGATGCGTTGTGTTGCTGATTATACGGCCATATTTGTCATTGTTTTTAGAGGCTTCGTACAAGGCCTGAGAAAAGAGTTAGTATTCGTCTAGACTTGAATCATTCTCGAAAAGCCAATGGTACATACCTGCTTCAAGACAATCCCGCCGATGTCTTGCGCAATAAACATAAGAGCCAGAGATTCCTGTTCGAGAACGTAAGAAAAGAAATCAATTCGCAGCTGATTTTGAAAATACTTGTTCATCGAAGTCGGACAACTCCTTTAATACCATATCAAGGAGTTCAATAGCAGCAGTCCGAACGCCGTTTAGTACATCTTGTCCACTAAGCATCCAATGATTCTCGAAGTCAAACGAGCAATGGGCAGCCAAACCGGCTAAAGTGCTTTCACCGAGTTCGACGTGTTTGCCACTGAGCCCATGAATGCTGAAGAGCCTATCATCAATTTAGACAATGCATCTTGGTTTTCCAAGTATCACTAACCTAAAGTCCACGGGGCCTTCCACCGTATCGTCCTCACTGGTCTCAGAAGGTTCTATGCCGGAGAAAAAGATCTCATTTTCACTTATTAATTCTTCATTCTGATTTGGACGAAGAACAGGTGTCTCGTTTTTGAGATTTGCTTCCTCGTAGGTCGTCGATGGCTCATCCGATTCATCAAAATCGTCAAGATCATTGAACCAAGAGTTCCGGTGAAGTGGCCTTCTCAGTCTCCATCGTCGCATATGATTCCGTGGCATTATAAAGATGTTGACTACACATGAACATATATTCGTGAATTCGAGATTGGATAGAATCAGCGTCTCTAACGTAGAAGGAATTAGAGTGTACTGTATGATGTTGTGAGAGATAGAATCTAGTGCATAACTCAAGTGTCTGTGACTCTTAAGTAAGTTTTTACAGCTATCGGAGAGAATAGCAATGGTAGCTGTCAGGAATGTCAGCACAAAGGAAGAGTGAAAGGTTCAAGGATAACTCTGCACAGTCACTCTCACGGACCACGCAGCTAGGGTCACACAAAAGACTGTATTTGTCTCTAACCTTTCTGGAATGAAGGGGCGACAACGCCTTTCTTATATCCTTTGTTCAGTCTCCTCAGCCACCCAGCTTGCTAGTTGGGAACCCAGACGCCTCTATCCGGGTTCATGGAAGGAGGCAGCTCTTCCTTTGTAGCTTGGCCTCTAACAGTAGCGATAGAGGTTTACACTGTATTTGATGTGCGAAACTTCTCTTTCTTTCCGGTTGAACTGATTCGTGCTGACATAAACGTAAGCAATTGAATGAGCCATCAATCAGAAGGTAGATATCATATCCATGAGCTGGAGTTTAGTTGAAACGCCAAGAAATGCCGAGGGTATCAAAAAGTTAGAGGATCAGATTAGGATCGCTGCTGACAAGAATATCCTTCTCTATTGTGCCGCTACTGATAAAGCACCCTATGACGATGATACAAGACTCTATCCACAAGATAGCGATACCAAGCATATCCTAATAGTCGGCTCAGCTAGGGAGAATGGTGAAGAGTCTTCATTTGTCAATCTCGCACAAGTCGACTACCTCTTCCCCGGCGAGGGAATCACCGAGCTCGACGATCAGAAAGGAAGTTCCGCCGCCGCCGCCCTGGCTGCAGGGTTTTCGGCACTCATTCTCTGGTGCTTCAGGAAGAATCCTCCTCACCAAATCCCTTCCTGCATTCTCAATCCGACGAACATGCACTATGTCTTTGAGAGCCTAAAAGATTCTGGGAGCAAATGGATCAACGTAACCAAGATGATTGGCCTCAAAGACATTAAAACTATGGACGAAGTTGTAACTTACTGTACTTCGGTGACAACCTTGAGGGCAGGGAAGCAAACAAGAGGATGCTTTATTGGAGAAATCGGCTCTCGGTAGCAAATGCAAGGTGCTATAGCTTACATGCATAAACGTATTTGTCGAGATATAAACCTCAATAGCCTCGGGGCACTTAACCTTTTGGCTTTTCAACAGTATCATGTAGATATAGCGGGATATATTGAAGCACCTAAAAGTGTCTATTTACCAGCGTAAGCTAGGGATCCAATTCAATTCTCGCCTGAGGTTTCAGTCAATCTTTCTTCGTTATCTTCGCCAATATTCTCGCTTTTTGTTGTCTGTAGCGTTGCTAAGCATACCATTCGAAACTGCGCGTCGAGGTCAACAAGATCAAGTTTCGCCTTTTGATGATCAAAGACCGAGCTTGTTGGTTCCTTTGGGTCAAAGATAATGGGGTCATCTGGCTTGATGTCGCCAAAGACTTTCCCCTTTGTTTCCATAATATCTTCCCACCAGGAAACGTGCGATTTTATCTTGACATGCCCAAGGAATAGTCCGTCGTCATCAGATTGGCGCTTGAGCAGTACGGCGGTCCGTAAGTATGCAGGAATACCTGGGCGCTGGGAATCATTTTCTAGAATAGTCCATCGAATGGCATTCAGGCGGCTGCGACCAGAGCCAACGACGTAAGGTTGGCCAGCAACTTGTACGGCATCAGTAATACTAACAGCGGAGTTGCGCTCCATGATGTACTTGGCCTCTGCTGAAAAATACGGCGCAAAGCCGGCGCTGAACCCGAATTCGCCTGTATTATTCCCCCCTATTTTGTGTTTTGTCACATTATACAACTGCACTGCACTTGGTACAGCTGATACCACCTCGGGATCCGAAACGTTGGATTTAAATCCTCGGCTGCGCATGTCGCGGGCCTCATCCTCAGCCGCACCACGGGGACCATTTGCGACAAACGATACTTCGATTATCAAGTCTTTGAAGCGAAGGCCCTGGTGCCCAGGTACGGTCTTCCATTCATAGATTATGAGCGTGTGTATCTCGCCATTAGCCCATCCGTGTACCACTGTAGGCATGATTCCAACTATAGACATAAGCCTGGCCTTGCCCTGTCTGTCGGTGCCCGTGATCTCTTTCCGGTGTCGTATGGGGCCATCAAACTTATCCAACTCGTTTGGTAGGTGGTACTCAAGCTCTTGCGTACCTTCAATTTCGATATATGTCTTTTGGTCCATGCCCGTGAGCTTTCACAATGGATTGTGTTTCGCACTGGAACGTAACCGATGAGAACTTCTTCGTAGTCCTGGATAGAATCGATGGAAGCGTGGCATAAATGCGTATGAGGATACTTATATTACGTCAGCCTATGTTGTTGCAACATTTATAGCTCGTAGAAGATAATATAGTATTGGTAGAGACTTGGGGCTGTGATACGAATAGCAAGCCTAGTTGCGGTGATGCCCAAGGTAAATAGCATCATGCAAAGATGCCTCATTTTACACGACTTCCTTGCTTAAGAATCCCTGTCCTTATCTATGAGTCATTATTGAGAGCACCTGAATAAAGAAGACAGCCAATAGGTCTACTTACTTGTAAAGTCGTGCCTGTGTTGGTTGGATAGGTTGGATGAACAAGTGTAACAGTAACTCAATACACATAAATTACATCCACTCCCTTTTTATTGCACAGCCACGCTCCTCAATATGAACGCAATTCATTTTGTAAAGACGACCATCACAACTATGATCGGGCGATCAAAGGAGACGGATTAAAAGTTCAGGTTTGATGTAAGAAGGTGGTAATTCTATAAGCCAAAGCGACGAGATATTCGGATATCACAAGGCCTGTCTAATAAATCCTAGTTACTACACACAAGCTTCTCTAACTAATCATGCATATAAAAAGAGTTCTGTGTCGCAGACGCTCCAGATGGCAATTGGTGCCCTATTGTAATGATACCATCCTCTCCCAATTAGGCCGAACAACAACACGGCCTTTCTAAGCCGCTCTCGTCTCAATATAAAAATGATGCGACTACACATCTCTAATTTTCTCTTGGGTACCCTTTTCTTTTCAATTTTCGGTCTTTGTGTTTTGGGTTTGTCATTCTACAAGATACTACCAAAGCCGTCTTCAGGCATCCGTCTTTTTCCCCAAGCGTTTCCTCTAAGGCTTTATTCATGGAAGTATCGCTGAGCTGCTGAGAGGTTTGCTGCATTGTTGAAAGGTATTTCTGCCATTCACGGTACTGGATACATAGAATTAACTGTATACGATTTGGGCCAAAGTGCAGAGATAGCAGCTGTGTCTCCGGTATCATGAAACGGAACACTTGGATCTTGTAATGAATTGGCCCCGAAAGAACTATCGGAGTGATCCTCAAAATACTGGCCAAACTAAACATCAGAAGAAGAAACTTGACGTAGCAGAGGGTGAAACTTTGTTGAAGTTCCTTGATCAAGAGCCTCTTTCATTTGTTGGTTCAAGGAGGAGGTCATGATGCCGTTATAAACTTCACACGTTTGTAACATAAGCGTCAAAGAGGGGGAAACCTCAAAGGTGGCTCAAAGCAAAGCACTTTTGTACTCCAAGATACTCCGGATCATATCTCTTCAATAAACCGAGATGAACTTGCAATATCCTCTGGCAAGATGCTTCATGGAGAGAACAAATCGCTTTAAGGGTATTGGGATGGCTGTTGCTGGAGGGCAATTATAAACTCGTGGAGGGGCAATGGCCCAACCTTCGACCAAACACTTCTGAGAGTGTGATGGTTATATCTTGGTCCGACGCTATAGTTCAGTCACGACACCAAGCCGCTCCCGAATGGTTTGATGATCGTTTACCTCAGCATTAAATGCATCGGATGTGATAAGCTCAGATAACTGTTGTTAATGCGAATATCCAAGACTTTCGATGCCTGGTGTCTAGGCAGAGTGGTTTACTGCTATCAAGTGGCTAGAGAGAATCGGTTAGAAGTGTGTAATGGCAATATTAGATGCGCCCCTCAGCTCCTCAGAAGCCCTCCCCCAACTGTCCCCATACCTGACGAAATGGACAGAAGTGGCTGTAAAAAGAATCTAATATCTTTCTAGTAATTGTTTGAAAAGAGAGAGACGTAGGAAAATGACGGAAGAATTATGGTGCGCCGAAATAGTGGACAATCCAGGACTTATAACGCATCCCGTCAGGCTGTGAATGCGCCCTGGTAAGGAGAGGAAGCCCGTCCTCAGAGGATTCGATGAATTCACGTATGATGCATAGGTACTTCTTACCCATGTGCGTTTCCATCGGTAAGAGATGTATTTGGAGTTACAATCAATTATTAGCTCTCTTCTAGCGACGATGACTCTGATGAGGCAGAGTCTACCCGTATGGAGGGCACTACATAGTTCATTGCGATGGATTCAATTCAGCGCATCTACATGATGTGCTTAGAGTCTCGGCATTGACCCACTGCGGGCTGTTACCAACGTTAGCTGCCGTCGTCATTCATTCCAAAGCTTCAACTCTGTACATCCAATGCAAATCGCTCTTCATCATCATCAACTTCAGTACTTAACCGGCTATAGATCGCTAATAGAGCCCATGAGGATACCAAGACTTTGCTAATAATCCTCAACAACCACCAGCCAAAATGGCTCCCGCCATCTCACTCCTCGCCAAACCACGACAAAGAGGCGTCCGTCCGTACCAGAGACACGGCCTCATCTACTTCATCTGCGGCAACCCAGGACTCGTCAATTACTACGCCGTCTTCCTAGATTGCTTGCGCGGGATGCTCGATGCGGAAGATGAAGGCTCAGGCGGAACTGCCTATGACATATACGGGCGCAATTTACTGGGCTTCAGTGATGACGAGCATGAGCCGTTTAGCGCCAGCAACGAGCCATGGGATCTCGACGGCCAGATCGACGGCATGTATCGCGATGTCGCATCCAGGACCGTCATTCCCGACGAAGCTGGCGCTGAGGGCCAAGAGGGAGAGGCAGCGCGGCCGTATGACTTTGTCGTCCTCATGGGCCACTCGGTAGGCGCGTACATTTCAGTCGAAATCTTTCATCGGCACATGCAGGATCCATCTCGAGCGCCGCATCTCAACCTCCGGCACGGCTTCTTGCTGTTTCCAACTCTCACCCACATTGCCAACTCGCCCAAAGGGAGGAATGTTGGTCTGCTAATGAGCATCCCCGGGCTGGAAAACAACGCACATCATCTGGCGAAATTCATCCTTAATTGTATTCCTTATGCGTGTGTCTTGTGGATCATCCGACATGTCTTGGGCTTCACGCCTCAGACTGCAGAGGTGACGGCGAGGTGGCTCAAGAGTCAAGGTGGCGTTTGGCAGGCGATTCACCTAGGCCTCTCAGAGATGCGCACCATTTGCGAGGAAAAGTGGGAGGAAGAGCTCTGGGAGACGACAGTTGAAGACGGAGACGTTAACAGTTACAATTACTACCACGGTAAAAGCAAGGTTTCTGCGAATGGAGAGTCTCAAGGCGGCGCCGAGACACCACAGCAACAGATTCCAAAGTTCTTCATTTTTTACGGCAAAAACGACCACTGGGTGGCGAACCATGTCCGAGATGCGTTTATCGAGAAGAGGAAGAGCGAAAAGGAACACACCAAGATACTAGTTGACGAGGGAGATATTCCGCATGCATTTTGCGTCAAGGAGCGTGAGTTTTGTCCGTTAGGCTGTGCTTTTCAACATACATGTAAAAGATGCTAATTTGTTGCAACCTAGACACAAGCTGGGTAATTGCGAAAAGGGTGTACGAGTGGGTGAAGGAGATTGAACACGGCCAACAAACGTTATAAACGGTATAGACATTACATCTCAAGGCATATTGCGGTCCTCCGCGCTCCATGTTTTAGGCAGCCTTTCCAAAGCAAATCTTTGAATGTAGCCACGTGCAATGGATTCGCGCGATTGGCCTGCGTAAATAAGGCTGAATACTACCTACATAACCTACATGTACCTGACACTCCCCCTTTTGATGCCTAAATAGCCCGATGCCCTCCATTGCAACATATCTGACGCATTTCCATCTTTCATCATCACCTCCGACTCCGTTACCCCGAGCACTTGAACAATGACCGATGACGCAGGGCACCGAATGGGTGCAACCCGTGCGCCAGCACACTCTGCGAACATCAGTGGATCTACTTTTGGGGACAACATCCGAATAAACCAAGGATTTCTAAATATCTTCTTTAGTAGCCGGACAAGTGAGTTCCGGAACCTCTTCCTCTCATGGTTCAAGCTAATAGAACGCAGCGGTCTCCCGCGAAAGCACACCGTCCCCTGCAGTACAAGCTCAGTTGGAAGAGAAAGAGAGGATGGGTCAGTTAATTAACCTCTAGAAGAGATTCAAAACTGACTTTGCATAGACTGTCGGCGCTCTCTCAGCTTCCGCGATCTTGACGCCCGCCTGCAGAATATCTTTCCGGTACAGCAAGGTACCTGCGAGTGGATTTTTCATATGCCAGTGTTTCAGAATTGGTATGAGCATGCTCAACACGATAATGGATTGCTTTGGATCAAAGGAAACCCTGGCACTGGAAAATCGACATTGATGAAGCATATTTTGGAATACTGCCAAACTAAACGAAAATATACTATCGCGGCATACTTCTTTAACGCTCGAGGGACCAAACTAGAGCAAACACCTCTGGGTATGCTACGCTCTTTACTATTTCAACTACTCTCGCATGAGCCTCGTTTATATGACCAGCTTCTTCCAATTTATCGCCAAAAACAGCAAGATCACAGCTCGGGGGACTGGGAGTGGCGTGAGCCAGAGCTTAAAAGCTTCTTCCTATCGGAGATACCAAAATGCCAGCCGGGACCGCTCCTTTTCATAATAGACGCGTTAGACGAGTGCAGCGAATACGACGTGCAGAACGTCGCAGAATTTCTCCAGCTTCTGATCAAGAATGCGACAGATGCTGGTCTTCTGCTCAATATTTGTCTATCAAGCCGTCACTTCCCATCCATCCGCTGCGCAAAATATCAAGAACTGGTTTTGGAGAAGGAAAAAAAGCACGATGAAGACATTATCAAGTATATCTCTTCCAACTTGACGAAAAAAGACCAAGAGGTTGAAGAAGCGATCAGAAAAAGGTCGTCTGGTATTTTTATGTGGGTTGTGCTCGTCATCAGGTTACTGAATAGGGCATATGAAGATGGCAGAGTTGAGGCTATGAAAGACATGTTAGACGAAATCCCAAACGAATTGGAGGAAATGTTTGCGATGCTGCTTGATAGGGACAATCCTGACAAGGATGAGACTATCTTGATTTTGCAGTGCGTCTTGTTGGCAAAACGACCATTCACACCAGAGGAGTTATTCTTTGCTATTGTCGCTGGCACCAATAGCAAAGCATTGGGCGAATGGAATCCTTTGCAGGTAACTGGCGATATCATCCGACGACGCATCATCAGTTCATCCAGGGGGCTTATTGAAATCCGCAAAAGGCAAAATGACACATCTCGGCTTATTTATAGGTCCGGAAGAGGTTTCCGAAGGGTAAAAATTCGGAAAATATACCGTGACGAAGCGCTTTACGAGACGGAAGAAGACGAAGAGCTTTACGAGACGGAAGAAGACGCAAAGCTTGCTGGGACGCAAGAAGGCGAAAGGAAAACAGTGCAGTTTATTCATGGATCCGTCAACGACTTTCTACTTCGTAACAGGAGGTTACAAAAACTAGACCCGAGGCTTTCACCAGATCCCATCGCTAAAAGCCATGATCGCCTCAAGGATTGCTGTATGGCATACTTAATGATGGAATCGCTAGAACTTCAAAACGTTGAAGAAACAAAGTCTCGCTTCCCTTTCCTCAAATACGCGTCTCGCTATCTGTTTGCCCATGCCGAAGAAGCGACATCGGTGGGCCAATCTGAGTTACTACGGACTTTAGAGTACGACACCGTTTTTAAGCGGATAGAGCATTTTCATAAATTTTTCGTGAATTACGGTCAAAGGCGCATGCCTCTCAACTTACTGCAGATCCTGGCAGCTAGTGGGCTCCCCAAGCTGGTAGTGAGTCTACTCGATAGGGGAGCTGACATTAATGCTGAAGGAGTACCTTGTGGGACTGCGCTTCAAGCGGCTATAGAGTTTGAAAGGGAAGGGATTGTCAAAACGCTGCTTAGCAAGGGAGCCAAAATCGATCCTCATGGAAAACCCCGTGGCCATACAACGCTATATAGAGCATTCAAGAAGGGCAACGGAAGGATTCTAGCCATGCTGATTGACAAGGGGGCCACACTTGATATCTTCGAAAGAATTTCCAAAGGCAGTGTGCTTCATCACGCAGTAGAAACTGGTAATGAAGATATCATAGCCATGGTGCTCGATAAGGGGGCAAAGGTCAATGCTCTAGGACTCGTGGGTAACGTTCTCTGCGTAGCAGCTAAAGAAGGGTCTGAAGATATCGTGCAAATGCTTCTTGAGAGGGGAGCAAAGATTGATACTCGAGGACTTTTCGGCAGCGCGCTTACATGTGCAGCGTCAGAAGGAAACATAGAGGTTGTGCAGTTGCTTCTTGAGAAGGGAGCGAACATTGATACTCGGGGAGTATTCGGCAGCGCGCTTACATGCGCAGCGGCAGAAGGACACATAGAGGTTGTGCAGTTGCTTCTTGAGAGGGGAGCAAAGATTGATACTCGGGGAGTTCTCGGCAGCCCGCTTGCATGCGCAGCATTAGAAACACACATGGAGGTTATGGGGTTGCTTCTTGATGAGGGGCCGAACATACATGTTCGAGGACTTTTCGGCAGCCCGCTTGAATGCGCAGCAGTAGGAGGACACGCCAAGATGGTCAATGTGCTGCTTAATAAGGGAGCGAGAGTTAACGACTGGGGAGGAATTTTTGGTAGTGCACTTCACGGAGCAGCAATGAAGGGGAACACAGATGTTGTGGAGATGCTTCTTGAGAAGGGAGCAAATATCAACGCCCGAGGGCTTATAGGTCCCGGATACTTACTCACTGACGGCTCTGATGACGTTGGCAAAACAAAGATTCAGGAGATGCTTCTTGCAAAGGGAATAAAGATGGGAACTTGGGGGAAGATTTATGGAACTGTACTTCAGGCTGCAGCATCTAAAGGGCATGAGCATATTGTACAGCTGCTGCTTGATAGAGGAGCAAAACGTTAAAGACTAGGCCCTTGGGGAACTGCATTCAACATGCAGATTCCTCAAACTCTCTGTATTAAATGAATTTCTCTAATGGCATAAACATACCCATTCAACTATTTACTCAAATTCCTAGCCTCAATCTATCAGCGGAGCCATCGTGTCAGCCGCCGGCAGGCAATGAATGGCACTTTTGTCATGCCCCGCATTCAACTCCAAGCCACTGTCACTCACAGGATCAAAAGTCACGACAAGAAAGCTTTTGCATCTCAATTCACCTGCTTGAGCCGAGCAAAATGGGGGATTTCCAACCAGACACTGGCCATGTGTAATTCGTTTATCCAAGTCTCTGAGAGGCAATAGTCTAACTACGTCTCAGTGACTCATCGGGGCCGATACCTAGCCTCCTTGATGCAACGCTCGACCAGCTCGCCGATGGCCTAAAAGGCAGGCATTTCACCAGTGTTGAGCTCACAAAAGTATGTAAAAATGATTTCACTTTGTCAAAGAACCTGTCGCTCATCACCACAAGGCATATCTCGCGCGTATTAAGCAAGTAAACGAGGGAGTTCACGCCGTCGTCGAAACAAACCCCGATGCGCTCGACATTGCCAAGAGCTTCGACGAGGAGAGGGCCGCTGGCTCTATTCGAGGGTAAATCCACCAAAATTACATGTTTACCAGACTCGAGCTCACAGAGGACAGCCCGCTTCATGGAATCCCAGTCCTGATCAAGAACAACATTGCCACACATGACAAGATGGACACAACAGGTTTACCTTCCTAACTGTACCCCAAAGTCGCTTTGACTGTTTCTCATGGTTTATGTAGCCGGCTCGCAGCTTCTCATAGGCGCCACTGTCCCTCGAGATGCCTTTGTCGCACAGAAGCTTCGTAAAGCGGGAGCCGTGATCCTAGGTAAAACCAACATGTCTCAGTGGGCCAACTACCGCGCTCGCGACTACAGCATCAACGGCTGGTCATCTCACGGGGGCCAGACACTCGCTCCATATCACACCAAACAGCATCCCTCTGGAAGCTCCAGTGGTAGCGCAGTAGCTGCTGACCTGGGCCTCGCATGGGCAGCGCTTGGCACCGAGACGGATGGATCGATTGTCTGTCCGGCACAGAGAAGTAGTGTTGTGGGAATCAAACCTACCGTTGGACTAACATCCAGGGCTCTTGTTGTTCCAATCTCGGAGCATCAAGATACTGTTGGGCCCATAGCAAGGACAGTCAAGGACGCAGCGTATCTATTACAGGCCATCGCGGGAGAAGATCCCCATGACAAGTACACGGCCGCAATCCCTCGCATACCAGACTACCTCGCCGCATGCAAAAACATGCTGCCAGGATCCCGAATCGGCGTGCCCTGGAAAGCCATCGAGCAAGGCCTAGAAAAATACGCACATATCGCCTCAGAAGTCCAAGTCTTTAGAGAGACGCTCGCCATCCTGGAGGCCGCCGGCGCAACCATCGTCGAAGCCAACTTTGATTCACCATTAAAGGACATCCGCGACGCCGAAAAGATGATTATGGGGGCAGACTTTTACGCCAACGTTGCGTCCTATCTCGCTCAGCTGACCTCGAATCCAAACAACATTCACACTCTCGCCGACATACGCGAGCAGACGCAGAAACACCCGCTAGAGACGTATCCGCAGCGCGACACGGGCATCTGGGACGACATCATCTTTGAGCAGGGGTGGGGCAATACTGATCCGAGATTCCAACCGGCTTACGAGCGTCTCCAGGAACTTGGTGGCCCGGGCGGTCTCCCAGGAGTCCTGGCCAAGCATAACCTGACCGCGGTGGTGATGCCCACAAGCATAGCTGCGGTGTGGGCCGCCGTGATAGGAGCCCCGGCCATTACGGTGCCGATGGGGCATCACTCGGACACGGAGCCGGTGCACGAGGATGGTGAGTTGGTGGAAACGGGGCCGGGGATTCCTTTTGGAGTGACTTTTATGGGTGCTAAGTGGTCTGAGGAGATTCTGATCGGGTTGGCATTTGGATATGAGGAGAAGACCGAGGTGAGAAGCCGGCCGGTGAAGAGAGTGGTTGTACCGACGGCAGAGATATTATTGGCATAAACTATAAAGAAAAGAAGTTATAGGGCCAGCACCTAGATAGCGATTCATGCAGTTCCCTCGGTGGAGTTTCTCCCGAGGTTTTAGAGGAGATGATCGGCAGACTCAAAAGACTGCGGCCATGCGACCTGGAGACGTTATGAGTAAAATCTGAACTCCATTATCTGTGACAGCATCTTAAAGAGAATTGGGAGCTATTTGTAGTGTAAAGGATGAAATGTCTAGCCGTTAGTTCACTTTGTTGTGGGCTATAAAGAGTAGTTCGACGTTGATTTCGACTCAGGGACCATCATTTTAAGTTCAATGGGTCATTCCCAGGCCCATTGTCATAGAAACTGGGCCCATGTTTACCAACCTGGAGAAAATGCGTTCTAAATGATTACTTATAACAGTCGTTCATTGGCACCGACTGTGGAACAGCGAGAGTAGTGTGCAACCGGCTTTGTGGGCCGCCGCGACCATCCCGATTGACCACACGGTTACGGAGATGGTGGGCACGAACGGCGCGGGCCTACGGAGACACGAGACCGGAGACGGGGGTTCCCTGTCGTGATAATACCATTTTGTTTTGACTTTTGACCTTGAGAAGACACTCAAGGTGCGAGGCCGGCAGCATGAGGAGGGTGACGATAGAAACGACAGCAGCACGATGTGAAACGGATGAAGTCATTGTATCAGCCCGTGATCATGGGAAGCCTGGTGGTTTCAAGCTTCATGGCTTGAAGCCTCTTTTCCCGAGATCCCGCACGAGCCGAAGCAAAGCTGGGAAGACTTACATAACCAATGAGAAGCTCGTGAAGGAAACCTTTTTGCTGGTAAAAGGGCTTGCTGAAAGGCATTTTTTAGGATGACTGGGGGACTCAATCCAAATTCAGCTGGGGGGCAAGTAAGACGTCAATCTGCCCGGTCATGGGTCCTGACGTCACTGTATCTCGGTATTGCCTTGTTTTGGGTCCCATTCTGTGTTCCCGTGAGATGGATTGGGAGTTTTTTTTCTGTGAGTGACGATAAATGGATAACGGGGGAGCACAACGCCCTGCTTGCACTACACGCGCACAGCATCAGCATACTGTAGATGCTTGTGACCGGCCAATCCGAGACTGCCCCCCATCTTTGACAACCAAAGACTCCCCGTGAATCGTCATGTTCGCAGCAAGTACTCGTACACATTGTGAAGGCGGCCCCTGCAGACAAGCGTCGTCGATCACCCTCCTGACACTGACATATGCCGTGCCAAGGACCCCCCAAGAGCTGCAGCGTCCCACACACTCGGAGAAAGAGTAATTAAAAGGAGAATTTAAAAAAAAAAAACCAAGGCTAGAAAAAATGCCCCGGCTGCCTATGAATCCTGTCCGTCTGACGTGGAGAGTTTTCCGTGTATAATCCCCCCCTCCAAAGGTGCCCGTAAACGGGCGACTTCGCCATCATGATTGGCCGAGAGGGCGATGTTTCGCGACGTCATTTTGTTCGCCGAAGGGGAGCAGATCCGGAATTGGGCAATGGATCTATTGGGATGGGCATGTTGAAGCTATTTGATTCTTGTCGCCTCTGCCGGTGATCCGTCTGTGAGTTATTATTTTTTTGGCTTTTTGGGCTGGCTGTTGGCGTTGTACGTACGGGGGCTGCCTTGAGGGACGTAGTACTCGTACGAGTTTACATATACTTGTGCCGATGTGTGCAAGTCAAAATGTTAGTTAATAGGCGTGGCGTGTTCTCTGGAATGCGCCTCGGTGCGACTTGGACACAGAACGGGCTAATAAGAGACAGTAGAAGGCAGAAAGAACAATTTTTTGCCGCTGGTGTTGAACCTGGTGTTAAAGCTGGTGGTGAGGCGCATGTCACTACCTGGTAGCCACAACGCAGGGAATTACTCAATGTGTCTTAGCATCACCCATCATGGAGAATACACTTTTCGGCCTTTTTTTCCTCTTCTCTTTTTGCTTCTTCTTTATTCTTACGGTATTTCCCAGTTGAGTCAAAAGTACTGTACTGTAGTTGTCACTGCAGTTTGTCACCGTCACACTCATCAAGTGACTTTATGCAGCTTTATGCACATGCTTCCCCACTCAATGCACCATCAATGCACAAATCATGCACAAGCCGCGTCATAATCCCGCCCCACTCCTCCACACCCCATCCACACAAAAGCCGGCAAGGCACGAGGTACGTACCGCTCCGTACCTCGTATAACCTCATCCAGGCAAAATGCGCAACAAACAAACACGATAAATCGAAAAACTCGGCACCATCAACTTCTCTACAACAATCCCTACACATCTCACGTAAAACCCGCCAAATTGCGATTTCAAAGGGCGCGAATTGGCCCATCCCAGCTCATCAACATTCCCCAGCTTTTCCTCCTTCTTTTTTTTCTTCTCCTCCCTTCCCGCACCCTCCAAATCCTATTTTAAGCACACAAATAGAAAAGAAGAAGACAAAAAAGCAAACTAGCCTCAAGTCCGCCAAAAATACGAAGGAATGCCACCCTCCGTCGCAAGCCACGGCGCCACTAACGCTTGGTGGTGAGCCCAGTACGTTATGCAAAGTGCGTATAAACGCCTGCGTGTGTGTGCGCCTCCGCCACACTTTTTTTCTGTTTTTATTTTCTCGTCGAGGATTTTGTTTGTCTTTTGTTTGCCTGCATGACCTCCCCGGATTTTCAAGGGTTGATCTGTGATGGATGGATGGGAGGGGAGAGGGGAGGGTTGTATTACAGCATGTACGAGGGCAGGAATTTTGATGGATGACGAGGTGCTGGCCGTAATCCTTCTTGCAAAGTGCCCGAATTGGGTAACTCTCGAGGGAATCCAGAGAGTAAGATATTGACAGTCTGTGACATGTAAGCTGGGTGGGATGATCCAGTCTCTGTCTTTACACGACGTCGAGTCCAACAACTGAGCACCACATCCATCCATCCTTTCTTGTTGCTGCAACCCAACTTTCGTGTCTCCAAAATGCCGTCTTTAGCGCCAGGTCATGATCCATCGTCCTCTGCAACAGGTGGTGCTGGAGCTGCCAACCACCGACCTGCAGCCAGCCAGCCAGCCATTATTCCCATCTGTCTCATCTTGCGCGTCCCTCTCCTCCTTCTGTCTTTGCTCTTCATCCTCATCATCTACTACATACAAATGTACATAAAACACCACCACTGGAAATTAAAAACAAAATACACACTCATCTAGCTCAACAACATAGTGCCACGTCAAAAGCCTAATCCCAACTCTCTTTCTTCTCTCCCATCCTTCCTACATACATGCCACGCCCAACTTCCCTTCTACCCGCGTACAACCCCGGAGAACCATGCTGTATCCGTCCAACCCCCCAAAAAAACCTCATCCATTGGTTCACACACAAAAAACCCCCAGCATCATTTCTCCTCTTCTTTCCTACTCTCTCTACCTAACCCATCCCATGTCAACTTGTTTTTTTTTTCTTCCCTTCCCTTTGCAGCAAGTCCTTCTCCACCTTCCCAACTCCTCCCATCCCCACAAATAACACCTCGTCCCCGTCCCAAAAAGACAGGGGAGCAAGGCAAGGCAAGGCAAGGGAAAGAAGAAAAAACCAAAACAAACATGTAAAAGCAACTCCACCAAAAAACTGGCACAAAAAGAAACGTAAACCATGTACCATGTACTCGTCCAGTATACAAGTATACGCCCCTCAGCCATAAAATCCAAGCCAGCGGAGCCACCGGAAACCCGACCCAGCTCCTTCCGCAACGTACGAGTACAGTACAAGTGCTACAGCTGGGAAAAGGCTGCCGCGGTTGGTAGCTCCGAGGTACATACTACTTGAAACTAGACTCCGTACTTGGGATGTACAGTATGTATCTTCACCTGAATGGCATCCTCGGTGGTACCAGACGCTTAGCCAGGACCAGGGCCATTTTCTCTTAGTCAACGATGGAGAGCAAAACCATCCATTGGATGCACGTCGCTCGCGGAAGCTCGGATTCAGCGGGTCTCAGCAGGTTCTTGCTTGCTTGAGCGGAAGTAGAGGTACCGGGGGTCAAGTACATCTTGGTACAGCCTGAAGGTGTCTCCAGCGACAGCCCGCACTTTGCAGTAGAGCGGCAGAGCGGTAAGCAGCAGCACAGCTCAGTTCAGCTCCAATCCTGATGCTGTCAAAACATCGATATTCAAAGGCATTGATTTCTACAATCGATCTCAGTCGAGAATTCACTAGAAAACAGTCGTAAACATCACTTTAAAGTCACAATGGAAAACGCGCAAAATGCTTGTTTATAATCGTAAAAGGTCGTCCGAAGACATTAGCATTAAAGCCAGTAATCTGGTATATTTTGTGTATTACACTCCCTCGAAAGGGCGCACGATCCAAAGCCAACAAAAAAGTCGTCTGGGGGTCCAGCTCATATGTTCATCACACCGTGGTAGTAATCCTTCCGTCTCGCCAAACCGTTTCCGTAGTCCCAAATCCTCCAAACATCGTCACCTCTCCCATCTCGTCGTTCCCGGTCAAACCCCTTACAGGGCAAAGGCGCAGAGAGCGGCGATGAAGGCGAGGCCGGGCAGGATGGTGGAAGCACCGTTGGTGGGGGCAGTGGGAGCACCGGTGGTGGTCTTGTTGCCAGCGGGAGGAGGAACGCCAGTGCCAGTGCCGACGGGAACAACAGTGGTCTGGACAGCAGTGGTGGTCTGGACAGCGGTGGTGGTCTCGACAGCAGTGGTGGTCTCGACAATGGTGGTCGAGGCGGGAGCAGAGCTGGGGGGAGCGCTGGCGGCAGAGGACTGGGCAGCAGAAGTCTCAGCGGCAGAGGTGGTCTGCTGGGCGGGAGTGGTGTTGGCAGCAGAAGAAGAGCCAGAGCCGGCGGCGGCGCAAAGAGCCTGGGTAGCGGGCAGGACCTTGCCTGTAGCGAATTGGTTAGTAAACAAAGCTCCTTTGGACTCGGTTTCAGGAGGACCAGAGGAAACATACTGATGGCAACGTCAGCGCCGCACTTGCTGATGACACAAGAAGTGGCCTGGGCCTGGACGGCGTCGAAGTCCTTGCAGATGCAGGCGTAGTCGGTGGTGGAGCACTTGGTGTTGGCCTTGACGGCGTCGTCGAGGCAGGGCAGAGCGCACGAGGGGATATCAGCGCGGGTCTGAGCCGAAGCCAGAGCGGCGAAAGCAACAGCAACGAAAGCGGCCTTCATGATGTCGGTATTAAAGTGGTGTTTTGGGGGGGGTGTGTATCAAGTTGTTTTTTTGTGAGTTTTTTTGGTTTAGTGTTCAGACAACGAATGTAGCTGGACTTGTGAAAGCGAGCGAGTGGATGGAGAAGAAGAAGAAGAAAAGGAGAAGAGAGGCTTCGGAGATGGAGGGAAGCCTCTTTATGTATGTTTTGTGTTTGTGGACGAGCTTCCGTCCTTCTTTCTCTCCCGTCAAGTCCAAGTCCAAGTCCAAGTCCAAGTCCAACCAACCTTGGCTTGAGCTTCCCTTGCCTTGCCTTAGTTGCTTAGCCTGTGCAAGCCGCCTGTGGCTCCTTTGGTCTCAGCTGGGGGCCTCACGCCCCTCCCCTTCGATCGTCGGGCCGGGGTGTGCAAAATGAAAGGACAAGGCTAGCACGGCCTACGAGTACTTGCTTGGAGGTACCTAGCAGGGCCGAAAGGGCGAACAAGGTCGTCAAGGTTTTTTTTTTTTTTTTTTTGGCTCTTGCAATTCGATTTCCTTGCTTGTTGTTGATGGAGTTGGCTGTACAGAGTAAAGTTGGTACCATATGGATTGAGGCGTCTCGAGCAGTACCGCGGTGACAAGTACCTCGCGGCCAGTCCTGGCGGTGCGCTCGTCGCCGTGGCTCGATGCTGCGTCTACCGGCGGGACAAGTACCTGTGGCGCCAGCTTGGACAAAACATACACACCAGAACTTAGTACACTCCGGAGCGCGACTTCTGCTCTGGGCAGCCACGCAGAGTGGGTGCTGTGCCACGGGCCATTCGTTACAGGGGCTACAAAGTGCCAGTGACTTGGTCGTTGGCCATGGCTGCCAGCGGAAGGCCAGTCACTGCGACCTCCGTGCTCCAGCAAAGCAGGCAGACGTGTTAGTGAAGATTGGAGCGTGGCAAGCCAACCTGAACCTCGTCCGGAAACAGGGGGGGCTGGCTGGGATGGACTGTGGCCTAACCTCATCTGCTACACACGGCCGAGCCGGGCAACCCAGCGATCGACGGGCCTTGGCTTTTGTATGGGGGATGGGGATGGGGATGACTGCAGCTCTGCTCGGACACGCGCTGTAACGGTAACCTGGCATCGACAGCAGCCGGCAACGCACGCAGCGGTACCTGTTACTCGAGCTGCAGCATCAATTGTGCCGACTTTACGAGGGCCAGTTTCCAGTTGGCACAGGTGAGGTTACAATGTTACATACATGCCCCAGGAAAACATGTGAATGCTCACATCACACCCGGCCATACAGCCGTTGCCCGCGGATTGGGGCCTTTACGCTTCCCCGTCAATGCAAAAAGAAGTCTCTCTGCTGCAATGAACGAGCAACGGGGATGCCCGCACGACGGCCCGACGGATCCAGTTTGCCCAGCAGCTGCTCTCCCCCATTGGCCTCGTGGCGGAAATTGCCAGTTGATCAAATCGACAGAGGCTCCAGCTTCACCAGATCCAATTGTTCTTCTTCGTCGGCACGCATCACTGCCATTGGCCCAGCCCCCAAAGAGAAGAGTCCAGCACCCTGCCTCTCGACTTTTGCAGTCCCAGATCTGGGGTTTTCATGTGCAGCTGTGGTTGGCCAGCTGCAGCTGCTGCGGCCGTCTTTTTGCCTCCGTCGTGTGTGGTGTGTGTGTGAGTGGGCAGTCAGTCACTCACTGTTGCAAAGGCGCACGTAACCTTGCATTCGCGCTGTGGCTGGGGCTGCGACTCTATTTCACGGGCCATGTCATTGATGGCATCACAGGTCAATGCGAGTGTTTTGTGACAATTGACCTCCCAGCGGCCAGTGCTGCCATTGTTTGTTGGACTGGCCGACATCCAAGAATTTCAGTCTCAACACAGCACGGCTTCTCGAGAAAAAGAACGAGGTGCCAAAGGACCATTCCAACTTCGGTTTAGGTTCGGCCGAATTTGCTGGCCATTTGATGACTTCACGTTACTCCCCCCCAGCTACCAACGGCCTGCTACGGCGCTGTAATTCCTTCGTCCAAGGCGTCGCCCTTCAGTGGCCACAGCGTCCCTTGACGGCCTGTGGCAAACCGTTACAGCGACCACCAGGCCCCGTAAGCCCCCCCCCCCCCCCCCCGGCGGCCCCCACCGCCCATGTACAGGGCAGGTACCTTATGCGCAGAATGCGGATCTCAACCCTCTTGGCCGATCCGTGGAAAACATCAGGTTCATTCTTTTCGTCAGCATCATGTCACCACGACGTGCCGGAAATATGCTCGGCGAGCGTCATCAGGCTACCAGCACAATACCTGCCCCGGGCTATGCCGCCTTGAGTCACCCCCCCAGCCTGCGCTTTGCTCGATTCTGCAGGCACACACACACGGCCGTCTTCAGCCTGTTTTGTCCTCCCCAAAAGCAAAAGAGCGCTACGAACTGGCGGAGAAATTGATGCGGCGCGCCCTCCTGGCTCCTGGCAGAAATCAGCGATCGCCGGACCTCGCTCTGCCCATTCCATCCACAAGCCCGACTTTCCGCCAAGGTTCGAGAAGCTAGCTCTGGCACAGCAGCACAGGGAGGCTTTCGAAACGAGGCGAACAATAGGCTTGAGCGGCTTGGAATGGGGGTTGGCGGCTCCACCAAGTGACGCTTGGCTCAGACACGGACGGGAAACGGATGGACAAAAAGGACTCGACTTTTGAGCGTCTATGACAAGAGGGAAACGGGAAAGCCAGAAACCGCCTGATGCAGGAACAGGACCTCGAAAGCCCGCATGAGCTGAGCTCATCAGCAATAGTCTGCTAGCCCTGCTGCTGCTACTGCTGCTGCTCCTCGACCCAGACCAGGTCCGTCGACGGTTGCAAAAAAGTTGGCCAAGCTCGCCGCCTTTCCTCTTCCAAACCCACAGGCCGGCTCGCAACAATCAACTCGACTCGACTCGACTCGACTGTTCGCTTCGCCAAAAGCTCCTCTACACAAGTCCCCGGCCTATCCCATCCCCGGTCCCGGACCCGGTCCTGGTCAACCATGACCCTCGCTAACAGTCGAGCAGAGCGAATCGGGCTCGAAAAGTCCGGGGAACAGGGAGGGTCAGCCAGCGCTTGGGAGACATGGCCTGAATCGCTCTCCCATCCATCGCTCCTCGACGCAATTTCCCCCGCAGCTTCACCCCCTGACGCCAGTTGCTTATCCCAGGCGCCTGATCCGATGGGATCTCCATATGGTCCACGGCCCATCGGCTAGTTTGCTCTAGCCCTGGCTTTTTGGCAACTTGGCTTCCCAGCCAATCTCCAACATGTCAATACTATTGCGGGCCAGCATGCAGCCAGCCAGCGCCAACCAAGTTTTTTTGTCCTTCTCGTTGCTTCTGCTCTCCCTCTCCTCTCCCCCCTGGTCCGCCATGCTTCGCTCCTCCTCCTCCTCACTCACACGCTTTGCACACACTCCCCCCTCTCGTTCCACTAGCCCAGTTGGTACAGCTTCACCTTTGTCGAGCGCGCCGTGCCGAGGCCAATAGCGTGCGCATGTAAATCCCTTTTCACCATGTGATATTGGGGGCAGAGCAGGACGCGCTCTCTCTGCAGAGCAATGCTACGGCATCTTGTTATTGACTTTCCGTTAATAGGGGCGGCACAAACGCCACCAATCTCTACGCCGTTTGGCGGTAAACTGTAAGGGATGGTCGGACACCGATCGCAATCTGATCCAAATTATGCTCTCCTACCGCGTGCATACCGGCCCAGAACAAGAGATGATTTCATGCGGGCCCTGTCCAGTCCAGCGAGTCCACTGGTACTACCTACTCGGTACATTCAGGTAGTCAGATCTGGTGGTACACACAGTAACGGAGGACTTCCGTTGACGAGAATTGGCTCTCTCTCTTCCTTCTGCCGTGCCACGGAGGAAAGCCCCCAGTCTGGCATGAGGCCATGACACAGGACCCGTGTGGGTAGTCGTGACTTGCTTGGATCCTTGCCGTGCCATGCCATCCATCGAATTGGCGAGTGCCGCAGATCAGAAAAACAGCCGATGAGAGCTTGTTCTCACGTTTTGCTTCAGAGATGCCGCCGTGCCCAATGCCCCTCTCTCTCCATCTTGCCGAGATGCTACTTCGTGTACGGAGTCATGCCTCCCTGTCTCTTTTGAGTCTCAGTGTTGGTCAAAGTCAGGCCACCCGCGTGCAGCCGGAGTCGGGTAATGCTCCGAACCAGCCAACTGACTCTTTGACTCTAGATCCAGAGACGATGCACTCTTGGAAGCTGCAGGGTTTGGTTTTTTTTTTTTTTTTTTATTGTGGGCGAGTCCACGGCGCGGCATCATTTCCGGGCCTGTCCAAGCAGCGACTGGTATTACTCGTACAGTAGGTGGTATTGTTCTCGCTCTCACCAACAGCAATCTTACTGGGTACGAGACGCAAAAGTGCTTCACGCTACACGTTGGTTGGCGGCTTGAGCTTGTCCTCGTTTGGGTCCGTCTTCGCAGGATCTGCATTTCGAGCCGTGAGGGACAAAGATGCGATGCTGCGAGGGCTCTCCTCGTGGCCAATGCTCTTCATGTTGCTATTCTTAACATACTTCTCCTAGCACATGGCGACTTGATCGTCATATTTGCACTGCCGGCAACCATTACAGAGAAACCATTTGACTCTCGGAGATTGAACATGCTTTACCTGATGCAGCCCGTTGCTGTCACGGTTGCAATTGGACGCTACAAGAATTGGCCCGAGAAGCCAATATCCTTGCCGGACTGGTGGACATGACACGGCCCCAATGCTGCTTGTGGACGGAAATTCAGTGTGGAGTGCACTAATAGTGCTGTGCCTCGTCTATAGTCTGTACGACTTGCACAACACCGACATTACCATGTGTTACATACAGTGTTATTACCCTTGCAGGGGATGGACTTCTGAGACGACCGTTCATCTTTGGTTGACGAGGGCAGATGGGATCGGAAGCTTCAGCTGCACGGCTCAAACTCTATTCTATTCTCTCTCTCCTTCTTCCTTCTCGAGGCGTCTACGCTGACTGCCAATCAACAAGGATCTCGACTCAGATCACGTTCCTGAGCCGTTTTTTCCCGCCTATTGTCCGTGCGAAGTCAAGTCACCAGTCTGCATACGAGCAACAGGAATGACTTTCAAGGTCGAGGCGCCCGGACGGGCTCTACATGCAGCACGGTAGCGAGAAAAAAAATACGAGTCAAAGCTCCTCCTTCCGAATTGACTACGCCCTTTCTGCGACCAAGGCAAATGAAGAGTACGAGATGAACTTTTGCCTTGCCGGAGAACGTCTATTCCTATGTGGAATCCATGCATTTTGCACGAGGCCGCGAGCATCTACATCTCCCTATTCCCATTGAAATCAGGGTCGTCTAGGGGCTCAGCCCGGCGATGAACTGGTGTCCGTCGGCTGTGGCAACAGTCACAGTGTTTCCCCCCCTTACAGATGGATGGCGCTGATGAGTTGGTCGATCCCGTGTTCCCCTGGGCGGGCAACACGGCTGGTCTTGCTGGACTCCTTCATGCTGCAGGTGGCGTGCAAGCCACAGCTGAGAATACTACTCACATGGACGGCCGCTCCCACGGCTTCCCTTGGCCATTTGCACCTCCATAGTATTCGCTGCGACAACCGGCACTACCGCCAGGCTGTGTTGTGTCATCTCGAGCCGAGACAGCAGGTGTGCATATGTCTTGCAAAGAAGCCCCAACACTGCAGCTATCTCACCGATGGCTTCCATGACACGTCCAGGTGCTACAATCGGAGCGGGAGTGTCACTTTATCGCCTCATTACTCCGACGCCGTCTCAACATGCGAAACGCCTAGACCCATATATAGCGCCTCTGATTCGACTCCCTTGATGTCTCGGACCAAGCCCTAGGGAGTTCACGAGGATGATCTCGTACGTATAATTGGTCTGCGGATCGATGTGCGAATTCACCTAATGTACGAAATACTGCATCGATGGTTTCTACGATGAGTCCTTGGCGATGGCCCCAAGATTTCTATTCGCCCTCCCCCTTTCCCAGCCGTGTCCCGAGGGCCATACGTAAGCACCATTGATGCAGCGCTGAAACGCTATAGCCACACGCCCCTCTTGGTGAATCCGAGGCTCTGGATGGGGATTGGGGGATGCAGGTTTCTATTTTTGTGGTGGCGATGCGAGAGAGGCTGGGACGTGCGTCTGAGACATGACTGTTGGTGAGTGGTACGGGATGCAGGGCTATGCAGAGCACAGAGTATATTTGTGCTTTTGGCTAGTGCTTTTTTGTTTTTGGTTCGTGATAGGTTTGATGGGTTGACTGACACGTAAGATGTGTGCATGTGCTTCGTATATGTAGAGATGTTGTCTTGGTATGGGCTTGATTGGGAGGATGTTGCGGTAAGTTGCTGGTGGTTGGGGGGATATCGGCCTGTAGAAGGGAGAGCCTGGAGGTGGATTCGTAGACTTGATGCATCGACTGTGGCTGCTTTCATGCTCTTCCTGTTGTATTGAACCATCTTTATCTGGAGAATGTTCCGATGGCTGAGTTTAGGATTTGATCTGCTTGATTGCGAACGATGTACTGCATGACACTATCATCTTGCAGTTTCGAGAAGCTAATTAACAAATCGGACTTGTATTGACAAACGAGATTGATGGATCTATTGATACCATTGTATCCGAAGTCCTTGAAGTTTTATCGAATCTCGACTCCTTCGTCGGTAGGTAGAACTGTTAGGAGTTTAGGGGGTGCGTCAACGAGTACTGTTGAGAGGTATTGACTTTATGCTTGACACGCCAGAAAACTTGAAGGACTGAAGGTAGTTCAAAGTAGTAAGGTGTTCTTGTTTAAGGGAAGTTTATAGTATGCTGATGAATGTGGGGTGGTCAGTTGCGTGGAAATCTGGAGAAGTGAACTATTGAGATGGAGACAAAGACTTAGGGAGACCATTTGAACGCAAAGATTGACGTGTTGAAGAACTCGATATTATGCGTGCATATGAAAAGGGAGCTGAAATTTACTTTTTTATATGGAAAGGAATCATGAGGCGTTGTTGGTTTGCGAATTATTGTCTTGAGAATATGTAGGGTAGAAGCTAGGGGGAGTTGCTCTGCGGAAGATTTGGCGCGTTTTTTTTTTCTCTTGTGCGGTTGCAGAGTTTGGGTAATGTGTTGATTGATGCATCGTACTGAACTAGAATCATGCAAAAACTATTGAATGAATGAGTGAATGTAGGAGATGTGGATGAGATTTTGGTTCTCTTTAACAGCGGTGGAGGATTTACGTTGTTGAAGGATGTTGATGAGCAATCGCTCCATGCAACTTCGTCACTACTCCAAGGCGTAGCAAGTATATCACTTTTCAATAAATGCTAGCATTTGCCTTTAATTTCATCTGCTAGATGTACATAAATTACGTGGAAGAATTCCCATCATTGGAGAATGCTGACGCACGATTTGTTTGGTACGTTGCAGCTCCATTTAGCTGCATGTTCAAAGGCATGGCAACTGCACCATGATCAACGTCTGGGTAACAATTATCTTCGAGTTTATCTAATACATGTGTATCTATATCTAGACACACCTATGTTTGTCAACTACATTGGCATTGGTGAGACTAAACTGAGACATTGGCCTCTCTATCCCATCAACTCATGTCACCGCCAAGGCCTTTTTTTCCCACCCGCCGCTCAATACTAACACGCTCATTCCGGCGTATATACGATGAACTAGTTGGAATAAGCCACAATATAAATTGACTTGCGTTGCAGCCGCTGCGCTTCAAACTATTGCCAATTCGCGAAATCACTAGACTTGATGTAGGCGATGGCGTAAACATGACTCGGGCGCTCCATGGCTTGATCGATCCGAATCGCTTATCGGACATTTCTAACAGGACTCGCTTCCGCATATTTGGGTGCATCGGTCGGCAAACGTCCAATAAGCGGGAAGATCGCCCATGAAATCGCCCTCCAGGGTCGTATTTTGTGTGGGTTAAAGCCTGCGGCCGGTCCAATCCCAACCCCGAACAAGAGACGATGGTGCTGTAATATAGATCAGTCATGTCGCAATGCATACATGTATCTACTTGGCAATATGTTGTTAGGTCATGGTATAGCAGATGAGTTGCCGAGGCTGGCAAGGCAAGCAAGGCAGGCGAAGCAAGCAAGGTAGGTGTTTGTTCCCCCATCCCCATAGAATTTCTCCAGCGGCGGATTCCCCCAGCAGCGGTGAACGATTAGATGCATAAGTCCGCAGCAAGTCGCCCGTAAAACGATCGTACGTCTCGGTCTTGCATGCCGGATCGGTCCAATCCGAGGCGAATCCGGGCCCGAGAAACAGATCGAGATTGCATTATGCGCTGTATAGCAGTAAGCATGTTAGCAAACGTATCTGCAGAACCACACTCGGGTGCGGAGTAACAGGCAGCGCTATTTAAGGAATGAAGCATAAAGTACGGATCATGGCGGAAGCCACCCCCTCTTCTGCGGAAGCACAGGATCGCTGTGAGCTTCTTTGCTTGTTGAACATCTTTTGTGCTCCCATCTGAAGAAGAATGGCTCAACCGTTGGAATTGGAAGGCCTTGGCGATGCCCTCTTCCCTGCTGTGCCGTCGTCGTGGCAGGTCACGGTCGGTCTTTCGTTGATTGCTGGCGTTGCCTCGCATCATGCTGTCTTTCGGCCGGTTGAAATCGACACCCATTTGTGGCGATTGCTATTCATCTATATAGCAACGATAGCTGCTATTACTGGAGGCTATATCCGAATCGGAGGCTATCAGTTTGGAGCGGCCTTGCTACAGACCGCCTTGGTTGCAACGACATACAACGTTGGAGTTTTCACTAGTATCTTTGTGTATAGAGCATTCTTCCATCCTTTGCAAAAGTTTCCCGGTCCGTTTTGGGCCAGAGTCTCCCGGTTTCATGCAATGGGCAAGATGATTCAGAGCCAAAAGGGTTACGAAGATATACAGAAGCTCCATCAAAAGTACGGAGATATTGTACGAGTGGGTGGGTAGCACGACATACCTCTACCAAGATCAAATTACCTATACTAACCCATGATTGAAAAGGACCTCGCGAACTATCCATCAACCGTCCCTCTGCCATTCGTTCCCTTTACGCGGCCCACTCACAAACGTCGAGACCGCCGTGGTATTCGCAGACGTCGAGACACCCATCCAAGTCCTCGCTGATCAATACACGGGATTCAGCAGCGCATAAGCTACGAAAGAAGGTTTGGGAAAAGGCTCTGGGGTCTAGAGGTACGAAGACGGGAAAACAATTCTCATCTCCCATCGATAACTATGCTGACCTGCTTTGAAAAGCGTTGGATGTGTATGAGTCGCGTGTGCAATCAAAAGTTGAACTTCTACTATCTAAAATCGAGGAGACAAATGGCGTCCCGGTCGATATGACAAAGTACTTTATGTATTTTAGCTTTGATGTCATGGCAGATGTTGGTAAGTGGTTGGTCTAATTGGTTCATGCATTTCAGTACACTAAGAGGTTGCTCACAGGATTCTCCAAAAATTTCAATATGCTGGAGTCGACAAACATTCATCCTGCCATCAAGGGTGTCCACGATACTATGTGGTTTATCGGACTGCTGACTACCATTCCGTGGATGCTGTACATGGTTGGCTCAACGCCGGGATTGAATAGCCTAAGTCGTTTCTCTATTTGGTGCCATGAACAACTCAACGAGAAGCGAAGTGTGGGTCTATTTCTTCATCCTTCTTTGACAGATTTTGTGTACTGATACTGATCACCATCTGGGCTTAGGTACTTGCCAGCGAGAAGGAAAAGGAGCCACAAGATGTCATGTCATGGTTGCTAAAGGCCATGGACAAAGGGGACCCTGCGGCACCACCTTCAGAACGGGCCGTTCAAGAAGATTCTCGTCTTTTGATTATAGCTGGCAGGTGTGTCATAATAAATATCCCTTCATCTACATCTACATAAGAGTGGGAAATGCTGATATTTTATAGTGACACAACTTCTGGAATATTGACAAGCGCGTAAGTCTTTTCTAAATAATTTCCTCAGGATTTGACTTAGGGTTCCTTTTGACCAACATGTGGATTTTTGTCAGGTTTCATCTCTTATTAACCAACCCCCACACCTACGAGCGCCTACTAGCCGAAGTTCAGCAGCAGTTCCCAGGAGGAATCAGCGACTGGACATATGAAAAGGCAAAGGCAATTCCCTATCTCGACTGGATCGTTTACGAGTCGCTACGATTGAGGCCCACGGCGGCAGCAGGAATGCCCCGAGACCTGCCCCCGCAAGGCATCATGCTTGACGGCGAATTTATCCCTGGTGGAACAATCGCCTCGGTTCCCCCTTATACGATACAGCGAGATCCGCGATACTGGGAGGAGCCGCTCGCTTTTCGACCGGAGAGGTGGGAGAACTGCTCGACTGATAGCGTTCCCTGGATTGCGTTTAGCCGGGGGACGTGGTCGTGTCCTGGGAGGGGTCTTGCCATGATGGAGTGTAGGATGGTGCTTAGCCGGATCTTTTTGCAGTATGATGTTACGCTTCCTTTGGGGATGGGCGGGGATACGTTTGAGGAGGATACTATTGATAATGTGGCCATGGTGGCGCCTGCATTGTATCTCTCATTTACTCCTAGGTAACCGTTACGATCTTTGAAAGAATGAACAAAGAAGCTATCTTCTTATTTTCATTGATGCCTATGTATCAGTCGAGATTTCATGATAGATAAGTCAAATCTAGGCCCACCTCTCGATTTTGCCTTACATGTGCGGTATATCTAGCTGTATTCAAAGCGTGTTGGCTCTTCAAACTGTCGTATGGGTTGTCAGCTTTTTCATCTATCTGTCACACAGCTATCGATGTTTCATTGGCAAAAGTTTTAGCATCACTAAGAAGGCAGGCAATCATCAAATCATCTTGAGAGTCAACTGTGTAAGAGAGTGTTGTTCGTCCATATGACTCCACTGAGTCAACTTTATTACCTCTGCCTGAGAAGCAATTTCACTTAGTTTTTTTCTCTCTTGTAGGAGTTAAAAACCTGAACAGAGAGGCTTTACATCATATGTCTGATCTTTCCAAAAACGCGTTGCAGGGTTGCTGAGAACGCGTTTTGTATTGATACCCCACTGTGATGTAATCCCAGCCGGCCGCTATTAAACCCACGAAACTCGAACTTACATGTACACACTCCAAACGCGTCTCACTTAATACTACGGCAACGTCACAATGGCCGGCGACATAGAACTCATCAATAGCCTCACGGCTGAGCAAGCTCGTGCAATTCTCATTTTTCTGTCTCACAATCGTTCAGTCGCAGATAAAGTGAGCAAGTACGCAAGAGACATGAAAATTCATGCTCGCGTGAAGGCAATATGCGTACAGTGCAACTCAACATTCGATCCTAGTGATACCGCTAAGAATTGTTTCTACCATAATGGTATGTCGGCGACGTTGGTTTCTGGTGCACCTCTTTTGGCACTCCTATAGTAATTAATCCCTCGCAGGCGAGCTTGAAGCCAACTATGATGATGACTTTTGGGCCGACCATGATGAGGATTGTCATGGAACTATTGACACTGATGAGATGCGCGAGGAGTTCCCAGAAGGGTTTATATGGAATTGTTGCGATAAAAGCGGAGATGAATTAGGCTGCCGATGGGGCAGACATCAAACAGACCCAAGCAAGGTGGAAGAAGGGGAAGATGCTGAGCTATACGATGATGAGGATGATGATGACGAAGATGAGTTTACAGAGGACGAAGATGAAGTTGATGATAAAGAAAACGAGAATAAAAGAGGAAACGGAGATGAGAGTCAGAGTCTAGGGCCGAATAAAAGGCAAAAACTCTAGATACAATTGCTTTCTTTGTTTCAGCATTGTATCACTAGACTTTGCGCTTTGCCGGCTGTTGGTAAGACGGATATATGAGTCTCGGGGACTCCGGATTTAGCGCGAGAGACTCAATCTATTCAATCTACAACTGGTTAACATTCTCATTTCTCCCTAATCTGACTATATCATGTCTATCTTAATACTTCAGCTCCTTCACCATTTCTTCCGACACCTTCTGGGCAATCATAAAGGTAGGCAAGGCCGGAAACCACCCTGGAACCTTAGGAAATGAGCTTGCATCGACGACTCGAAGCCCATCAACTCCTCGCACACGAAGCTTATTGTCCAGAACGGCATTGGCATCACCATCGGGACCCATGCGGCACGTACAAGTTGGATGGTGGCCAAAAGTCTGTCCCTCAAGCCAACTTGCATCAACATCAGGATCAGAGCAGCTGCCATCAGCGTTTAATCCGGAGGGACATGCGGGTTCAACAACTTCAGCGCCGCTGCGTACAAAGTTTGGACGGATGCGGTTCATTGTCTCCCTCATGACGCTCTGATCAACTTTATCTCCGTCGCTGGCGAAGAGATTGAAGTTGATCTCGGGTCGGTCGCGCGGATCTTTGGTTCGGAGGCGGACATATCCAGCGGTGTTTTGTGGGTTGCCTTTGACCATGCCAACACCCCATGTGCCTGGGGGATCTTTTGGCAGATTCTCGTTCGTCTGGTTGCTTGGCCAGAACCCACGGAAAGGAACGCCGGCTTGCAGCAACCAGATGTCGTTGTCACCGTCGAGAGAAGCATTTGTCTTGAGTAGAGGATAACCGAGAACTAATGAAGCGTTGATGTATGCCGCGCCTTGCGCGACAATCGGCAATTCTTCATTGTCCATCAAGTTTTGACCCACGCCAGGGCTGTCAACCACAACGTCGATTCCAAGAGACTCCAGGTGGTCCTTTGGCCCAACACCGCTAAGCATGAGAATCTGCGGTGAGTTGAAAGCGCCGCCGGAAACGATAACCTCCCGACGAGCTGTGGCATTGCGTAGTACGCCAGAATCATCATCGTTATGGCGAATATCACCACGATAGAGTGCTTTGCCCTGTAGGTATTCCACACCCACCGCTCGTGGTTTAGCATGCTTGGGTTTGTCGAAAAGAACACGAGTAGCAAGAGAGTTGAGTGAGATGGTCAGCGGATGGTGTGACGCCGCTGTTTCTTGTACCAGATAGCGAGAGCTGTACCGGGTACCGTTGGCGTACGTATGCAGGGCAAGGCCGTAAATTGCTTCTTGAGTATCACGACGGGGATTAAGCACATTAGGGTCTCTCCTCACTAGGTCGGTGAGCGGCTGCTTCTCGCCAATATCCTCAGCAAGTGCCTTCATGTAGGGGTTTGTCACTGGCTGGGGCTCGCCCACGCGGTTGGGCATGGACGCTTGGAAATAGCCCTTGAAGCCATGGCCGGGAGTTTTCGGGCCCAGATAGTTGTTGTGCTCAATTTTCTCAAATATCGAGCGGAAGTTCTTGGAACTATGATTGACAAGACACATTCAATGGTTAGTAAAAGTATAGGAAGAATGGAAAAAGAAAAGGGGTTGGCGGTCTAGGGGGTCCAACGTATGGACTTACCTCCAACTGTCATCTCCCAGAAGCTCTGCATAGCTATCCCAAAGCTTATCCGGAGGGAGATGTACATTTAATCCATTGATCATGGATGATCCACCGAGTGTGGCACCCCGAGGATAGTAGATACCAAGAAGCTCAGAACCCTCGGGAGGATCTGTCTTTCCAACCCAATAACGGCCCTCGGGCGTCATCCAGGTAAGATGGTTGAACTCCAAGTTGCGTGGATCACCCTCTGGATAATGCTTGCAGAAGAAATCCCAAGTCAGCCCCAGAGGATACCCACTTCCAACGATTGGTACGTCAGCTCCCTGGTAACTGCTGTCATCGCCGGCTTCAAGTAGTAGCACAGAGTATCCTCCAAGAGCCAGATTGGAAGCCATTGTACCACCTCCAGGGCCACTTCCTATGACAATGTAGTCGTATTCATTTGATTTGCCATGGTGGTCAGCCGTGGAGGATGCAGGTGCTGCAGCAACGACAGAATTGAAGAATAACAGAAGTTGGGATAAACTCCCAAAACGTTGAGAGGAAACCATATTTAGTTTAAGTTAAATATCAAAGTTTTAGAAATAAGATCTCTTGAAGAGTAGAGACAACTTTAGATTGTTGTTATGTTTGACAACTTCCAGCTGACGGTTTATATAGACTCAGTTCGTTGATGCCAAACCGTAGATCTTCGGCTTACTAAATTATGCTTATAATCCGGTAGTTGCTTTTTCCGCCAGAGACTGATTTTCCCGCATATTTTCGTTAAAGGGCTTACAAATAAAATAGTTGTAAACTACACGTGAGATGTGAAAAGAGCCATCGGACTGATTCTTAACGATGCATTCACCGGTTGATCCGGAACTCTTGCCTATTTCAGCACATTGGTCAAAAACTCCGAATCCTGCCTACATTGAAGCTTGCTCAAAGCCTCATCAATAGAAATTATGAAAGCCAATGGGGTGATATACATGCCGGTCGGCAAAAATCATATCTCCGTATCGAGATGATGAAGGCTCATGCCTCCTGCGGGCCGATCAGCTGTTCGGTTATTACGGTACAAATGGGATTGCTCCTGTTAAATCCATATTCTAATATTACATCGCAATCAAAAGCTCACAGTTCCCTCTTCTTCCTCAGAGTATCATAAGCCTAGGCTCGAGCTGAATAATTGGTGATTGTCTGGTCTAGGATATAGTAGCGTGAGACCGGATCACTAGCACGGCAGTTGGGGGCGTTTTGGTGACGGAGATGAGGGGAGTGTTTATCTATACTATCGTTTTGTAATACAGAATTGGGCTTCTTTTCTGGATACATGTAGGTACATAGGTAGTGATGCATTAGAATTATACCATTGATAATACATTAATAGTGGCTACGATGTGCAAAAAAGCATATTGCAATTGAACCTTACATAGAGCACTGTAACTCCGAATGTTACTTGAGATACAGGTACAAAAGGAACAATTAGATCAGTGCTTTAAAAATGGTACGTAGGCAATATTCGCATCCTTCCGGGTGTATCAGAGCAGCAAAGAGACAAAAAGATAGAATCGTGTTGGGAACCTACTATCTATCTGCTCTAAAATGCTCAAATCCTAGTTCCTATTATATAACCCTGTATCACGGGATGTTTATTTTGAACATAGGAGCCTTATCAACGATGCTCGCTCCCTCTTATTCAGTAACTGGCGGTCAGCACCTCTGTCGACTAAGAGCTGAATAAGGCTATCATTTCCAGAATCAATAGCATAAGAGAGTGGCGTGTGTTTCTTGAAGTCGATCGAGTTTAGTTAGCACCTTTGTTAATCAGGAGCTGAATAAGCTTAATATTTCCAGACTTGATAGCATATGAGAATGGAGTGTCTCCGGTTGAATCAACCGAATTGATGTCAGCGCCGCTGCTGAGAAAGAACTGGACGAAATCAATATCTCCATTTATAACTACAGAATGAAGCGGCGTATGTCCACAAGCATTTTTAATTTCTGTATCGGCCCCTTTATGCAAGAGAGCTCGAAGAATATCCTTGTGTCTCGTTTCGAAGGCTATTAATAATGGCGTCTGATACCTATGATTTTTCGATTCAATATCGGTATTTGAGTCAAGAAATAATTGAACAACTTGTAAATCACCCATTTCTAGAGCGGAGAAAAATAGTTGGGTGGCCATCTCATCCCATGACTTGGGAGTCACTCCATGTTTGAGCAGTAATTTGACAATAGCCTTTCGTTTGTAGGACATAGCATAAAACAACGGCGTACCACCGATATTATCTGTTACATCGAGTCGAGCACCGGCCTTTATAAGTATCTCAACTACAGCCACGTTTCCGTTCCAAATAGCATATAGCAACGGCGTCCGGCCAAAGGCATCCGCAGAATTTATCTCAGAAGTATTGCCAAACAGTAGTAAGGTGAGTCTTCTGTACCAGCTGCGACGACCTCGAGCTAATAACTGAACGACACCGTCAAAGCCGTTTCCAGCAGCCCAAGAGAGGGCTGATCGGCGATATGTCCAATCTCGAGCATTTACCTCGTCATCATTGGCCATAGTGGATAGAATCATCTCTACCATTCCATCAAGTCCCAAATATGACACAACCATGAGCGTTGTTAATTCCTTGGGGAAACTTATATTCGAATTCTTTTTCCAAAAGGCCTGAAACCAATTCTTGCAAACGTGGAATTGGCATCACATAACTTCAATATCGACTGCGCCATGGGCTCGCGTATCTTTGCGTGCGATTCTCGGAGGTGTGTAGCACAAAAGCTGACGGAATAGTCGAAAAGAATGCTATTCTTCGTGGATTGGGTCTCGTGGCCTTCTGGGATTGGCCGATCATAGGTACCGGACAAGAGAAGATAAAAAATGCAAATCTCCGCCAACATCTTGTGGGACTCATGCGGTGATAGAATATGCTTCCACTCAAAGTCCGGATTGATGGAATCAGTTGACGGTAACCTGCCATCTCGAACTAAGAATTCTCTCGCAGTCTGGTGGAGTAGATAGACCCTTGAGTGAATAATCGTTACAAAAAGTCCGCAGGTATCCCGTATATTCTCTCTCAAACGATCTTCGCCTTTGATGCCAATCTCGTTATAAGACTGATGATGGCCCCAGATAGACAACGCAACTCCTAGTTCTCCTAATGACAGGCTCTTTCAGATGCGACAACAATTTGTAAAATCCTTATGGCCTCTTTAAGATCATGACTTTTGGATAGTATCCTGTTATAGGCCTCATCAACTGTCTTTGGGGTATTGGCAGTAACCTGAAGTATCCCGGCTCTGTCAATATTTATGTCGCTCTCGATAAGATCCAGAATGAGGTATACCCAAAGATAAGTCCTATTGGGTACTCGAACAAGCTGCTCCAATAATGTATATCGTTCACTTCGGTTCAGTTTCAAACGTTCACCAATATCCTCTACCCTAGCCCTGATATATATATCAATCTCTGCAGAGATCTTTTTCATTTCTTCATCACTTTCCCCGCTCAGATGAATAGTAGGCATTCCAGGCATTTGTAGGGGTTGGAAGCCCCGTCGAATGTAACTGAACGGCCTGCTTGTTACGAGAAATTTCAACTTGATGTTGAAGCTGCTCGCGGGGCCATATAGCTTGCACAATTCTTTGGCAAGCTGAGACCGTCCGCAATTCTCGCACTCATCAATTGCGTCAAGAATAAAAATTACTTCTCCAGCGTTAACATTTTGGGCTGCGGTGTGAAGGATATGCCACAGATCGCTGAACGAGGCGAGGAAACGTCCCCCACCAGCTTCGACTTCATTGACGATGGCTTTAGTGAGCAAACTAGGGTTCTGCTGGAAAAGCTGGTACATAAGACAACAGAGAGCACTGGTAATGCTCTTCTGATCATCAAAGTCATCTTTAAAGAAGAAGTAACAGACTGTCGTCTCTGTCGTAGTCAAAATAATATTGTCACCCAGGTATTTGGTCAGGACTGACTTGCCACATCCTGGGTCAGCAGATACCCAAAGCAGTCTTGAAGACGCACTCTCTTTCCAATCTTTGAAAAGATGGTGCCGAATAAACCATTCGCATGCTCCGGCTACTCGGTCTGGATTTCACTCCTTGCGATCGCGGTAGGGCGAGGTATTGAGTCTTTTCAAGATTTCCAATTCTCTCGCTTCAAAATGCCTCATCTTTGGGTAACCAGTAGAGCTATCTTGTAAAAGCTGAGGCAAATTTGTTGGTACTGAAACGGCTGTAACCGATCTAAGAATATGCGCGCGTCGGATTTGCTCTTAGAGTAACACTTACTTGTATTCCAATGTTCCAAAAAGGCTTTTGCAGCAGCTGCCGCTGTGGCAGCTGCATAAATTTGCCATGATTTGTTTTTGTGGCTGTCTGCATAGTCACAAACACCTTTGATGACTAGAACGGCAGGAAATGTCTCCCATACTCCCGCGCCCTTCATTTCGAAAGCGATCACCTTGTCGCGGGCAGCAATACTATCTCGGTCTTTTCCAGATCTCATGACGGTATCTCCCGTGGCCACAAGCCCGAAATGAACTATGGGCTGGGGTTCGATTGATGCTTGTAATAACCTGGTGCGAGTCCGTGTGTCCAGGTCTCCGCATCCAAGCATCTCACAGTTCGCTTCCATGGCCGAACAACAGAAATCATCACCATCGGTGCTATAACATATTGTACATTCTGTCGGCAGATGGTGCCTGTGGAGATGATTCGGCTTGAATAACCGGTCATTCATTAACCCCGGATATGGTATCGTAAGGCCAGATCGCTGGCGCAATAACCAAAGATGCTCTAACATTTTGTTCTGCAATTTACATCGGCCTTGGTTGGTCTGTAGCTTGGCTAAAATCCCACGAACTTCAGGTCCAGGCCTTGGCAGGTTTTCTCCAGGAGTATCCTTTCGCACAAACGTGTTCGGCAATCTCCTCCCGAGATCGTACTGAATCAGCCCTTCACTGATGACAATGTCACCAAGAAAAAGTTCACCGGAGAGCCCGAAAGGAGCACCACCACATATTCCAACCACCAGTGCAAGCTGAATACCGCGAAAGCTGGCGCGAAGATGGGCGGCGGCAACTGCGGTGGCAACCTTCCCCATGTTGGGCATGTGCACGAGAACAACATTGTGAGGCCCAAGCACACCCAGCGAGTAAGCGTTTGTGTCTACTTGTTCTTTTCCATACTTTTCAGCGTCCCAATGGGTATCAAATAGTCCTTGGAGGACGCTCGCTTCCAGTGGCAAGGCACAAAGAATAGCGATTTTGAACTCATGCCGATTTTTCGGCGGGATATGATCGTCTGACATCGGCCGGGTCTGTTAATATGGCATTGATTCCATGTAATTAGATGTAGCAAACTGGACATGAAGCGCTTTTAGATAATTGAACTTCGCTTGGGCATCAATGAAGCGTTAAGGATGAGGCTCTCAGGACGGCACACGGATGTGACTTGTAAGTACGGAGGTACCGCGACGCGATAGGTCACATTTGTCCAATAATCGGTGATTCAAGGCAGCCTCAGCCAGTTTGCAATTCGCGCGTGTTTATTGGAGTATTCATTGGAGTATTCATTGGTTAGCCTATGAGGCAGAGCAAACGATAAGGAATACTCCTTATAAGCCACCATTCACTCTCAGCAACCCAGCATACGTAATGAGACTATATGACAATTTTCTTTAGGCATTTAAAACATGATGCTATGATAATTAGTCTCACAACGCTCAAAGCGAATAGCAATAACTCTTTCGCAGGTTAATCGCTTGGACATATAGAGGCAAGATAACCATCAAACCGTCTAATCCTCACGCAGTTTCATAAATTTCTGTCGCTTCGGCGCAGATTGTCAACGCTTGCTTAGAGAGCTCCCCATAGTCTACTACATACTTCTTATTAATCATTCCAGCCTTTAATTCAGCAATAATGCTGTCGCGAAGCTTTTTCTCAATCTGACGCATAGAAATAATTGCTTTACGTTTCCCCTCTTCTCAGCATGCAACGCACAGTTCAGCAACACAATATGACACACTAACCATTGGGTAGACGATCCAGAGGAATATCCGTCCTGGCAGTTAAATCGTTCAACTTGGCTATTATATCCGAAATCGTCTTCTCTAGATTCTTAGCGCCATCGCTAGGCTTGCGGGTTGCGGTAAATGCTGAAAAGAAAGAACCCTTCGATCGGGTAGTCTCTTGGAGGATGGATTTGCTCTCGTTGAAGTCGACTTTGATCTGCGCCAGGATATCCAAGGCACCGATGGACTCTGTAGATCCGCTCACATGAAGCGTTTTGCGCTGTGGAGGCATTGAGAGTGGTAGTTCAGGATGGTGATTGACTGGTGTTAGAGGTTTGTCAGGTTTAAGAATACACTACACGTATTCGGTCAACCGTTGAACTGGATATAAGCGCCAATTGCTGCCTGTTCTAGAGTGAAAATGCTATTAGTTACAAGCACTTAACGCTGGACTTGATGCTTGTTACGCGACTATTCGGTTTAGCTGCTGACGTCCTGTGTTGCATTAGAATGAACCAGCTGTAATACTATCAGTTAGGCCTATGCGGTATATGTAAGCATTAGGCCTCGATTCAGGCACCCCGCATGCAAACAAAGGCGATTTCTCAGTATGCCTACGGATAGCATAGCCTCGCTTCAAATGAGGCTGAGGCCCGGCAATCCATCCTGCATTACAGCAGCGTGATCGAATGGTGTTGTGGGCCTGATGGTCGGCATATATCCTCTCGAAAATCTAGTGATTGGTCTATTTAGTCTCTCATAGTGTTGTTGAATACGTTTCTACGTTTGTGTGTCCGATTGTGTATTCTAGAAGTGTTGTTGAGTCCATCTTACCATGTTCGCGCATTTAGAAATGGCCGCTCCCAAAGCTGACGGGATAATCACCGGAGATATGAAATATGAGCAGCGCCTGTTTCAGTATACGTTGAGTACAGGCGCCGAAGAGCCTCATTTCATAATGTTCCGAGGTCTGCAACGACTCAATATTATCCAGTTACAAATTGAACTGGCAAAAATAAAGAAGCTCTCCTCGGAAACCAAGCAGTTGCCAAAGACTAAGAGCGAAGAATTAACGAAACTTCTTCACGACTATAGTAAGATGCTCATGTTCATTAGCTGTATCATTGATTGAACTAAAGATAAACTATACGGTAGCCAACGCCATCCGCGACTACGAATACCTCAACACACTAATCCCCATCACCGGATCTCAGGCCCGAAACCAGCGCCTCGACATTGAGCAAGCCTTTGCCGAAGTGGGAAACCTATCCGAAGACCCAGGGACTTACCGTCGACTGCCGGACACCTCGATGCTAGCCAGCGACCCACTCCGCGATATCCTCAAGGCCGTTCTACCAAAGTCTCTGACGTACACCAAGAGGGAGATACAGCGGCGGACGCCAGAGTTCCTAGAGGGCCAGCCGCCTGTTGAAGTGTCAGGATTCGTGGACAAGTTGGCACGGTTTATCGTTGCGTTTATCGGCGGTGCGGCACTTGTGGTGCCGATGCTGATTATGAGGTTGCCGGAAGTCACATTAACAAAGAGCTTGGTTACGGTGTCTGTTGCTGTGTTGCTGTTTGCCGTGGTGCTGTCACTTGTTCTGAGGGCATCTAACACGGACACAATGGTATCTACAGCGACATATGCCGCAGTTTTGGTAGTCTTTGTGGGAACAACATCATAAATACGAATAATGAATTAGAAAGCAAATATCTGTATAATTTGTTAAGTTAATGGCTTGATAAGTGTAGCCAACTAGAAGGCCTTTAGAAGTTCCACTGCCTCTTCTACACCATCATTCTCCACCACCAACGTATTTAGTTTCCGCTCCAGTGCCACAGCCCAGCTCTTTCGCCTCTGCTAAATATAATTACTCCGATGAATCCCCTTTTAATTCTCCATTTCCCAGATGTAAAAAAAATTCCCAATAACCTCTGCACTATGCTTATTACGCAGAGCCCCCACTAAGCCTTCCCTGGAACAATCCCCGATTTTTCGTCCAAATAAACCGACGTCATCCGCTGGCGACTCATGCAAAGTGGGCAGGAGGTGGGGAAGGAGGGGTTCAGAGGGGTCACGGATGGACTTGCCCACGCAGAGCCAAAAGCCTCAGTGCGGCAAGAGTTGCCATTCTTTGGCAAATGGCCTCACCGTTGCTTCTTTCCGTTTTTGTTTTTGTATTGCACCTTATGGCATGATGATTGTTTGGGTAGTCACGATGAAGGTTAATAGGTAATTGATGGATGGCGAATTTGGGGAAGGTGCATTAATAATGAATCGCCAATTGGGTGGATAATGAATGACATCGAGTTAGTATAGCTGCAAATTGAAAGAGTATAAATATCCTCTTGGAGCTTCGCTTCTTTTCTAAGCTCCAATTCAGTCTATACCCATCTCTTCTCGTGTCATCTCTTGTACTTGAATCTTCTTAGCAACAACAACAACAACAACAACAACAACAACAACAACACCATCATCATCATCACCACAACCAACACAATGGCCAGCAAGACCTTCAACGTCGGTGTCGTGGGCTACGGGTAAGTTACACAACAGCTCCAATTGCAAACCAACCACTAACATACTCTCTCTCCTCCTCCAGCCTCTCCGCCAAAGTCTTCCACATCCCCTTCATCACCACAACCCCCGGCCTCAAGCTGCACTCCATCGTCCAGCGCTCCCCCAAGCCCAACGACTCCGCCCCCGCCGACTACCCCGACCTCAAGCACTACACCTCCTCCGACGACCTCATCGCCGACGCCGACGTCGATGTCATCGTCGTCACCACCCCGCCCGACAACCACTTCGACCTCACCAAGAAGGCCCTCGAGGCCGGCAAGCACGTGCTGACCGAGAAGCCCTTCGTCCCCACCTCCGCCGAGGCCCAGAAGCTCGCCGACGTTGCCAAATCATCCGGCAAGCTCATCTGCGTGTACCAGAACCGCCGCTGGGACGCCGACTTCCTGCTGGCCAAGCACCTCATCCAGACGGGCGCCCTGGGCCGCGTGCTCGAGTTCAACACGCACTTCGACCGCTACCGCGCCGACGCCCCGACCAACTGGAAGGGCCAGCTGGGCATCTCCAAGGGCGGCAGCGCCCTGTTCGATCTGGGCACCCACCTCATCGACCAGGCCTACGTGCTCTTCGGCCTGCCCCGGTCCGTCCACGGCCGCCTCCTCAACCAGCGCGAGGGCCGCCCCGAGTTCGAGACCCCCGACGCCGTCGTCGCCCAGCTGACCTACCCGGACGGCCTCATCGTCAACGTCAACATCAGCGCCCTCAGCGCAGAGGTCGACCAGCTGCGCTACTGGGTCCGCGGCACAAAGGGCAGCTTCCGCAAGTTCCACCTCGACCCCCAGGAGGACTACCTGCGCGCCGGCGGCAAGCCCACCGACGCGGGCTACGGCGTCGAGAGCGTCGACCGCAGCAGCCTGACCGCCGTCGACGAGGCCACCGGCAAGTCCAGCCAGGTGCCTGTGCCTGAGCTCGCGCCCGAGACATACCGCACCTTTTTCAGCGAGTTTGCCAAGGCTTTGCAGAGCGGCAAGGCCGAGGATGTTCCTGTCAAGGCTGAGCAGTCGCGGGATGTGCTGAGGATCATTGAGGGCGTTTTGGAGAGCGCAAAGACGGGCAAGGACATTGTTCTTGCTTAAATGGGGAGATTGGATGCGGAAAGGGGGAGAGTTTGAGTGCATAAGATTGTATAGATGAATTTTGTATATACCAGCTGTACACATACGAGCAGCAAAAATGTCGATGAGGTTTACGACAAAAAGTACTGGAAAAGTCGATTTTTATTGTAGGAAGCATGATTGCCACGGAAGCTGAAACATTGCATCGGGTTGGCTCGTTGCGGCTACATCAAGATAAATACTGAGATTTAGCAAAGCAGTGCAGCAAGAAAATAGTTCACATATACTCGATATGAAAAAGCTATCCGCCTAACAAGCATCACAACCAAGAACATACGTGAGATAGAAAAAGTCATCAAGGTTAAATAAAAAAAAAAAAAAAAGAAATGGTCATGATTCTATACGCGCTGTCGCTATGGCGAGTTATATCCTATCCATTCACCCAGAAGAGAAGAAGAAAAAAAGGAGAAGAAAAAAGAAATTATCCTTAAAATGTAGAGCCCTGCTTTACATGAGCAAAACCGCACACACCACCGCCGCCAACGCCGTCATCATCGTGGCACTGCCAGCCGATCTCGCGCCCATGCTCTCAATCTTAATGGGCGTGCCGAAAATGGTCGGGTTGTACTCAGCCGGCTCATGCTCTGCGAGGGTGCCGTTCCAGCAGTACTGCTGGAAGCACTTGCTGCAGGCGTCTGGCACGGGGGTCCTGGTGCGCTCGAAGCTGCGGGACAGCATGGCGCAGCCGACGCACACGGGCCAGTTGGAGTCGCGCGTCGAGTTGCCCTGGGTGACGACATCCCAGCCGTTGGTGACGACGGCGTTACGCTCGTCCAGCTCGTACGTCATCGTGAAGGTGGTAAAGTTGGAGTTGAACTGGTAGGGGTAGTTGGGCAGATAGACGATCAGGGGTGATTCGCTCGTCACGTTGGTGGAGTTGCAGCCAAAGAAGACGGGCTTGGTGTTGAAGCCGAGGTTGAGGAACGTGTTCCTGCCGGGGACGTAGGGGAAGCCGGTGCCGTTGGAGATCTTGTCAATGGCACGCTCATACGTGGCAATGGGAGAGGCACCATCGGGCCAGGCGTTGTCGGTATCGGCCGATGAGTCGACGGAGAAGACGACGTCGACCTTGCGCTCCTGCAGGAGGTGAGGGTGGTAGGGGATGTTTTGCAGATCCTCACCACCATCAACCAGCGTCAGCCGCTCGCTGCCGGCGCCGGGATTCCGCTCCGGGTTCCAGCCCTTGAAGGGGTTGGGTGTCCAGTCCGCAATATCGTTGTTATCGTTGCCAAGCGTAGTCAAGATGCCGCTCACAAACTTGATGACAAAATCGGGGATTCCCTCGGGTATAAGAGTGCTGTTGCCGTCCTGGAGATAGAGGATAATCTGGTTGAAAAGGGTACTGGAAGTGCCCATGATGTAGCCGACGTTGTCAAAGCCAACCATGCAGCTCTCGTTCCTGGGCAAGGTGCCATTGGCGAATCTGGAGCCGGCGTACTTGAGCGGCACGTAGCCATTAAGGGTTGGGTCAGATGAGCCCATCTCCCAAGGATTGATGTCGAAGACGGTAGAGTTGTTGGAGATGATGATCTGACCCGGTGCACGACCGTCTGCAACAAGAAAAGGGAGAGGCGTTTGTGCGTTTTTAAAGTCGGGATCATCGGCAATGGAAGAGAATGTGAAGCCAGGGCCGCCATTGGTAGCATCAACAAGCTGATATGACAGCGTGCGACCCCAGTAATCGGTGATGGAACGGTCGTAGCCAGCATCATCCTTGGCATCAACGTCTTGGAAGATTTCATTGTAGTAGCCTACCAAGCTATACTGCTCAGGTCCTGGAGTTTCATGTCAGTCCATGTGATTTCGGCCTTGTTCTAGAGTCTCTTAGACTTGACCTACCTTTTAGAATGGAGTGTTGCGTCTGCCAGATGGTATCCGAGTTGAGCGCATCCTGGATGGTGGTGAAGTTGTTGGTGTAGATGCTGCCCACCAGCCAGCCACCTCCAGAAAGGCCGGAGAGATAGGTTGCACTCTGTAGCAAACCGCCCAGGGCGCCTGTGTCGTTACTACCCGGTGACCGAGAATCCCAGGCGGCAATGGCTCCGGCTCCGTTCAACATGGCTCGGTAGCCACCTCCAGAGATGGCCAGGCCGATGTTGGGCAACGCCGTGCTGTCCTTTTCAACATTGGACAGATACCTGTCGCTGTTGAAGCCAGGGATGGCGACCTTGTTCAGAAAGGCACGGATGGGCGCAATGGTCGCATTGCGTCTCCGAGGGAGCCATTCCTTCTCCTGGGGACTCAGCTGGGAGCCGATGCGAATCTGGGGACGCGTGCTGGGGCAATCGACTGGGGAGGGCGCATAGCCCTTGGGTGACTGATCGGTAGCTCGGCTCTCGAGAGACCGGGGGAACTCTTGGAGATCACGAGAGTAAATGTCGTGAGGAGGCACTGGGAGAGGGAAAAGTGTATGTTAGTCTTCATGTTCTTCATAGTCCATGTGTGATTCGTGTATCTCGGTAGGCCTCAAACCGGATGGATGGAATGAGAAGATGGCGAGTATCCAATGGTCGAATTCTCAACCATGGACACTCATTACAGCTGAGATTTATTCAAAGGCAGAGCCCGTAAATCCATTCTCCTGTTTTTTCCCTCCTGGATTCAACAGCATCTAATGACTAGATTCGTACCTGCAGAAGCCCCGGCCGGTGCCAGGACAGCCGCCGCAGCGAGCAGAACCGCCAAACGGCCCATGATTAAAGTTGAAAGTGATGTTTCGGAAGGCCAAAGAGGTAATAGAGCTGAGCCTTAAATAGAAGAGTAATACGATGAAAGTTTCCTGAGATAAGCCCAAGGCAGCAGGAAAAGAGAACAAAGAACAGCAAACGGCTCGTTCGGGCGAAGACGCGAGTGAGCAAACAGGAGACAAAGCAAAATTAACGACCAAGATGAAAATATCAGCTCAGACCGTGCAGTGTCATGAACGCCGAGAACAAAGCAACACCCGATGACGGGATCAAAGAGGGACCCTGCGGAGATTTATTCTTCTGTGAATCGACCCAAGGTACAGAAAAAGTATTATTAGCACGCACCTTTTCTTACCAGCCCTTTCGAGGAACCCATTGCGGTGGCTTAGTCGATGTTTGTGGCCCTCCACAACGTGCTAGTCGCTCTCCGCTAGATCATCTCACTTTTGGCAGCACCCTCCGTGCATCATGCGGATCCGAACAAAGTACAAGTCGATCCGCGCCAGGGCCCATCGCTCTGCATGAGGCCAAGGGGGCGGTAGGTTTGCGCGAATGTGCTCGCACTGCCTGCCTGCCTGGTGGCTTGCAAGCCGTTATCGAAGCATGAGCGTCGAATAGTCCGGATGGCGCTTATTTGGCTTCCCGTGCCTCTCCGGCGCCATCATGTCATTGTCCGTCCTTGTCCAGTCCAGTCCAGTGCTCATGGCCAACACATACGTGTACTCGTACACAACACAACACAACACTGAGCTTCTGGCAAGGGGAAATTAGGGTTGCGGGCGGCCGCCGCCAATGGCACGCATGTGAAATTTGAGTCGCCTCCAGCCGCCAATGGAACCGCCATACCAAGGGCTTGCCAAGGGACCAGCCGCTTCACATCGTTCCTTGGCGGGCTCTTGCACTGTGACGCTGTGACGAAACTGAGACCCGGGCGAGGGAGATGACATGTGGTCCCGTTGAAGGAGCGAGGCGGTGCCATGGGAGCACAAGGGCCACTGAGCCCGAGCCAGAGCATCATTCTGCCATCTCTCGCCGGGCTCCCTGTTTGCCCATCTTGGATAATTCCTCACAGCAGTAGTGTTCGACGCCTGGATAATACGGAGCCCGTACGAGTAGATTTTTTAACTATCTGGCCGGCGGTTTAGCGTCCAGCTCCGGCGTCCCTGGGGGCGTGTGTGCCTGAACTTTGTTGCAAGGACACGTTCAAGGATGGCCTTTGTCACGTCCGGCAGCGAACCGCACGGCACTCTGAAGCCACGATGTGACGGATCTGCATGAAAGAGAAACAGAAGCTGCCGCTGCTGGGCCATGGCCAGCGCAACGCTGCACTGTGCAGTGGCTCGTACGCACAGATCCGCGGGTCAGCCGCAGACAGAGCAGAGACGCCCAGGATGAAACCCTGTGAGCAGATTGGCGTTTCACCCCATCTGCCCGTGCCCATTGCCTGAAAGGGCAGCAAAATCCCTGCAGGGCACCGCAGGCGTGTGGAATCTATCTCGTGGGCGGACGAGGGCGCCACCTTTTGGCCCCAGAAGCTGTCGCCCGTTTGCTGCCCAAGAGGGTCGCCGATTCGAGGGTCCGAACATGGCCAGATTCGAGATTTGACAAATCGAGCATCGACGGTCCGGAAATTGAAGCCACGAATTTTCCGGGATTTGCAATGATTTGAGGCAAAAGATATGTCAGTTCGCAGATGGGATTACATTGAGGTAGGTAGATAGTAGATGCTCGAGGGCAGAAAAACAAGAGGCCTCTCTTACCGCCCTCGGCACATCTGTTTCTCCCTCCCTCGAAACCTCGCGACCTTCCACTTTGCACTTTGTCCCTCCCAACACAACACGGCACACGAGACAAAGGCAATTCTCCTTTCAAGTCAAAGCTCCTCTCAGCCAAGATGCAAATCCCAACCAACCGCATGTCCACCCGAGGCTGAGCTGGCAAATGAGAAATAAGGACGGACACTCACACCGCCCGGCCAAGGCTCGGCTGACCACATGGCTGTGCTTTCTTCCCAAGCCTTTTCTGCGCTACTGTACGGAGTGCGATGACTGCACTGCTGGCTGCTCCGTCCATACGAGTCGCAGCACACGATTGAGCAAAAAGTTTCTTCCATCTGTTCGTGCCATGACAACTCTCATCTCCTCCGATCTTTGCTGTTCTTGCCATGTTCTTCCTCCAAATCCCGCGGATGCTCCGGGAACCGAGGCGCTCAGCTCAGCCAAAAGAAACGATGGATCGTGATCGTCAAGTCCGCAAACTAACGTCAGAAACCACAGGGCCGCCCCTCTTCTGAATCCCGGATCCCGCCATCGAGGTTCTTCCAACATTCAGTCGGAGCGCTAACAAGCCCCCCCAAGCTAATGCCAGTCGGCCTGGCGCCCTGCCGAGCTTGCCGAGCCCAGCCCAGCCAAGCCAAGCCAAGCCCTGGGGCCCTTGTCGCTGACCAACCAGAAGCTCGACGTCAAACGGTCTCGGAATGTTGCTGTAGCCCTAGGTCGGGCATATCGGAGTCTTGCCGAGGCGAAGGGCTCTTTGGCTTTGGGTTATGCGCAGGAAGATAGTCGTAGAGGCTTTGCTGGAGAAAGAACAAAAGGATCGTAGCATTTGCGTAATATAGTTGATTATCTGATATGATTCGCTGTTGCAGCTGTTGTGGAGAGACAAAACGGCGTCTCTCATATGCACGGAGTCTGTGCAAAGGTGCCAACCACACGCAGCCAGGGTTGTACAAAGAAACGTCTAGCCTTTGTCTAATTTCCCGCCGTTGGTAGGTGCTGGTGTTGCTTGAGGCCTCCAAGGATCACCACATGTAGGGCGAAGCAGCTCGAGGGAGTTGCTCAGAACAAACGAACAGAATCCCTGGCGTCACTCGCAATCACTTGTTCTTCGGCACGAGAAGTGAAAAGTGACTGTGCTCCTTTCCCATGAATTAGGCAAAAACACTAGGATTCACAGGTTTGTAAACGCCCACGTCATGTAAGGAGGTGTTTCCATTTCAAAAGAAGGGGAGAATACCGTCTATTGGTCTCTTCAGGGGCACTCGGAACTACTAGGGGATGGAGTTGCTGCCCAGCATTCCATCTTGGCTCTCCAGCAGGCCTGTGGCTGTGGGATTCAGCATCATATCGAGATGCAGAGGACTTCTTCTAGTGGGCGGGCTGTGTTACCATAACCTAGGTAATGTAGTAAATTCTCCTGGTATTTGGCATCAGGTCAATACATCTTCGCAAAATACAACCACTTTCAAGTTCTCCAAAGAGCCCAATCTCAACCGCCCCCCCGTATCTCTCCACATGAACATTCAGCATTCACTGATGCCATGTCCTTTCTAAGCCAACCAAGACGATGCCTCCCACGCATGGCCCAGTTCTGGCTCACAACAAATGGTCAAGCCATATTGCTCTCCAAGATGCTCCCCCCAGATGTATAGACAGACTGTCTAAGCCAAGAAGAGTGTTCCTGCTGTCCCCTTGCGTAGAAAGAGCAAAACCCAACATCTGATACAGAAGTAACAGATACTGATAACTTCTTTCTTATTGAGTTGTCTGTAGGTCTTCATCAGTTCCTCGAAATCATCTTCCTAACCTTGTTAACATCTCTCTCTTGTGGCAGTACATTCAAATCAGCGTGATTCAATCCCAGCCCCTATTCCATCATACGTCCCTCGTTACGAGTAGCATAATCTACCATCTATACAAATGATTTACCAAATATTGAAAGTTTGTCTGAAGGAACTCTCCCTAGCAACAACTGCAATTACGCCTTCCAAACCTTCCGGTGTATTCAACAGCTAGTGTCCGCTCTCAACTCAAACTTGCTTGTACGATCGAAATACTGCTCGCCTCGGTCCAGCCATCGCATATTATGTCGGTCATGTTTGGTATCTCGATCCTCCGCCATATGGTTGGTAAGGATCTCGTGCCTGTATCAGATTTTGACCTGCGACTAGATGCTACTGTCTCACGAGTCTTGCTCTCATCAGCATCCCCTGAATTTCCATGCTAATTGTCCACCATGACTTCTTTCGCGTAACCATCTAGGAATTCCCTCTTCTTTGATGTGAGACCAGTAGTGGCGTTTTCGTGCTACCTTAATCAATACAAATCTCGTATCGTGGTTTCAACTCAAGGATAGTCTCGGGCCGTTTCGAAGGCGGAACCCCTTTTCAACGACACGGCCGGCACCCAAATAATTCAAATTGCAGTAATGTGAGAGGATGCATCGTTCTAGAGATAGAATGGGACATGGCCTTGAGCAGCTATTGATGTTTCTCTGGAAGAGTTTCTCTAGGCTCGAGGCAACGAGATGGTTACACCACAGTGTCTTGAAGATGGGTACGTGCGGTTCCAAGTCAAAACATGCCATGACTGCCACATTATGCCCACGTCTACTGCATGATACCAGTCATTCATTACTTGGGCTTCAACGCATCACGCAAGTCTCAACGGGTCCCATCAAGCTCTAAAACAGGACATTATTCCATACAGCTACAGAGCACACTTGTTACATTTATGGAGCAAAGTTGCCAAAAAAAAAAAAGATAAAGAGCCTGTGCGATTAGTCTGCTTCCCCAAACGGACAAACATGAAAAAGAGGCCTACTACGAAGCCATGATAACAGCCTAGAAGTGAGGTAATGCGAAAATCCCAAGAATAGGACCAAAAGTAATTTGGGCCTTATTTCCCGTTTTGAACCCCGAACTGAGCACTATCCGTCGAATGAATCCTGTAAGTAAGATCTCATGTTACTTTGTTCCCTATTACAGTCTGCTGAGTATGTTTGAGTAAGGGCAGCTAGCCCCAAGTTACGTGACCAACGATTACGCGCCAGGGGGGGGAGGCGGAGGGGGCTGATCGCTGGGAGGTGGAGGGGGAGCATCCCCAGAAGGAGGCGGCGGCGGCGGTGCTGATCCCGAGTACTGCTGGATGAGAGCGTTGAGAGGACCAAGACCTGGAGGAGCAGATAGACCGGCAGCACCCGCCTGGGGGAGTCCAGGAGGCGCACCCATACCAGGTGCAGCGCCATAGGCACCGTACGCAGCAGCATAGTTGGGATACCCACCCATTCCAGGAGCCTGGTGCTGCGGCGCCTGGTGAGCCTGTTGGTGCCACGGAGCCGCTCCTCCAGATGAAGAGCCATAGTTCTGTCCATAGTAGTTGTTGTTTTCGCCGCTGTGACCGTTGCCGTTGCTATTATCGTGGCCGCGATTGCGATCGCGTGCCCAAGGAGCCGCAGAGCTTCCTCCGTTGCCTCCGTCATTAGAGTCTTGGTTGCGGGATCTCCAGGGCGCGGGTCCACCGGTAGGTCCTCGTTGCCATGGCTTCGCTTCGCTGTTTCCATTGTAGTTGTTGCCGCCTGGGCCGGCCTCGATCTGCGCTGGGGCAGCTCCGGAGCCGCCGCCAAGTTCTTGCATGAGTTGCTGGAAAGAGGGCGTTAATTACTGAACAGTATTCTGGGGAAAAGGAATGGACACATACCTCCATTTCACGATCAACAGCATCACCACCTCCGATCCTACCTGCAGCAGGGCGACCACCACCCGCATCGTTGCGCCAGTTGGCACCTCTCTGGCGATCTGGACAATCTCTAGCCATATGGCCGGCATTGCCACAGACTCGACAGATGATGCTGGCGGTATAGTTCTGTCGCTCGGGACAATCGTATTTGCGATGTCCAATCTTACCACAGTTCTGACAGGCTTGGTTCTCGTCATCTCGAAGAGTTCCGTTGAGGGCCGCAAGTTCTCGAAGCTGGTTACGCTTGAGTTCGTTTTGGCCTTCAGGAATCGAAGCTGCCTGCAACGGGGTGTCAGCATCAAAGGGTATCAGCATGATGGACGTGGAAGGGGGAGACTCACGGTTTCAATGACGTTGTGGATGAGCTGCTTCGCCTTGTTGACCTTTTCTTCGGTATCTGCCATGATCAAACAGTGAAGGTCTTCCTCCTGGTTACTGGAGTGAGCTGCATCAGAGCGACCCTTGCCCTCCTTGACGGAGCCCTTTCCACGAATGGCAATCTTGGCTCCAGAGTCATTCTCCATCTTCTTGAGTGTATTACCACGGGGTCCGATAAGTAAACCAACTTTGGGGGAGAGCTATGTGTTAGTAACTGAACTTGATAAGAAACATCGGAAAGACTTTAGGATTAGACAGGCACAATCAATCGACGGAAGAAACCAGAGCCCCTTGCAACACCACACATCGGCATAGTATTGAGGGTCTGGTCATAGTCCAAGTTGAAGGAAAGAAAAAAGGGGGAGTTAGTGGTTAGGGTTAAAGGGTTAGCAATCATACTGAAGTTAATCTCCGGGTAGTCGTTAACAGGCACGTAGACTTTTTCCTGGGTCTTTGTCGGCCTGCGGTAATCCTGGGGCGGGTGGTAGTTGGGAATGGTCTTCATGGCCTTTTCGATCAGCTTGTGGCGCTCGTCCTCGAGGCGCTTGCGATAGCGATATTCTCGGGTGTTGATACGTCGACCATGGTTGTCGTACTGGGGTGGCGGTGATGGGGATCTGTGGTGTCACAGCGTTAGTGGCTGTTGGTATGCTCGCAGAGAGGCTGTGATGCGAACATACCGGTCACCATCTGCGGGGACAACGTCGTCGATGCGAAGCTTCTGGCTGATTTCCTCGATACGAAGATGCAGAGTGTACGCCTCGAGCTGCTCGCTCGTCATGGACGAGAGAATGGCGGTCGGGAGCCCCATAAGACCGGCAGCCTTGTTCTCGGACGCGTCGCCCCATCGATTGCGCTTCTTGCGGCGGCGAGGGCCATCGGCTTCGCTTCGTGGCTCGGGATCGCGGCCTCGTTTGAGATCGCGTTCCTCGACAAAGCCATCCTCTTCCTCTTCGCCGCCGAAGCGCCGCGATTTCCCAAGCGGGATGTTGTTCGAGCCCGTGATGCCTTGGCTCCTCCAGGACATGATGGCGGCTGATGCGGTGATGATTCTGCGACAGAGCAGAGAAGCGCAAAGATGAACGCGTTTGGCTTTGATGAAGTGATCGCTGTGGCCAAATTGCGCTGCATCGCCTCTGAAGTTTCGAGCTTTGGTTGATATCGGAAAATAGTTATTCCGGGATGCAATCTCATCATGGTTGGTTCAGCGGCTTCTAGAACAGGCCTGGCACTAAAATACCAGCGACCGGCCCCTAATTTGAACCGCTACCTCTGGTCCCCCTAGAGGCGGAGCCGAGAGACAGGTAGCTGGTACTCCGATTTAGGAGATCGGAAGTCTTTGCCCGTGATAGAAACATGTACCCTCCAGTCAGTACCGAAATGACTTGCCGCGGCTGTTACCCTGCAGTACATTTCGTACTCAGTAGGACCTTGGTCTAATAGGACCGGATAGCAGGTAAGAAAGTGGCGACAACCTTCTTTTTCTTCCACTGCGGAGATGGAGGGAGGGCGGGATGGAATGAGGAATCTGCCTGTTCGGTTGGCAATGTGTTCCGGCTTGGCTCCCACTAGGATGAGGCTACTCTGGCAAAATACTCAACACCATGACGTGCGTTGGAGATAGACTTTGCCGGCTCTCCGGAGCAACTGTAATTTGTAGCTATATTTGGCACATTCACGTGCTACAGAGTATTCAAACATTGTAGATACGAGCATCTTGAACGAAGCCTTTTTTTTTTTTTCGCAATTAAACGGCCCGGATATCACAATCTCCTGCTATTTCCTTGACTGACCAGCGAACTAAAGTAGTACAAACTGGTAGTCTGCCATTGATGGCACCTCTCGGTGTGGGACGCTCTACTGCTTACTGAGCCTTTGAAAGATCCAAGTTGCCAAGGTCATGGATGGATGGACCTGGTAAGCGGACTTGCGAATTGCGCAGATTTCCGTCTCCTCCACCATCGGCACAGCTTAGAAATAGGAACCCGGCCAATACGGAGTACTAAGTCTGGTTGAACCACCAACGAGGCAGAAAACCAAAAGCCAAGCTCTGCTTTGCCACGCGGTCCAACTATCGTCGCCGAAGCTTGCACAGATTAGCTGCTCCCAACAGGTACCTACACGTTGGTTGTGGATCGCTTACAGCGCCACTGACTCGGCCTCGATTCTCACTCCCGATATCCGTCATTTGAATCTCAAAGACTAAACCGGCGGGTTCTGCACGGCCTCATCGAGATTGGAAAGGCGCGCAGCCTGTTTCGTCCACCTGCAGGACGTTTGCCTAGCCTCCCGGTAAAATAGTACAGTAGCGAGTAGCAAGGCTCATGCCATGGATGGTTCATGGCTCATGGTACAGGAGTTAACTAGCCCGAGTCAAGGTAAACAAACGGACTGCCAGAATCGTACGTTAAAATGTGGCCGTTTCGGCACTATCGTACATGTACTAAAGGTGGACAGGGCCGCTCTGCGATCAAGCGTCTTACTACCTTGCCGTAGCTCGCGACTGATGCCATCTCCAGGTAACATAAGTCGGCAGTCCAAGATGTGGCGCGTCAGCAGCCGTTGAAGCAAGCCGTCGGCCAAAACCACGCCGTTGACGCAGTGTATCCAGTCCAGTATCCTTGCACGACGAATGGGGATAACTAGCCCAGATGGCCTGTGGCGCCATCTAAAATCCGCAACCCAGTTGTCTTGTCTGAGATCCTTCCGCTTGACCCCTCTCGAGCCTCGGATGAATACACGCAAGGGAGCCCGTCGCATGGCTAAGCTCCAGTCCTCGTTCTCGTATTGGAGGGTTGGCAAGGAAGGATGACATCTTTGTGGGATTCCGAGAGAGCCCAGGCAGGCAGTCGAGCGAGACCTTGGCCGAAAGCCGGCATCAGTGGCATCTACTATACTGTACATGTACTCATACGTGTAATCAACTCTGATGGACGGTACCGTAGCATCCCCCGCGTTCATGGAACGAACCTGGACCTGCGATTCTGATGCGTGGCTTGCAGAGACCGAGTCCGCTAATGCACACACGGTAGTGGTCCAGGTGTGCAAAGGCCTCAATCTTGGGGGCCTTGAAATAACCGTGCCGGTACTCCAGATCCCTGTTTCGGCGGCGTGGCATCGGAGGCGGACGATATGGGACGTAACAACTGATAGGCCCCCCCTTCCGACCTGGGCCTGGCAACTGACACATTTGCGCAGCCATTTGTCTGTTCCTCGTGCTTACCTATGTGCTAGCATGACCCGGCATGACCCTGCTCGGTCGTAGTCTAAAGCTTGGGGTCCACAGGAGCTCGACCATGTAGTATCAGTTACTGTATATCTATCTGGACCATCTCCAGCAACACGTTGGGGGACTCAATTGTCTCCATCAGCGGAACTTGCGCCCATAACAATCGTAGCCAAACGACACAACTGCTGGTCCTGGCTGGATATATTCTGGCCCGAGTAAGCGGAGCGACCCGGCTAGACATCGTCTTTGAATTCGACAAGCCCCGGAAGGGACAAACCCAAAAGATTATCCGAGATCCTCGATCGGTTTTGATCGCCGGCGATCGAGAGAGAGAGGCGATTTGATGAGGGGCTGGCTTACTGTGGGGGAAACAATTGAGCATTCATGTCCACGCTGCCTCTACACGATCACCATCCAGGGCATTTTCCTGCGGCAAAGGCTGGGAACCGACACTCTATTCCTCTAAATCTGTGCTTGGTGGCGCAGGAGACAACCGGTGTTTATCACATACCAACGCCGTTTGACTAGTGGCTGGAGATTGCACAGTCTGTCGTGTTGCTCCCTGGACTTGCATAAGTCAGGATTCCCAGAGCGCATCTCGACTGTGTCGCGACAACTAAAAAGGAGATTTACTCAGCCTTTTCTCCAGAAATTCGAGACTATTCAGCAACAAGCGACGAGTTACACCAGCTTTATCCGGTAACGGCCCCGTGCTTAAGCTTAAGCATCGATCAAGGAGGTGGAGCATCCCGAGCCGCTTGAGCTTGAGACATAATTTACGGATTCCTTACCGTGAATTTTCATTTGCTGAGCGGTCTTAACAACAGAACTAGAAGGTGACAAGATGGTGGGAGTCCCTGGCAGATCCAAGGGCTGCGTCACTTGTCGACGCCGAAAGAAGGGTGTAAGTCACCAAGAAGCTTCCACATCAATCAACACGGTCTTTCTCACACAGAGAGAGGTCCCGCTCATGTGACATGATCTTGTTCGATCCGTATTGCTGACTCGCGAAACAGTGCGATAAAAACGTTCCGTCGTGCCACCAATGTATACGGTCGGGCTTGCAATGTGAAGGCTATGGGCGGGACCTCGTCTGGGTCAACACCACGCCGGACGGAGATGATGGCAAGGTCAAGCCGCATCCGCCTCAGGGAAAGGCCGCTGCTGGTCAACAGAGGCCGTGGAGTGTGATTTACACCACCAAGACCAACAAAAACAACAGCAACAGCACTGCCGTTGCTCTTCATGACTCGCTCGCTCGATCCGCCAGAGAGGAACTCTTCTTCGGCATGCTCATCTCCATGTCCCTTCCCTATGGCCATTTACTATCTCCCAAGGCCTCTGCCATCTCGACCAACGGGTGGGTGGCAGCAGTTGACGAGTATTACAACAGAGAACCCGCTATCCGATATGCATCTCTGGCAATGAGCGCGGGATTCATGGGGGTTCAGGATCGGAACAACAAGGTTGCCCAGTACAGTCAACTCACTCTCCAAGGGCTCGAGGCTTACAACCGCGCTATCCACGAAATGGTCAAAGGGTTGAAAGATGCGAGGCGATCCAAAAATGATGGCGTCCTTGTGGCTGCGAGGATATTGCAATCTTACGAGGTAAGGGTTCTCCATGAAGTGATAGCAGTATGAAAGCTAACCACATGGCCTACAGCTATTCTTCGGAAGCGCACCTGACTGGCGTGCTCATATTGAAGGCCAATTATCCATCTTTTTAGCCAGAGGACCAGAATCCTTTACCACTGGACAAGCGCATCAGCTGTATGTGGATGGACGAGTTCTCGTGGTATGACCTCAACCCCCCCTCTCCTATCAGCCGTAGCTAAACTTATACTACCTTAGGTCATGTTGTGTATTGGAAGGCGAACTCACTCACCACTCCATTCACCTGAATGGCGCACCGTTCCATGGCGCACCATCCCCAAGTCGGTCAAAGACAAGTTGATGGACATCATGGAAGACATCCCGTTCATGCTGGTCAGCTACGACAACCTCCGCGCCTGTCAAGACCCAGATCGCGCCGACGAGCTCCGCCAGATTGCCATGTTACATTGCGAACATATTTCAAACAGCCTGGATATTTGGGAAGAGGAAATGGGGGCCGATCTTCACCAGTTCGATTACAACGTTGTCGGCTCTCCTCTACCAGAGCCCAAGGACGACACGGAATTTTCGCTCGTCTACCTCTCAAGCGTGTACTGGGGAGCTCGCCTGATACTATACAGCACCCTTGGGATGATGAACATGGCCTACGCGGCGGCATCTGTGAGCCCGGGCGCCGACTCTGTCCCGTCTCTCAGCACCTCCCCAGCATCGTCTGCTCCCGTGTCGACCCCAGCCACCTCTCCAGAAGAAACATCTAGTGCGCCAGGGCTGTGCGAGGAAGTGCCTCGGGTAAGGATGCTTAACCCAGGAACTTTTGCTCGCAAAATCGCGCACGCAGTTCCCCTATTGTACGGGCCTTCTGCGGGTGCCATGCAAGGCGCTTCGGGCCTCTTCCCCATGGCCCTTGCGCTGCGTTTCTTTGCAACGACTGAGCCGCCTGGACAGAGGAGTTTAGAGTCCCAAATGATTTACAACCTGTACGCTAAGCCGTTCGTCGGCAGCTTTGTTGGACGCTTCCTCCAGGATCTCCAGGGACCCCAGCTTTCTGAGAAAGCGAAACGCGATAGTGAGGTCAAGGCACAACGAAATATCTTTTGGTATGCGGTTTTGGGCAGTGAGAGTATTGTGCGAAATGGGGGTTCATGAGGAGGGGGAGAAAGGAAACACGTTGTCGTTGTAGGATGGCACGTTGGCTTTGCCAAGATGCTGCTAGGAATGCGGCGTTGTGGTGATGCGCTGCAGAATGTGCGCTACGCAACGTGGGCTTTGACGTGAGATTCTGCGTCTTATGTAGGATGCTTTTAATCATTATGAAAGTGTTATGTAGTTGTTTTCTCAGATTGCAGTTTATGCAAGACGCACTGGGCAATGAGCAGCGAATCACTGACACTGGCTGGCCTAGGTCGCGGAATGCAGCATGGATCGTTGGCCTTTGTCTTTTTTTTTTTTTTTTTTTTAATAATGTAGTTGATAGTCTAGAACAATCCAATGACTTTGACAAACATTTCTTATTAGTTGCTGAATGTATGCCAAGAATAAGTTCGACTTGGCTTGACTCACAGATGTGTTAGATCTATATATACGTGTGTGCACGAAGCCGTTATTGGAGTTGAAAAGTCGCAACACCAACAACAGCAAGTGCTCCTTCAAAAACAAAGCCCTCAAAGTTCACACCATTCCCTCGTGGTTATTAAACGCCATCACTACTTCAACTCTTTCAATCTACAACGTATCAAAATGCATATTTGCGCGTGTATGTGTGGTTGCCTACGGGTAGTTGAACATGGCACCAAAGATAGGTGCCGATACTGCGAAGAGCATCATAACTTTAAGAGTCCTCAGAGAGGACAAGTGTTATTTTGCTCTTTACGAGAGGAGGACTCCAGTTAATCTTCATGTTGTCTCCTGTCTTGCGGGGCGATGACGGAGAATTGGCTGCCATGATGGATAGACGGGAAAACTGGGACGTATACAGGTGGATTTTCTACAATGGAAGTCAGTAATTCGTTGGATTGATGCAATTTCGATCATTTTGAAATTGTGATTGGTCGAATTGGTTGCATTTATTGGTTCGTGAAGTCGCGAATGCTCAAGTTGTCAGAACCAACGCCGTTATTAGACCAATGCAAACACTTCAACCAATTATTTGACTTCTCTTATATACGATTACTCACAAGAAGGTGCTATATGACAGTGAAACCTATGTAAGAAGTAGATATAGTAGATATATGACAAATATGTCCATGGGCCCCCTTAGCAAGGGCTGAGGCTCGCCGCACTGCTGGCATCCTTTGGAATAGCTCCAGCAGCAACCGCGCTTTGATAACACCATCTCCAGTCATTGTAACCCGCTATCCAGTTGCATTTCCATGTCCAAAAGACCCAGCCGGCGGATTTCTCAAAGGCCTGTACCTGGGCGGCCCAGAACTGCTGATACCAGCCGGCCTGGTCGGTGCGGTCACGGATGCCGAGCTCGGAGTTATCCTGGGCGGAATCGGCAACAGAGATGGACCACTCGCCGATGATGGCGTTGGCAGGACGTTGATCGCTGCAGGCGGCATTGATATAGCCGTCTTTGGTGGCAGTGACGCCGGTATCCCATTTGAGGTAGCGGTGGTCGTCGAAGGCGGCAAAGTCAGTGCTGGGGAGGGCGCTGGTTGGATCACCGGAGCCCCAGGTGGCGTCCTGTTTGTTATTTTCATGTCAGTCTCTTGATATTCTGTAGAAATAAAGATGGGCAAAGACAAGAGGTTGTTGGCGTGAGGAAGGGCTACGAACCATGAATTGGATGTGGAGACGCTTGTCATCAGAGACTCCCAGGCGGCTCTCAGTGTCACGGATGCGGTTCCAGGCAAGAGGATAGTAGGTATTGACCATGTCGGCCGCCTGGCTGGGGTAGTCGCCAGAGTGAACTGGTTCGTTGATGACTTCAAGCATGCCGACGGAAGCGTAGGTTGCGTTGGTATGAATACGCTCAGTCATCCACTCCAGGAAGTCGGCTGCTCGTCCGTAGTTGTCTTGAGTGTAGAAACCTGGCTGAGAGACTCCCTGGTGGTCATGTTGTTAACTGACAAGAATCGGCACAACGGCTGAAGTTTTCCACTTACATGGCCAGTATATTGCTGATTTGGAAACTGCGCTCCTGGACCTCCGTGAAGATCCATAATGACATAGATGCCGGCATCGTTGCACCAACCAACCAGACGGTCGAGGTATTGGATGCCTCCACGCGGAAAGAACTCGCCTTCTTGGACAAGATCTTCACGGATCCAGAAGCCAACGGGGATGCGGACCGTGTTGAGACCCAGACTCTTGATCTGGCTAATGTCGTCTTGCGTGATCCACGTGTCCCAGTGCTTCTGGAACGCGGCATCGGCAGCGTCTTGGCCAAGCTTCTGGACACAAGACCACTCATCATTGAGACCACCGCAGCCCATACTGGAGAACTCATCAGAGGCCATCCATGGCTCAATGATGAACTGGGAGCCGAGGTTGACACCACGGAACTTGTCGCTGCCGGGAAGCCACTTCATAACGTTTTTCGTGTCTCGGCTGAAGACTGTGTTTGATACCATGTGAGCTGTTGTTCAGTGGCTGGTCGAGAGTTTACTAACCCTTTGCATTGGACTGGGGAGTCCAAGCATTGGCAGAGGCCAAAAGAATCGAAAAGGCAATTGCGGACAGCATCTTGAAGAAGGGCAGTTGTATCAAGTGTCTAAAAGAGACAAGAGATGGCCTGAAGAGTTCTGAAATCTCATGACTTTTACATGTTCTTATACTATATGAGAGACAACCAGCATCCTACCAAGATGGTTCCTTGAGTGTCGATCAACAGTTGTCGATCTTCTTCAAAGGGGCTCTAGTCACTATAGAGACTCAACAACGGCATTCGCATATACGACGATGCTGGAAAGGCCCGAAGCTGCCGTGGAGTGTTGGCTTGAACTGTCGATCGCATTGTATATTCGATACAAGTACGAGGAATCTTCATGCGAGACTTGTATACAGCTCATACTCCAATCCTGACATTATCTACGCGTACTTAGGTCACATAATTGTGTTAAGACACTGCTGACAAAGTTATTCCGGACTATTAGAGCATACTCCGTACAGAACGTTTGAACCGTCACGCAACTGCGTTCTGCTTGTCCGCTTAGTAGTATTGTTCTTACATGAGCAAATGAGGAAGTTCATTCGGACCGAATGCCGATCTCTAAAAACAAGCTTCTCTTTATGGTAACGCCAAGAATATGGACCCGTGCTGACGGCCCCTGAGTTCCATGTTGATCGTACACGCGTTTCTACAGCACACCTACTCCGTACTCCGTACCTTGTATCGTTAGCTCTGAGAACGACGGCACTCGGCATTTCCACATTGCGCTTTGATCGAGAAACATGTCAACTGGCCGTCGGCTTTTATCCCCCTAGTTCAATTCGTAGATGATGGGCGCCAGGTTTATACAAGGCCGCTGCCTCTCCACTTCTCAGGTCCTTATTGACATGAACATGTCAGCTACAGATGAAGGTGGGTTCTCTTCATCGGACGAGAGCGAAGGCCGGGGGTTTTAGTTTTCTTTATACGAATTGCCGGTGTGTGCGAACAACATCATGCTGAATCATTGTTTCATCACTATGAAGCTAAAAGTGTTCTCCTTCGTGAAGGCACTAAAGCCTTTGTTAGTGTTGAGGTGCATCCCTTTTATTCAATGCTGACATTGTTTTCAATTGCACTTTTTGTTTCTTACCTCTTACCCCTTACATTCTGTTGCCAAGTGCAAAGTGGTGCATCCAAACTTCGATCTACGAGGTGATTAGTTTCTTTAATCCATGCACCTGAGAATACAACTGCCGGATCGAGAACTGCTGCCTATGCTAGGATTACTTGCATCTCGTACTTTTACGTAGTTGTCAGCTTACTGCCGCGAGGCCCGGCACTCGTGATCGCATATAGTTATATAAGTAAGCCATTTGTCTCGTCGAAACAACATGCGCGTTGTAATCGTTTGGGAGACAACATTGACTGAAACACTCTGTTTTGCAATTAGGACGTACACATACAACACACAATGTCTCTGAAAAGTTACGTTCTCTGGTTGGGGGCCTCCGCTGCCGTCATGGCCCAGCATCCCTTGACGCCCAACGGCCGAAAGGCTGGATCTGCGGGTGATACTGCTCTAGCTTTCTGGAAAGATCACTTGAGTTGGTGGCATGACTGGACACCAGCTCCCTCAAGCCCCAAAGGCGCCGGCCTTGTTCCCGTCTCTATGCTTTGGGGTGGCGGCAACAACGGGCAGCGCGACGCCCAAAGACTGCAGCAGTTTCAACAACTCACGACTACGCCTGCCTACGTTATGGGTTTCAATGAGCCGGACTGCTCTGGAGCCGATGTTTCCGCAAACATCGACGTCAACAGAGGAGTCAGCTTGTGGAATAGCTTGATTGCTCCGATGGGCCAGAAGGGAGCTCTGCTCGGCAGCCCAGCCATGTGTCGCCAGAAAGACGAGTCGTGGCTCAAGCAGTTCAACCAGCAATCACTCGCCAGAAGCTGGGATTTTACCTCTATTCACATTTTCAAGCCGGACATGGCCGGCGTGCAAGCCGACATTGACTACTACTGGAACACGTATCAGAAGCCGATCTGGGTGACCGAGTTTGCCTGCGTCTTTGACCAAAACAACTTTACGCCTTGCACGGATCAGAACCAGATCAACCAGTGGATCAGCGACATTGTGGACTTGTTTGAGACCAACCCGCATATTCTTGCGTACGCATACACTGATGGACTCGGCTTGGGAACTGCTTGGCCTCCTGTGAAGAGTGATGGATCTCTGTCTCAGTCGGGCCAGGCGTATCTGAATGCCATCAGCAGATACCACTAAGCAGTTGGAGTTGAATTGATAGTTGAGCCGTTGAGAGAAGCAAATATTTACTGTAAATAGCAATGTTTCGGACTTAGAAAGGAGTATTCCATAAAAATGTATATACAGTTGATACAAATATCGATGAGCTCTGAATTATTGTCCTACTCTTTACAACGTATCATACCACGGTTGAGTTGTTGGCCTCTTCATAGCATTTATAGCTCCACACAAGGGTTGATGTTTGCAGTCTACTACCTGTAGCGGGGCAAGAAGAAACAGCGAATAACATCACAGGTGTGAACGCGATGCTCTAGATGGAATGGTATTACTAAAAAGAAGAGTTTCTATATACGCTTCTCTTGTTATGGGGGACGTTTTCGGTGAAGGGGTTCATAAGGCATCTCGGCACTATAGAAAGAGGAAGTAGTTGCTGTAAGCTGTTAGAACTGCGACAACCTTTCGATCTTCTTTGCAGCACGGTTGGCAGCTATTGCAGGACTATTAGTCTCGTGTTTCAACTGAAGTGGAAATGCTCTACTACAAATTCTATGTCAGTTGTTTATATAGTCTATATTGAACACGTATCTATCATGAGGTAGTCCTTTCTACCGGCTTCGTTGACATTTCATCTGGCGAACCCTTTGTCCCCGTCGCTTTCGAATCACCGAGATGGCCAACATCAAGATCCTCTTACAATAAAGAGATGAAAAGTCCACAAGATCCCTTGAACTCAACATCCACTCAAGCCAGCAATTACCTCATTCAATATCCAAAGCCACAATCTTTCCACCTTCAGTGAACGTTGCATTGACGGTGCCGGTGGTGGTAACGTAAAGTACATTACTATCTCGAGCCGTCCTGCCAAACTGGACCGAAGTAGCTCCCGCAACGAGGCTTGAGTTGATGTTTCCAGCAATAACTTTGCTTTCGCCGTCTAGCATCACCTCGGTGACCACGTTGGTTGGGTTGCCAGCGATATATGCTGCTTGGGGCGTAATTGTAAAGTCGTCACCGATGATTCCTGCAAGAATCACCTCGAAGTCTCCGACGGCGGATCCAGATGCGTTGACGGGCACGCGTCCGAAGAGAGGACCAAAGGAGTTTGTGTAATAGACGTAATTGTCGAGATATCGGATTCCGTTGACGCCGATAGGTTGCGGAGATCCCGGCGCGGCCTTGAATGTTTCGTCCTCAAGCACCACCTGGAATTCTCCAGTTTGCGTGTTTACACGGTAGACGACACCCGCAGCTGAATCGGCAATAAGGACAGTATTGGGGGTGGTTTCCAGGGTAGTCATGCCGTTCGGAAACTCAGCTCCAGGAAGGTCGGTAACCTTTGAGATTTCGGTCTGCTCTTCTTGAAAAGCCACCTGCCAGACCGCCCACGAACTTGGAGATTCACCAGTTGCAGCGGAGAAGTTGCTTGCGATGAGTGTGAAAACATCTGGAGACACTTCTGTTATGCCTACAAGAGCTAGGTACCCAGAGAAGTGATGGACCAGCTTTGGATTCTCTGGGTTGAATGGATCGACTTGATATAGCTCAGGAGTGCTACTTAAGGTGACGAGGAGACTTCCATTGGAGCGGACGGCAATGTTTTCGATCGTTGTTCCATTGGCGAACTGATATATGAGGCGATTGTCCTGAACCGTTGTGAAAGGACTTTCGTCTGTAAGGTTTATAACGGCGGTAGTCGCCACCGAAGCAATTAATGCTGAAAATGTGAAAAAGAAGCTGGAGTGCATGATGATGGTATTAATCAAGTGTGATTACCAAGTTGAGATACAGAGCAAGAGAGTCGATTGCCTTATTTACCTGATATATATATGCATTTATATGTCGGTAGTTGGAAGAAGCTATAGAAGCCCGGCAGATATCTCGGGTCCGAGACGGACCATGCCCTGTCCAATCCTTATGCCTGCTGCTGCCCGCAATACTGCTCTAACCGGATACAAGCGCCGAGATCTTGCATGTTGACGGCGTAATGAGCCTACGTCGTCGTTGAAAGGGGTAGCATCAGGATGGAGCCAAGAAAAGCAGACGGTTTCTAAGCATTCGTTGCGGCATGGGGATAGTCAATTAAGGGGAAATACATCGCTGGCTCCCTCATGGTCGCTGTATAAGTTGGTCCGTCTCGGACTTCGGACTATTAATCCCCGGTAGATTTGATCTGACGAAACTTGGCTTGCATACCTACGTATATATCTAGGAACAGAATAGTCCAATCTGTAGGTAATTTAATTCCCGAGGAGTGTATGGTTAAGCTGTACATAGGGTATCCCTGAAACCCAAACATGTACTTGTACAGCTTTCCTCTTATACCTATACATAACTACTACCTTATATAAATTACAACAAGCTGTTGTAGCAGCTGTTATAATGGCTACCTTATATTCTGTAAAGGCTGGTGTAAAGGCTGCTGTAAAAGCTGTCGAAAAAAGTATTGAATTGATTGTAAAAAGCTCTAGCTACTATGAAACTAAAGCTAGTTGTTATGGAAAGGTGGAAAGTCGGTGTAAAAGGTAATACAGTAAAAGACCGGCTGCAACAGCAACAAGTCGGCTGCAAAGGCCGGCTATAAAAATCGACTGCAAAGCAAAGTCGTAAAAGGTTGGCTGCAACAGCAAAAAATAACTGTCCATAAAAATTAACTGTAAGAATCAACTGCAAAGGCAAAATGTTAGCCGCAAAGGGAAGCTGTGCGTGTACACATGCATGTTTGGGTTTCAGGGGTACCCTGTCAACCCCTAGTCTTCAAGTTGCTACTCGTTCCCGGGCATTCAGCTGAGACGCGCATATTGCGTGGACCGATTGCCGATATGTTATTACGCGGACTATAACCCCATGTCTTTCTGCTGTATTGTTCCAAGGCGTCAAGTTATGCTTAGATATTTGACGCTGGAAGCACTTATGGCTTTTTCTGATCACAAAGACTTGATTGCTGACACTGACTTGATTGCGACAGAATTGCTCCCCTATGGTTTAGACGTTTTCTAAAACGATTTATAATCGTGGGCAACTTCAAAGGTTCCTGAGCATCGTATCCAATGTGATATCTATCTTCAAGGTTAGCTTACACAGCACTTGTGTATCACCATAACACCAATTGCTCCGTTGAATCCGTCAAAGTAAAATCGTGTTAGCAACAATATAATTGTTGACACAATCATTGGACGGTCTCTAATGAAACATCCATCTGGTCCAACTCATCATAAATGCCCTTCTTCACAGCCTCATCCGCCCAGCACATGTCGACCGCATTCCTCGCCAGCTGCACCATCTCTTGTTTCGACAACCCTCCATAATGATACGCCTTTTCCATGTTGCCGTCGATCCAGACATCGTGCATGTACACAGGATCGTCACTGTTGATACAGAACTTCACCCCTCTGTCAATCAGCTCTCGTAGCTTTGGAAAGAGGACCTCGGTTGCCGTGCGTCGGTGGTAGGCGTGCGGACAGAGAGTCAAGCCGACATTTCGGTCGACTAGACCGGCGACCAGCTCATCTCGGTCGAGAACATCAAGGCCGTGGTCAATCCTCTCTATTTGCACGTCGAAAATGGCCTGACGAATGTGTTCGTGCGTGTCCTTTTGTCCAAAGTCGCAGTGCGTCGTGATGTGAAGGCCATCCGCTTGAGCTCGCTCAAATGCCTTTTTAAACAGCATCGGAGGCCGTTCATAGGCGTTGCTGGCAAGGCCAACTGCGTGGAATAGACCATGTCCAGACTTGGCCCACGGCAGGGCTGTTTGATATGCGGCTTCGCCGTCTTCGACAGGCTCATCCCGCAAGAAGCAGAAAATCCAGTTGGATCGCACGCCGTATCTGGATGCGCCGTCACGCTGTGCTCGCAAATAGCCGTTCAACACATGTTCTGCAGGGACGTCACGACGTGTATGTGCTTGGATGTCGAAAAACGGCTCGACATAGCGAACATTCATCTCGCGGCATCGCGCCAGATAGTCCATGGCGAGATCATAAAAGTCATCTTCTTTGAGAAGAACCTCACAGCCCACAAAATATGCTTCTAGAAACGTCGGTACATCCTTGCGGCCACCGAGTTCCGGGCGATGGTTATAGGTAACGTTGTACGACTCCAGGAGCTCTTCATAGGTGTGGTATTCCTGGGATTTGAAGCGCAGCGGAATGTTGTTGCGTTGAGCCAGTTTCCATCGCAGGGCTGGCTGAAGCGTGCCTTCGATATGAATGTGAAGCTCAACCTTGGGAAGGGAGGCAATGAATGGAGAGACTGCAAGCCCGTTCATGGCAAACGTAGCTCAGTTCAGCACCTTTCTATAGCACACGAATAGAGAGGACAAGAGAAGCCCAGGCAGAAAGCGCAATGCAGCTGCGAATTGTTGGCGCTCTCGGTGAGTCTGTGGACGATGCTTATCGTCTTCATCGGCCAACTTTTCGCCTCAAACCATCCCCGGGTGGATATCGTGGCTATATCTCGAGAATTTCCAGCGGTTGAGGCATCTTCATTGGGCGTTTCCGGTGATAACTTGAAATCAGAGCTCCACATGGGCAAGTAAGCGGACTGAGGCTACTGTGTAAATCGCGAGTCCGCCGGCGTAAGCACGTCGTTCAAACCGCCACCTTTTTATCTATCGGCCTAGAATTTCAAACCAGAGCTAAGAGATTCTCATAGCATCGTCTCTCTCAGTTTGTTTCCCTTCCCCGATCGTTCGAGTTGCTGGCACGAGACCGTTGAGACACGAGAAGTGGGTGCGTCTAAGCTTTTAACCGGCCATAGTCTCCCCTCACCTCGGCGAATGGCCGATTTCGGGAGACAAAACTCTTGCATCCCGTAGGCTATCTGGTGCTATCTCTATCTCGTCGCCGCATTCCCAAGATAAGCGTGAGGGGAAACGGAAACGCGGTGCGATAGGAGGACGGCGTCTTCCAGGGATCGACTGGCTGCATACGAGGTTACACATGCATATATACATACGGATTACGCGCATTCAATGAGCGGCCAACATGATTGCGCATCTCGCGAAACTGAGCCGTTACTGGGCAGTCCCATTGACGTTGACGCCGAGATGACTTCTTCAGTTCAGGAAGCGTCTCGCATGGAGACAGGCGCGGATGCCGCCATTGCGCGTCGCGTGGTGAGGAAGATTGACCGAGTCATTATTCCTCTGCTGTTTTGTACTTATATGCTCAACTTTATGGACAAAGTCATCTTGTCGAGCGCCGCCGTGTTTGGCCTGCGTGATGATACGGTAAGAACACACCTCAACTGTTATAGCATCCACCACAACTACGAAATAGACAGAGGATGAATAACTAACACGTTGATGTTTACCATTGCAGCATCTTGTAGGACAGCAGTACAGCTGGGTTAGCAGCATCTTCTACTTTGGCTATCTCATCTGGGAGTATCCCACCACTCTCCTCATCGCCCGTCTCCCTACCGCCAAGTATCTCACCTTCAACACCCTCGTATGGGGCGCCGTTGTTGGCCTGACAGCAGCATGCACCAACTTTGGTGGCCTCATGGCCGTGCGGTTCCTGCTAGGAATGGCAGAGGCCACCATCACGCCGGCTTTCATGTTTCTGACGTCGACCTGGTACACTCGAGACGAGATGCCGACGCGCGTGGGCATTTGGTTTGCCGGCAACTCCATCGGCGGCATCGTGTCCAGCTTGATCGCCTTTGGCCTGGGACATGTCAAGGATGATGTGCATCCGTGGCGGTGGATGTACATCACCCTCGGCGTTGCGACATTCCTCTGGAGCATCCCCTTGTTCTTCTTTCTCCCGGACAGCATCTCCAAGGCCAAGTTCCTGACGCCCGAGGAGCGCCAGATTGCAGCTGATCGCACAGTCATTGCCGGCACGGGAGCTACCGAGAATTCGCGGTGGAGGTGGGATCAGTTTATCGAGTGTCTCGTTGACCCCAAGACGTGGCTCATCTTTCTCATTACAATCGTCGGCCAGATGCCCAACAGCGGCACTCAAAGCTTCTCCAACATCATCATCGGTTCCTTCAACTTCACCTCACTGCAGTCCACACTCATCAACATCCCTTACTCTGTGCTTACAGCAGGCATCATTGCGGGCTCCGGATGGCTTGCAGGCCGTTACCGAACCCTAAACTGTCTGCTCATTGTCATTATCCTCATTCCATGTGTTGTCGGTGCGGCTGTCATCTACCGCCGTGATAGCGTGCCTCATGGTGTTCAGCTGTTTGCCTACTTTCTTCTGTCTCCTGGCCCCGCGGCTATGCCTCTCACAATGGCCCTTGTCCAGTCCAACTACCGCGGCGTCACCAAGAAGATGACTGTTACGGCTATGCTCTTCCTGGCGTACTGTGCCGGCAACATCTCTGGCCCTCAATTCTTTCGCGCATCGGAAGCTCCGACGTATAAGACTGCTTTCAAGGCAATCATGGTTTGCTATTGCATCGTTATTACCTTGGCTATTACTTTGAGGTTCTATTTGCAATGGTTCAATGCGAAGCGGACGAGGGAAGAAGGTTTTGTTGGAAACGCCGGCTCGGCTGGCGCAGTGGCTGATGGTAAAGTGTCTGATGTATTGGACGGCAAAGATGTTGCTGAGGCAGTTACGGAGATTCAACTGAGGCCGGAGGATTACGAGGATGTAACGGACTGGAAGACGGTCGGATTCAGGTATCGCCTGTAGCTTTCACCTCAATATCATCTTGCCATTCGGCGAAATTCACCGTCCATGTAATTGCAGTGGAATGGTAGACAGGAAAGGGTTGTGAATATTTCCTGAATGCTTTATATGTACCTGCCACTTGCCTAACCCTCGCAATTTAGTTTCAGTGTGCGTATCTTCTACTCTGTTTTCGATCGTTCAGACTCCGAGTAGTCGATAAGGGGCTCAGCCCCAGCGACAATGTTGTGAAAATTGCCCAATGTTATCGTTGCCACTTCTTTACTCTTGTCAAGAAAGTTGTCCTCATCCGGCGCAATATCACTCGCATAGTAAGGATCTTTAAAGGCATTTATATAATGCTCTAGGCTCGGAATCTCCCATATCACGGCACCATCATATTCCATGACGGTGAGAGGGAGTGGCATTTCCGTCAAGGGCTGGCGCAGGGAACTAGGGGTGTGAATCTGAATGATGTCAGATAGGCTACTTGACTGGAGATTCCTTTGGTGAGATGGCTTACCTGCGTGTAACCAATGATGCCATTCTTCTTGGCCCAGTACGCAATCTTGGGCGCATGAATATTCCTCCAGTGATTGTAGAATTGTTCTTCGGTAAGATCAGGACGGCGCCTAATAAAAGCAATCATATATAGTGTAGAACTCATAGCGATTGGGGTTTGGAACGTCGAGTTGTGGAAGTTGGATACGAGATGATATTTGACATGTTTAATTGTATTGCTGGTTACTGCAGTCATAACTATATATACCTGTGCTTCTACATGGTTTATACTCATGGAAGAACATCTTCGACCGGGCTTCGGCCGAATGTCGATGTGTCCGAAATGGGAATTGAGACCATCCCAGTTGAGATAGTTTGCGAAAAGAAGCGTCTCCATAGTGCGATCGTTGTTCCGCCGAGCTCGGCCGAATTCCAATGCTTGGAGAATACGACACGACAGCAGCTTGAGAATCAAAAGGGCCTGGGAGATAATAAGAAGAAGCAATTGGTGTATAATAGACACGTGAAATTGAAAAAAAAAAAAAAAAATTGGGTGATCTACTGATTTATCAGTATGAGCGAAATAAAAAATGTCATAGTCATTGGAGTATGATTCCCTCTGCACTAACAAACCACACTCGAATATATTCTAACAGAGCTTTTTGCAGGCTGGAGGGAGGTTGAACCCCGTCGTAATATCGTCGTTACTAGAATACGGATTCTCAGTCTCTGCTCTTGTTCGCGCTTCTTCAACTGCCAAGCCTCCCCCCGAGGTCAATCTCTTCCGCACCGACTATTCCAGGGCTTCTCTCGTATCGGCATTCAAGGGCCAGCATGCGGTTGTCAACACCATCACGATGCCCGATTTCGAGGAACAAAAGAACATTATTGACGCTGCCGTTGAGGCAGGAATCAAGCGATTCATCCCGGCCGAGTTCGGGATTGACACATCAAAGGAAAAAGTAGTCGAGATCATGACTTTCCTTCGCATGAAACCGCAGATTATACGCTATCTACGGTCTATCGAGGACAAGATTACTTGGACAGCGATTATTACAGGACCATTTTTTGACTGGTAAATTCTTCCATTGTACACTTCCCACTTCGTATTGCTCCCTTTGACAGGAATCTTTTCAACGCCCGCCTGCGCGGAGAGGAAAATATTAATATCTGACTAACGCAACCATGGTCGGACAGGAGTCTCGACACCGGATTCTTCTCTTTTAATCTTCCGGACAGAACGGCGGAAATCCACGAACCCGGATACCACGGTCACCGCTTTAGCTGGTCGAATTTATCTACGGTTGGCGAGGCGGTAGCCCGCGTTCTGCTTGCGCAAAACTACCCCATTGTTGCGAACCAATACGTGCGCGTCAGATCGTTCAATGCCAGCCAAGACCAGATACTGAAATCTCTTATTTCGGTTACGGCGCGTATCGAGAGTGCACGAGGCTTAGATGTGGTTGAATGGAAGCAGATTAGTGTTGATCTAGAGGAAAAGGTTTTCGAGGCGCGGAATACGCTGGCCCAGGGCGATGCGAGCAAATTGGGGTATATACTTAGCAAGGCCATCTACAATACTGGAGGCAACTTTGATGATGAGGGCGTGGTTATGAACGAAAAGTTGGGGATGAAGCCGCCGGAAGGGCTGGATGCTGCCATTGAGCGAGAGTTGATCAAGCGTCTACCCTGATACCATTGCTCTAAGCCAAGTATAGCGAAGTTGTGCCATATATGCACCTAAAGATCACTGGCACTTCAATGAAGGAGCAAATTCATTTACGAGCACGCGGTTCCAGTTGCTGAACCATTATTGAACGATGAGTTAGGCTATGTAGCTTTCTGTAGGATTATCCCTGCTCTTATGCGGCCTGTTTTGCTCACTTCCAGTGAGCTGCATACATGTACCTTATGCTTAGCAACACATGCTTGACTCTGATTTGGAGTAATACATGCGCGCTTACGATTCATAATATAGCAAATCATCCATTGAGCTCGGAGTAATACTACCACCCGACAAGATGAATAAATATATACTCCATACCGGTAACTGTACAATTAAACTGTGGCGCGGGTCATCTTACCTTATCTTTCGGGGCCTTGTCCGCAGAGTAATTCGACGCGGCTCTTACGCAGAAACTTCTGGCCCGGCGTGGGTTTTCTCGTTATATGCTAAGACTTAGCCTAAGCCAACGGTTAGCTTCAACGTGACAGGTCCATGTCATGACTTGAACGCTTCAAAGTTCACTAGAGGTCCTGATCAACTCATCAAAAGCTGAGGCCTGACCAGATCCATACACAGACGACGTTCTTCAGCAATTATTCGACCGTCAAGACAGCAAAAATCGACTGATGCAATGCCACCGCCTCAGCTCCGAAAGGTTCGTAAAGGGACACGCAGCTGCTGGGAATGTACGTCTCAATAAATTGAACGCCGATCTTACTCTCGGCAGCCTTGCTATTTGCCTTGTCTGACTTCTAATCGATGAGTTACTCTTCAGGCAAACGCCGAAAGATTAGATGCACATTCCCTTCTGGCAACACAAGCATCTGCAATTGGTGCATCTCCCACGGTTCTACGTGCATCAGCCAACGGTTCCAAGATGAGACGGGCGATGCATCTCGCGCCCAGAGCATGGAGAACAGGATGATGCGTGTTGAAAACTTACTGGAGCAAGTTCTTGAGAAATTGGACTCTGTAAGCCGGCAGAGTCATACCGAAGAGCCACCAAGACGCCCGGCAACAGTCGGTGACGGTACTGGAATCGATGTTGTTAATACAGCATCCAATATTTCAGCTCCTTCATCGAGCTCTGACGTGATTTCCGTCTTCCAGAGTGCATCTGTAAGAATAAGCTCATCTTTTCCCCTTCATCGCTCCTATAGAAGCTGCATACTCATCAGTTTCTCGCCCTTTAGTTTCTGTTAGAGATTGGTGGAAAGGAAGCGTGTTCAACAGATGCCTCAACCGTAGCGATGGATACTGGCCCATCAACGACAAACAACGACACAGGGATGTGGCCGAAACTGAAGAGAGTCTCCCGCCTGCTGTTGGAGATGATGCCGTCTCGTGCCGCCATCGAATTTCTCGATAGTCACAGCTCGCCTTGGATCTGCCAACTTCTTCGCCCTCTTCCATCTCTCAAGCAATCCAATAAATTTTCGCTACTCAAAACGATGCCACTCGAGTCGTCAACGCTTAGCCACCCCACGACCATAGCGAGAGCTTTGATGTGCATTGTCATGTGTCTCCAGCAGCTGCCCCAGCATGTCGACATCACGCAACTCCGGCTGCCGTTGCCACGGAAAGAATACATGGAGTCTCTTGCTTCGATTATAATCTCCTTGGTTGCCTCCGATGACGAGATTATCGCCACGTCCGAGGGGCTTGAATGCCTTTTGCTTCTTTCCATCTACTTTGTTAACTCGGGTAGACCTCGTCGCTCATGGCTCAATAATCGAAGGGCGTTGTCAATCGCACAATTAATGGATCTCCACAGAGTATATTACAAAGCTGTTGACGATGACAGAAATAACGAACAAGTCAACATGGCGGACCTGTGGCCTCACATCGTCCACTACGATCGGCACCTCTCCCAGATTCTCGGATTTCCGTGCGGAGTGGTGGATACAAATGAAGCCCTTGCTCCAAGCAATCTCAAACTCATGCAGCATTTGGATCAACACAAGCTAGATGCCCTCTATCTTGCACAACTCGACCGCATCGCCGCACTCTTGATCGAAAGAGAACAGGGCTCTTCAAGGCTAGCAATGGCTCTAACACAATCCATCGACAATGCGCTTCTGAGTCTGGCCACGTCTGTGCCGCAATCATGGTGGCATCCCTCTGACAGACTTTCAGGGACACAGGTAGAGGCAATGGAGATGCTGTACGCCCGATACAACATGCAACTGTGGCACCACCAGCTTGAAATGTCCAATCATTTGCCGTTTATGCTTGACACATCAGAAGAACGACAGACCGAATACAGCAGGATTGCGTGCCTCAAAGCCGCGCGACAGCTCATTCAAGTCTATCTCCCACTCCGAACGACGTTTGGCATGTTCTCGTGCTGTACGACGAATTTCCAGGCATTTACGGCCGCCGTGATTCTCATCTTCAACATGTTTCTACGGTCGCCGGCTGTTGAAATGGAGACCGTATCTGGCCGTACAGAGAGGGACTGGGGTTTGGTCGCCGATGTGATCGGAGTTCTGGATGCGGCGGTTGAACGGTTTGACGACAGAGTCGCTCTGCAGGCGCGCGACGTTTTGAAGCTTCTCCAAGCCATTGAAAAGGAGCCAAAGACATTGCAAGGCGACAAGTTTCACTTTACGATACCTTACTTTGGAATTATTTCCATTGCGCGAAAGAGTCGTGTCGGGGACCAGGGCGGCGGCCAACAAATCGCCGGTGGTGCTGGGGAGAACGCCGGCCAGTTCGTGGCCCAAGGGACGACGTTCCACTTGGACTATTCGCCGACCTTTATGACGACGATTGACTTTATGGGGCCGAGCACGGCGGCTGATGTTGACGAGCTGATGCAACAGTGGCTGGTGGAAGACATGTAAACTGCAGGTATTATTCTGTGGAAGACAAGGATTCAGCCTATCATGGACACCTCGTCGGTTGCCAGGGCTCAAAGCCCAGAGAGTGTGTACCATTCAATCTGTGAGCACTTTCTCTTTTCCCTATTTTTTGGCTTCCATTTACATTATCTTTAGCGGAGGGCGTTGGACTTGATAGTACAGCCAATGGAAGTCATGTCGAACGCAAAAGGGCGCTGTATCTATTACTATATAAGTAATTTATGAGAAACAAGCATATACCCGAAAGAATGTAAGCACCTGCTTCAAGGCTCTGAGAAGTCAGTCGGAATTCGCCTGTTCGTATTCAATTAGTGCCTCTCCAGGAGTTAGTTAGACCCGCTCGCAACGTCGACATCTGCTTGGAATACCACGGCGTTTGGCTAGTGTAGGACTAATCATCTCGGAAATTTTAGGTGAGAACTTACATACATAGGCATCCACACCAGCGTGGACGCATGCAATGCCAATACTAACTGGGGAGCCGCACTGGCTATTACGCAGATGACATTCCACGCCAGGATGTATGTGTTCGTGCCGGAAGAAGAAGAACGTCTGCGGCGGAGTTGACAAAGCATGAATTTACCTGACGTTTCATCTTACAAGGTCATCTTACTGTTGTCTCAGCCCACGCCGTAGGAAAACATACCCAATAGGGGTATTGAAGTGCCATCGGGGAAGTTGGCAATGACATATTAACTATTACTGTTTAATATGCGAGTAGCTGTAAGCGCTTTCAATAGCGTGCCAAGGCCAAGGTTGATATGACCCAGGGGCAGCATTAAGTTGTAGGATCAGAACCCCTTTTTGTGAGTTCCTGATCCCAAGAGCCTCTTGTAATACTCCTAGTCGAAATATCGGGAGTTATTAGACCTGGTAGCAAGTCATCTTGGTCCAAGTCTGTCAGAATAGACAAAGAAAACGAATGCCAAATATGACGAATGATGAGTATGTGCTGATATGACCTGTAGCGCCGGCAGTTTCCCCTTAGTGTCGCTCAATGGAGAGCCAATTTTCAAAGCCTATCGAGGCAGCTTGGAAAAGGGTGTGAGATGGCAAAGTTCGAGATGATACTGCATTACACTGCGGAGTACTGTCTGCCGCACTTCAACTACATGCAATGACATTCAAGGCTTTCGTCCGGAGCCAGGAGCGGGAGTTTCGGGAGGACTCAATACGCTGGGTCTTTGGCCTCGTTCATTCCACATAGTATCCCCTTGCGTTGTCTCAATTTGAACGAGCTACATAATGCATTTTCAGCAAGGGAAAAAAATAAAAAAAATCCGCCGGCTGATTCATGATTCGGAGCAGCATAGCTTGTGAATGAAGCGAAACTTACGAGTGTGTTCCGGCGCAGGCATTGCGCCCATGTAATATGAGTAAGAACAAGCTCATCTTGAGATAAAAATAGGTGTGCTGCATACATCGTGCATGCTCTACACATCATAGATAAAGTTGGTTATTAATATTCCTCAGCCCTGTTTCTCCTCTCGATAAGATGTATCTGTCAGAAATGCCAATAATCCGTATCTGAGAAAGGTCGGAAAATATTCCGGAGTTAGTAACGGGAGTGATTAGACTCAGCCGTCGGGCTTATCCCACCCTGTCGACGGACCATTCCGTCATTTAATACTTGTTTATTTTGTATTTTTGTTCCTTCATATTTATATTCACTCACCATCTTTATTCTTGTGCTTATCTTTCCTATCCCCCAGACTGCCAATGGCGCAAGCATACCTGACATGCATCTTGAACCGGTCATCTCATCTGATCAATCTAGCCGCGAGAATGGCCCAGTCTCGAACGCCCCCGGTATTAATTTTTCCGTCTTGTTTCAAGTCGAGTCGCATGAGCTTAATGACTAACCTGTCGTTGTAAGCGTCGTAACATAAACCGGGGGCGCGCTAAACAACTTCAACCCGGGGATTGACGCAAAGAAAGCACCAACATGACGCTGGCTTGATCACTCATCTCGCTCTATCAGATGTCGAGGTATAGTATTTATAGGAACCTTTTATCATCCAATCTCAACTCTATTCGTTGCCCCTCATGTAATCACGAGAACGAGCACGAGCGCGGAGCCGCACCCTCAGCCTCACTGTCAGGCCCCCTGTCAGCATTCAAAACCCACACAAGGGGTGATTCTCATGGATTATCACTGCTAGTTGCTAGTGTCTCCCAGCACTATGTCTGCCACCAAACGATACTCGGCCAAGCCGCCGAACGGCGCCGCTCTGCCCCTGTGTCATAAAATTAGCACGGCCGACTAGTTCTTAGCTGTCCCCAAGTATAGCTGCTTGAAGTGGACTTCCGACTGCCGATCGGTGTCAAGCGCAGTGGAGAGAGAAATGCTGCGACTAGTTGTCCGACCAATCGATCTGGTTCGTCTTTGATGATCAGGACCGCTGGGTAAAGGCCAAAGTAAGACGGCTGTGCCCCGTTCATCACGGAGGGCTGGCCATTACGGGCAAACGTCCAGCTAGCTGTCAGAGATCGGCGGAGAAGTGCTGTCGCGATCTGCGCACATGTCTTTGGTATGTCCCGTCTAGGCAGGACGTGATGAACGAGACGCTCTGGAAATGACAGCTAGGGCTTCTAGTAGGGCCATCGGCCCGATGGGGGGAACATGAACCGCTGGGCTGAATATGATGACTGGGGATCGAGCGGTAAGATTGAGCAAAGTTCTTTATATAGATGGTAGTATTATTCCAGTGAGCACTTCTGACGGCTTTGATCACGCGGTCAAGGTGGTCGTAACCAGCCGCCAAGGTATCGATTTGCTTCTTTAAGACGGGCAGCGTCTCGTTATCCATTCCTTTTTTTTTTTTTTTTTTTTTTTTTGCAAGTATCCTTCCTGATACTCTCGTTTCCCGTCACTCATTTCTCGCCATGATGAAGTCACTGGCCTTTGTGGCCGCCCTTCTGGGCGCCGTCACGGCCTCGCCAACAATGGCCCGTCATGAAGAGCGATCACTCGAGCCTCGAGCCAACACATCCTTCTGGTATGCTGCCATGGACCACACCGGCCAGTACAAGGGCTATGCTCCCCACACGACGAGCCCCAGCTCGTACAACGTCTTTGTTGCTGTAAATGCAGGCGATGCTGGCTCTCTGCAGAGTGCCATCGACTCGGCCGGCAGCGGCAACCGACAGAATGAATGGCTGGCATCTCAGCCCCGAGTTGTGTATATTCCCCCGGGAACCTATACGCTGTCCAAGACGCTCAACATGCGCACCGACACCATCCTCATGGGCGATGCCACCAACCCTCCCATCATCAAGGCTGCGTCTGGCTTCAGCGGCAACTATCTTGTCAACGGCCAGGATCCCTCCACAGGCGTCTCCGGCGAGCTCTCGTTTGCAGTTGGCTTGAAGAACTTGGTCCTGGACACCACGGCCGTCAGCGGAACCTCCAGCATCTCTGCTCTTTACTGGGGTGTTGCTCAGGCTGCTCAGCTGCAGAACGTCAAGATTGTTCTTGCGCCCTCCAGCGGCGGCAAAGGTCACACTGGCATCCAGCTTGGCCGTGGATCTACTCTTGGCCTTGCCGACGTGCGAATTGAGAACGGCCAGAACGGTATCTGGCACAATGGCCACCAACAGGCTCTCTACAAGAGCATCTACTTTTACAAGAACACGATTGGCATGCTCATCAGCGGAGGCAACACCATTACTCTGCTGAACCCGACCTTTGATACTGTCGGCACTGGTGTTTCCAACACTGGCGGCAGCCCCTTTATCGGCATTGTCGATGCCAAGTCCATCAACTCGGGCGTTACCTTCAGCACCACTGTCTACCCTTCGATCGTCATCGACAACCTGACCAAGGACACCGCCTCCGATGTCGTCGTCCTCCGCGGCACAACGGCTCTCAAGTCGTCCAGCACCGTCGTCAACTACAGCTACGGAAACACCGTCGGCCGCAGCCCCATCTTCGGCGCCGTCTCCAGCACCGCTGCCCGTCCGGCCGGCGTTGCCCCCGGCGGCCGCATCCCGGCCGTTGTTGTGCCCAACTACGCTCAAAACCCAGTCACCGACTTCGTCAACGTCAAGGATCCAAGCCAGAACGGCGGGCAAACGGTCAAGGGCGATGGCAGCACCGATGATTCGGCTGCTCTCAACAAGGTGCTCCAGTTTGCCGCTTCCAACAACAAGATTGCCTACTTCCCCTTTGGCGACTACCGCGTCCTGTCCACTCTCGTCGTTCCCGTTGGCTCTCGTCTTGTTGGCGAGGCTTGGGCGACCATCTCCGGCGGCGGAAGCTTCTTCAAGGACGCCTCCAACCCCAAGCCCGTCGTCCAGATCGGCAAGGCCGGCGATGTTGGCGTTGCCCAGCTGCAGGACTTCCGCTTCACCGTCTCCGATGTGCTCCCCGGCGCCATCATCGTGCAATTCAACGCCGCCGGTAGCAAGGCCGGCGATGTTGCGCTGTTCAACTCGCTCATCACCGTCGGTGGAACTCGCGGCGCCGATGGCCTGACCAACACTTGCGGCAAGGCCAATGCCGAGTGCCAGGCTGCCTTCCTCGGCCTCCACTTCACCCAGACCTCGTCAGCCTACGTCGAGAACACCTGGAACTGGGTTGCCGACCACATCACCGAGGGCTTCAGCGGCGGCTCCAACATTGCCGCCAAGGGGGGCGCCTTGGTCGAGTCGACAAAGGGAACCTGGCTGCATGGCCTCGGCAGCGAGCACTGGTGGCTGTACCAGCTCAACCTTCGCTCTGCCAGCAACGTCGTTGTCTCTATGCTCCAGAGCGAGACCAACTACGACCAGGGTGACAACACTCAGCAGGTTCCTCCCGCTCCCTGGAAGGTCGATGTCAACGGCTGGGGCGATCCTGACTTCTCCTGGTGTGACAGCACTGCCCGTTGCCACATGGGCCTTGCCAACTATGTCCAGGGCGGCTCTAACATCTACTACTACGGCTCTGCTTCTTGGGCCTTCTTCAGCGGCCCGGGATACCAGGGTTGCGCTTCTGGCGGTTACCAGTGCCAGGGTAAGTTGATATATGCTCCAGATAGACATCATGAGAAGACATTTTGCTAATCTTTGTGATAGACTACATGCACGTCATCAAGACTACGCCCACCAACCTCCAGATGTACGGCATGTGCGCCAAGGACACCAAGGTTGCTCTTCGCCTGGCTGACGGTACCAACATCAATGCCCAGCCCGACTTTACTGGAGGCTGGAACCCTGGTAGCGATGTTGGCCGCTACACCTCGTAGACGTCGAATGTTCTAATGGATGGGACGTGATGTATATATGTTGGTGTTGGCTTGCATATACATGTAGTTATAGTTTCTTAGCAATATACCAGGATGATACCATGTGTTGCTATTTTAGAGCTCCGATGCGTGTAGATGGTATCGTGCTTGTGTTCTATTTCTACGCGCCTCGTTGTTTCCCTGTCATTTTAGTTATGAGCTAAAGCGGTGGATTGCCATATGAGTACCTCATATAAGCCTATACGTGAAAATGATAGACTGAAATATTACACATGTCACAATAGGGTTCTCTCAGTGCTGATGCAGCTAATCCAGCATTGCTCCTTTCGAGTAAGGTGTCAGCAGCTGAATCTATTGTTTAGTCAATACGAGCCAGACCTTGATAGTATTGCGGAGCTTCCATTATGGCTGATTAGTGGGAAAGAAAACTCACTGTACGGCACATATCTAAATATAAGTACAGGCAGCGCTGCGTAAGTCAACGGGAGATTTCATTGTTCATCCATCATCACCGTTTGAAAAGGCACTGGAGCTCTGGAAGTTATCAACTGAAATTTTGTTCGCACATATGGTCATGGTAACAGCATCGGCTTCGTCGTTGGATGACATTACGAATGATGACCTTCGCGGCTGGGTGGAACTTATCAGTCAAATACGAGCTACGGCCGACGCAAGCATCAAGAAGGAAGAGGCAGAAGGCGTGCAATTCGATCAACGAGCCTTTGACGAATATCCTTTCATCAAGGCGCCCACTTCACAGGAGGCCATCCAGCAGCAGGAAGCAACGCTCCAAACGACACTTCCGGATGACTACAAGCAATTCCTCCAAGTTACGAATGGTACACGATGGACTGGCATTGGCTGGACACCGTCGTTGTGTGGTGTTGAACAACTGCGAGGAGTTTGATGAAGCTCCGCCGCTGGAGCGAGTATTGAGGATCAGCGATGAAGATGAAGATACTATTGTCTTCTTGCTAGAGCCTGAGTATATACTAAAGACGTGGGTGTGGTTGGCTGGAAAGAGAGGTATCGAGGTTAAAGATGATGCGCCTGGCCAGTGGCTGTAAGTTCAATACTGACAACCATCTCAAAGTCATCCGTTTATCCCGATTCCCCTATATGTTCACTGACTACTCCCAGCTTATTCGTGTTTGTACATTGGATGGCAAACACCAAAGTGCATCCCACTTTTGAAGAATACATGCGAACCAGAGTCAAAACCATCAAGGCATAATTGAAACAAGGGCTGTGATAAGAAATCCCAACAATATATCTTGAACAGCAATCAACTCATGATCAACTATCAAAAGATGTCTCTAGTTGTTACACTTGTCTAGCTTTGAACAGCTAGCGCCGAGTTGTTGGACTAGCAAGTGATACAATCTCATGAGTTTGAACACATCTCATGACTGCAAGCTGCTGACAGACGCGCCTTAAATTTGGCATGTGAATTTGTCAGCCGACGCATTCTGGTACTTGATGCCAGATAACTGGATTCTCATAAACTGTTGTTTAAATACATTGCCTTGGGGGAAAAAGAGGAAAAAAGAAAAGAAAAGAAATTAACAAATAGACACTTTGACAAGCACAGTATTTGATTCATACATTACCAGTAACGAGCAAAAAAATGGAGCCAATTCCTGGAATAATTGAGCGAAGTCTTCCCAACGCCGTCGTCTACGATCTCACAACGCCGAACCAAGTTACAGTCACGCTCCCATCAAGATCAACCTGGTCCAGCGGTCTTCACTGGCACGAAACACACACAGAATATCTCAAGGTCATCAAAGGCAGCATAAAAGTACGCCTAGGGGATACCGAGCAAATCATTACCGCGAGTAAGGCGAACCAGCCCGAAATCAAGGTTGAGCGCTACGCCTGGCACGAATGGCAGCGAGCGCAACCAGATGGAGAAGAAGTCGTCGTTATTGAGAGGACGGACCCAGAGGATGGCGAAAAGGCCTTGTTCTTCTGGAACCTCAATGGAATCATTCTGAATGCAGGGCGAATCATCAGTACGAATGTGCCGGGGTTCTCCTTCTTCCCTGCAACGACAAAGGACCTGATCATCGACTTTTGGATCACGCTCAACCTCTTTATCGTGTTTCACTCTTTGGACAACTTCCCGGTCATTCTGAGCACGACCAGGTTCTGGAACGGAAAAGGATCGCGCGCAAAGGCGGGTCCGTCGGCAGATTGGTTTGTATCTCACGTATTGTTGTCGCTTGCTTCTTGGGCAGGTCGCATTTTTGGACTGCGGGCTGTAAGGCCAGAGTATACGCCTGCTCAGCATTATCAACGTTGGAAATCACATAATTATCTTGAAAGGTCGAAGGATTCTTGATGAATGGTGTGCTTGCAGTTTGGTAATGAGAGAGCCTTAATGCGGTGTATATGGACGTATATCGGTCTGCAGGTGAGAGATGAGCGCTCTGTTTAGGAATTAGAGATGATATTCTCTAGCAGGTTTACATAAAATATTTATAGGTATATAGTTTGATTAATGAAATTTGTGTTTCAACTCGATGCTTCGCCGAAGAATTCTTATGCCTACGCCACTGGAATGTATTCACAATTATTGATTCCCCGCCTCGATTTAAGCTTACCATTGTGCTTGTTGATCTCCTGGAGCTGACTGGATGTTTTGTTTCGTACCTGCGTCCTTGCGAAACAGGAGCAACACAGATGGAGCACGTTCGTGCCTACACGTCTCTGCTGATCTTTGTCGTCTCATCACAAGGTGTGCTCAGCTTCTTTTCCTACGTATCTATGATTTCAACGGACGGAAGAGTTTACCGCATCTCCAGATTATTAATTAACCGGCAGATTGGCCCTCTTTCTCTTGAATTATCCGTTCAACAAGTGAGAGTTCCCATAGTCTATGGACGCTCATGACGCAACATGCAGACACAAGTGCCTCTATGCATCCAAGCATCACCCCCCAGAATTATGGAGCTTCAATGCTACGGTACACTTGAGAGTGCGGCATGATGAGAATCTCAAGCAATTGGGGTTCTAGACATTCAAAATAATGGAGCTCAGCATTCCCGACATCATCGCCAGTTGGAGCGCTTCATTTCCAACCTAACTGTACGGGGGAACTGGTAGTTTCCGCGATGGGGCTCATCTGCATGAGTTTCAAAAATCCCTTGCCCAGGCAAGATCGCGATTGGTGACACGAGAAATCGTGGGGAACGTCTCTGCCGGACAGGCTCGGCAGAAGCGGCATCTCAGAGTCCGGGGGTCATGCCACTGCTTTCAACCCAATGAAGTCATTCGCATCCCCAAAGGTAGTTTACGATGACCAACACAAATCACTACTACATCGGAGTGATCGACACAATCATGACTGCATTTGCCGGTTTACAGAACGCGAGCCGTGTAACAATGGCCGAGCTTTGTTCCGGACCCCTCATTGACATTGATGTCTCACACGAGGCAAGCATGGTTGAGAATTTAGACATAAAAGCGGCAAGGAATGGCGGCAAGAAGGGAGGACTGCGCCTATCCTTTGGTGGCCTTTTGAAGACGTCTCGCAAGAGTTCAACTGGAGCGCGGCACATGGCTTCTGTAACTTTTACGATTCAATTGCCATCAGAGAAAAATATTCAGCTACTGTCACAAACAAGAGGAAGCGTCCCATCTCAGTCATGAGATCCACGAGGCCTCTCCTTACCGCGCTCAGCATCTTTGCGGGCGCGGCAGTGGCGACCACAGAAAGTACTAGCAAAGCATCAATTCACGATCTTGCCCTACAGAAATGGACTGTGACGAATGAATACGGCAACATCACCGTGCCGGGCAAGTTCCCTTCGCAGGCTCATCTGGATCTTCATGCAGCTGGCGTGATTAGTGAGTCGAGACAAAGGATACGATTGCCTACTTTAGACTATGCTAACGAGGAAACACATAGATGAACCGTGAGATTTCCTTCTTAATGGCTTGTATGGTCAACTAAAGAGGCGAGACTGATGTGGTGAAACTAGAAACAATGGCCTAAATGACTTTGACCTGCGGTGGATTGCGGCTCAGAACTGGACATATACCAGCAAGCCAATTAGCGGATTGTGAGTTTACCTCGGTTTAGTAGAGGATGGATCAATCAGAACAGTTATGCTAACAGTAAGTCTAGGAGTAAACATTCAGACATAGCTACGTGGCTAGTGTTTGATGGCTTGGATACATATGCAACTGTCAAGTTCTGTGACCACATTGTTGGAACACCAGATAATCAGTTTCGGCAATGGTTTTACGATGTTTCGTCTGCACTTGCTAGTTGCAAGAGTGACCCTGTTCTCAGCATCAACTTTGGCAGCGTGCCTCGCATTATCAATGCCATCAACGCAAGCGATGAAGTCCAGCGTAAGTTATACAATCACAATCTCAAGAAAGCGATGTTAACTCTGGGGCTACATAGATTGGCCGGCTTCGGTGATTTATCCATTCGAGTATCCAAACCGTCAATGGGTCCGCAAGGAACAGAATGACTTTGGCTGGGATTGGGGCCCAGCCTTCTCTCCAGTAGGACCTTGGCAGCCGGGCCGCATCGTCCAGCTTAGCAAAGGCGGCGAGCTGTACTCTCTCAACACCGACATTGACATCTTCCGCAAGGGCCAGTTCAACAACTTTGCCCCTGACCAGGCTGCTCCCTGGGTGGTGAACGCGAGTCTCGATTTCTTGGGAACTCTGCCGAAGCACGCCTCCATGTCGGTCGTCATTACTGATGCCAGTGACAGCCGCTCAGTATTGTACTCGGGCAAACTGGAGGGCGTGACACAATCTGACATGACCGTCACCGGCTCTGTGACAATAAATGCCAACAAACCCAAGTTGTGGTGGCCTCGAGACATGGGCAATCAGCAGCTATACAACATAGAAGTTTCCGTCAGCAGCGCAGGGTCCAAGGCACCTATTCTCGTCTCTCAGCGGCGTGTTGGTTTCCGGACCATCTTGTTTAGCTCAGGAAATATCACAGATGCGCAAATCGCCAGTGGTATCACTCCGGGAAACAACTGGCATTTCGAGATCAACGGCCATGAGTTTTACGCCAAGGGTGCAAACCTGATCCCTCCCGATGCTTTTTGGCCACGAGTCACCTCGGATAGAATGAATCGCCTATTCGATTCAGTTGAGTCGCAGAATTTCAACATGTTGCGCGTGTGGTCCTCGGGTACATACTTGCCTGACTGGATCTACGACATTGCTGATGAGCGCGGTGTATTACTTTGGAGCGAGTTCCAGTTCAGCGATACTTTGTATCCCGACAGTGACGACTTCAAGGCTAATGTTGTTGGCGAGATTACTTACAACGTCCGTCGATTGAACCATCATGCCTCTTTGGCGTGCTGGATGGGTGGTAATGAGTTTGAGAACTTGATGCTGCCCATAGCTCAAGGCGCCGATCCTGAAACTTACCCATATGTCCTGGGCCAGTATGAGAATCTCTTCATTACCACGCTATTCAATGTTTTGGCCGCAAACAGCCATTCCATCTCATACAGTCCTTGCAGTGCAAACAATGGCTGGCTAGAGATTGATCTTGATCTTCCTGTGCCTATTGTTGAGCGGTATTACAACACTACCAGCGGACACATCTACGGTGACACTGACTTTTACAATTACGATACATCGGTTTCTTTTGATACCTCTGTCTATCCAGTTGGTCGCTTCGCCAACGAATTTGGCTTTATCAGCATGCCCAGCATTCAGACGTGGCAACAAGCCGTTGATCCGGAAGAACTCTCCTTCAATTCGACAACGGTCATTTTGCGAAACCATCACTATCCAGCTGGCGGATTGACCAGAAATATTCACAACAGCACCTTGGGCCAAGTTGAAATGACACTGGCTGTTGAGCGGTACTATCCGACACCCAACAAGACCGATCCAGTGGCCAATTTCAGTTCCTGGTGCCACGCTACTCAGCTGTTCCAAGCAGACATGTACAAATCCGAGATCCAATTCTATAGACGTGGCAGCGGCTTGCCCGAGAGACAACTCGGCTCTCTATATTGGCAACTCAACGATATTTGGCAAGCTCCGACCTGGGCCGGTCTTGAGTACGACGGACGTTGGAAGGTGTTGCCTTATGTTTCTCGTAGGACCTATGAGCACGTTATTGCATCTGCTTTCTGGAACTATACGGCCAACGAGTTGGAAATCTGGGTGACATCTGATCTTTGGGAACCTGTGTCTGGTCAAGTGTCATTGACTTGGGTCGATCTGAAAGGCAAGCCTATTGCAAACAACGCGGGCATGGAGAAATTGATCAAGTTTAACGTAGGCGCCATCAACACTACGCAGATCATCTCAGCCAACATCAAGTCGGATCTCAAGATCCCAGACACCAGCGACGCTGTGTTGGTCATCGAACTTACAGCCCACGGCAAACTCCCCAATGCAGCCGGCAGCAAGACGACAACCTTTACTCACCACAACCATTTCCTTCCTGTGTGGCCTAATCAAGCCAAGGTGTCAGATCCCAAGCTACACTTGTCGTATAACAAGTCTACAAAGAAGTTCACCGTGGAAGCTACGGCTGGTGTATCTCTCTATACTTGGCTGACGCACCCAGCTGGTGTTTTGGGCTTCTTTGACGACAATGCATTTGTTTTGAGGCCTGGTGAGAAGAAGGAGGTTGGATTCACGCTTCAGAAAGACACGACGAGTGGGAAGTGGGCTGAGCAGGTGACGGTGGAGAGTTTGTGGGATTTGACCACGCCATGAATGGTCGAGATAGTGGTATAGGATTAACAGATTATATGATTATCATCGTTGTGCGCAAATTTGGCGACTTCTTATGGCGATGACTGTGACAGAAGTAAACATGGTATAGAGACTCTGCGTTACTCTATTTGCTCCAGCATTTATCGCCCTGGTGCTCTCATTGAAGTGTACACGGTCTCGGAATCGCCCGACTCTAATTTAAATGTAATGGTGCCATCCCCGTTAATGATAATCTCCGTCACTTTGCCATCATCTTCCTCTCTCAAAATGTGCTGCTTGAATCCAGCCGTCTCTTCTGAATTATACAACCCATCATTCGTCGCTTTAGTATCAGCTATCGTTGTCAGAGTAATAGGTACGGTTAAAATAGGACTATCTGAGATCACTAAAATCGGGGGCCAGGAGATGCGAGATGCTGGCACGGGCCGGTCACACCCTGTATCTATATCTGTGATTGGTAAAAGGTACTTGTAGGCAGTATAAGTGCTAGAATCACAAATCTAGACTCTGTTGTATCCGGAAGTGATTTTATTTCCGATTCAGTCTAGCGATAAGAGTGCGAGGCGGTTGTGTGAAATCCGGAAAATGTCTAATGAGTGAAGCATATCAATGGTGGCTTTTACAATCCCTTTGTGAATATGAAAGACTTGTATCAGGTGAGCCGAAAGTGTCTCTAGAGCTGACGGTATGCCACTAGCATGATCATTGTCTTTGTCACACTTAAACAGTTAATAATACCGATTCTGCAGAAGCTATGAACATACAAATATATATTAATAAACATGTTTACTCTGCTCTATATATCTTTCCGTAATACATCATGTCTGGTACATTACTTCAGTCCTTCAAGACTTCTATACGTTTGTTACCTCTAAAACTGCAATTCCTTTTCATCAAGATGAGCGCAACACTAGTGAATAATCTCTGTCCAGTAGAATATGTGCCCTTTTCAGACTCCTAATGAACTATGACCGTATGGTCATCAAAGAGAAAATGTTTTCTTTCATGCGCGCCATATTCAGCCATTGTTGTAGTGACGTCCTTTGTGTTCGTCTAGTCCTAGTAATCTCATCTCATCAACTTAAAACTCGACGACCGCAGATACGAGCCATCATTAAATTGCATATTGGTCGCTTGAGTACTCTTCATCCCAGTTCAAGAGCAAAAACGTCCCATTTTTTGTTACCTTCTAATCATGGATATATTAAAACCTCAACCTACTACTCGCCCTCGAGGTGACTCTGTCAGCTCTGATACATCTTTTCATTCTGCAATTTCTTTTCAGTCTGACACCTCTTATCACTCCGTCACCCCTCTCGGAGCTGCTGAATCTCCAGAGGTTGCGACATCCTCGGACAGCACCGGAACCGCGGATCATAGTCGACGTAATTCTACTACATCACTCAGCTCTACCGACTCTGGCATTTCCATGAGCTCTGGAACTCCTTTCCATTCCAACAATACTGCTGGTCCCTCCAATCCTAACCCCAGCTCTTCCATTTCATCCAACACTTCTACGAGCTCCGTACACTTACATCAAGTAGAGTCTACCAACTCTAACATGTCCGATGACTCTGCCAGCCCCGGTATCTCTACCACCTCCAGCACCAATGATGACGAGTCTGCAAATCAGCAGAGCCGAAATGAGAGAGCTCACTCAGACTGAGAATACGTACAACCCGCCAAGCCGCACATGAAGCTGGATAATCCGGCAGCTCAAGGAAAGTTATGTACCAAAAACTCGTTTGTCACTGAAGGTTTAGAGGTGGCTTCTGGTGCAGGAAATGTATCTTTTATATCATTTGAGATAGAAGAATCCTGTCGAGTTAATAAATTGATTGACACGAATCCTAAGCAATTGTATTTATTTGTCGCCTTTTTTCCCCGATAACAATTCAACGTCTATAGTCGTAAGGGTGCGCCAGCATGACTCTACAGAGCCATGTACGACCAGCAGATGAAGCATATTTCCGTTGACGTGGTCAATTCCTGCTACCATACCCGGGTAATTGTTTATAATGACTCCATTAGCCATTTGCGATTCTCTCTTTCAATATGATTGGTTGCTGGCAAGAGATTTATGCTACAAACGCCACGCAACACCTTGGTCTATAAAACGGGTACGATTAGTAGCGAAACGTCAGCACCGCCAGCGGTTAAATACGATAAATGGGTCTTGGGAATCCTCCACGCAAGCAATGCTAGAATTAGCTGCAACTAACTTTTAGTGACTTACAACGATGGATCGAGCTGACGAAATAGCCTACGAAGTGGCATACGAACTCCGCGGCCTCGGCTTCGGCTCCGGCTCGAGGAGTTTGAGTTTCGTAGACTTCAAGTATAAGACTAGGAACTAGTATTAATTCCTTGCAGGATTCAATCACTAGGACCATGTATATCCTTCAAAAATTAAGCAATCATATGATTCTGGATTCAACCAGAAATTAAGATTTCGACATACCGCATACTCATCATTCGCTGTTTCAAAGCAGCCTATACGTTGAATAATTAGAAACTCGTCTATAAGTTAGAAATACTTCGCCATGCTCGTCAAGCAAACCACAACGACAATCTTTAGTCAACTCGATGAACTGATTCGCTCCGAAAATGACGGCAGTATTAGCTCGGCCTCTATTTTGGCCAAACTTGGAACGCCTTGTGCTTCCGTCGCCATTATGGAAGACGGCGTCATTTCGTCTCATTGCTTCTCAACAGGAGGAGAAAATACAGAGACCGTTTTCCAAGCCTGCAGTATATCGAAACCAACATTTGCAGTTGCGTTGCTGAAGCTCGTTGACGAGGGCAAGATTGCACTCGACACCCGCATTGGCGATGTACTACCACAAGATGTATTAGATATCTTGACAAGAGACACCTCGGCTGCCGAGAGCTCTATGGTCAAGAATATTACCATTTCACAACTTCTAAGCCATACTTCTGGCCTCTCCCAAGGTGGTTTCCCCGGTTATTCCGTCTTGGATGCCTCTCGAATTCCAACACTGCGCGAAGTTTTAACGGGAGCGAATCCTGTCAATACTCTGGACGTGCACTTGCAAGGGTTCCCTGGCCAGTCGTACTCTTACTCAGGCGGCGGCTTTGCAGTACTTCAACTTGTCTTTGAGACCATCACCAATAAAGATTTCGCCACGGCGATGCATGATATTGTTCTAGGACCTTTGGGAATGACGAGGTCCTCCTATAACCAGCTACCGGCTCACGAAGAGAATGCAGCCAAATGCCATTGGAATGGCTACACTCCCTGTGAAGATACTCAGCGAGTCAACCCCGAACAAGCTGCTGCAGGTTTATGGACTACACCAAGTGACCTTTTGAAGCTTATCAGAGCTGTACAACAGTCTCTCCAACGCTCTGACAGCACTGGCTTTCTTCGACAAGCAACAGCCAAGAGTATGCTGACCGTAGTGAAATCAGACGTCGCTCTCTCATGGTTTATTCCTGGAGACTTGAAGACTGTCTTTAGCCACGGCGGTAGCAACTGGCCAGGCTTCAGAACCTATGTTGCTGGATATGCCGATCTCCCTGGGGCAGCCAATATAAAGATACCAGAAAACTGTGCCATTTCCATCATGACAAATGCCGTGGAGGGAGACATTGTGGTATGGAAACTACTTCAGGCTATTGCGTATCTCAAGAAATGGCCAGAGATCCCTTTGCCGCTAGGATATACAAGAGTCCTGCCATTCAGAGCCCACAAGGAGGAAATTGGCACCCAGTGGAAGCGTTGGTTGGGTAACTGGACATGTGGTGAAACGAATTGGGCCATTGAAGCCAATGAAAATGGGAGCCCGATGATACGATATGACCAATTGCCCCCCTTTCCACTAGTACCAGCAGCAATGTCAACTACGATCAGGGAGGGCAAAGCACAAGCTACCAATCTGATGGTAAGCGGACTAGATATTCTGGTATACTTTTGTGAAGACGATGCAATCGAGATAGTCAAAGGAAGAGGTCAACAAACTACCAAGTTAGCAAGGATATGAGTTTATCTACCATACACTTTTGTAAATGAGAAGTATATTATAAACACGTCTATCTACATATATCGACATCCAAGGCATTTTTCTTCTCACGAGAGGAAATAATTCGTGTATTAACATGAGGTTCTTAAACAACTCTTACACAACTCTCAAGTGATGTTTACCGTTTTTGTCCCCATCAAAACCCTTTCCTAGAGAAATATCTCGAATCAGTACCAATACCCTCATTTGCAACCCACGCACTACGCCATTTGCCGTACCCATCATGAGAATGTAATCATCTTCGAAACAGGCTCTTCATCGTTGACCGCCTCAAATTTCCCCTTTGGCGAGATGATCTCTTCATAGGCATAGTTATGCATTAATTCTGTAGACGTCATTAGCTTGTTAATTAACTGCCTGATCAGAAACAAACTGGGGGCATTTAGGAATTCAGGTTGGGACTGACCCTGTAATAGTTGACACAAGGAATACTAGCTATCAAGTCCAGATTCTCGGAGAAGAAGACATCTTTATACACAAAGGGTTGGGCACCGGGAAATATGAAGTTGTTTGGCGGGAAAACGTCCTCCATGTCCATAGCTGTAGGAACAATCTCCCCCATCATCTGGTAAAGGTGGTTGAAGAATCCATCCTTGGCTGCCTGGGTGTTATCGCTGTCAACGTCGCCATCGTTGTGCCAGCGGTCAGATTTGTCGGCAGACGTAGAACCCGTTTTTCGCAGCTTAATCTGGCCCTGATGGTCGATAGACAATGAGTATTTCTCCGTCAAATACTTGTCGACCGGTTTATGCTCTGATAAATCCCCCTTCTCGTGTGGGAACTCGGCAGCGACCGCGGCTGTGATCCACATGCGCTGCTCAACCCTGAATTCTTGCCCTTCGAAATAGATGTCACATGAATAGCCGGGATGAATGTCTACTTTTGCATATTTAATGCCTTTGCCGATGTAAATTTCCATCCCATTGTTTCCATCCCAGGACCGTAGAGGTTCACTCGGAGGGACTCCGAGTTGGATATGGAGCACACGGCTCGCATCGTCATTTATAAGATCAGCTGTCGCATCGCTAAGCCACTCTCCATTGAGTAACTGTAGGCGGTTATTATCTTCTTTCCGTGCAACTGCTTTGTACATATTTTTGATACTTGAGACTTTGAAGTCATCCAAGAAGTGTTGAGCCAATATACCGCGGCGAATTGCCATGACACCGCTCTTACTGTCGACGTCCTCGGGCAGCACCCAATTCCAATTGAAACCTGAAATGTTGGGCAATTTATTGTTATTGATGGCGCATATAAAGTCCAGCGTAGTGATTGCTTTCTGGGAGGACGAAGGATTTGATATAGGGTTGCCGGAGCTGTCTCTTGGCGGATTCACCAATCTCTGCATTGCTGTCAGGGACTGAGATCCATCATCAAAGGTCTCTGCGAAAGCCGTGACGACAAAGGGCGACATGGCGTTCTCAAGGGCAAAGTTTAGATACTCTTCGAAGAGGCAAGACCGCAGACAGTCACCAGCTTTTGTTTTCATGTCCATGCCGGGAAAATCGAAATCATTCGGCGGCACGGCGTCATTCCATGCAAGACGGAGCTGTTGAAGATGGTAATTTGTATCAGGCAGACTGTCCAGAGCCCGCATGAGTTGGAACTTGATGTCTGGGTGACTGTTGAGATAAGGGTCGTCGAGGTTTCGGCTGAGGTTGCTCTGGAGGAGATCGACGAGGCACGAAGCCGCCCACGGTTGATCTCTGGGCTGCTCCCAGATATTCCAGCTGTCCGAATATCCCCACTTCACAGGATCGTTTTCGATGACAGTAATATCTGAATAGTACATGTTGAAATCGACACCGTAGGCGTTTTGACCCAAGTTGATAATGGACAAGTCTCTTGGATCAGCTTCCCGCGGTATCCCGATCTGCATCTTGATGCCAACTTGGCAAGGGCTTTAGTGCAGGCGGTTATTCTTGGGTCATCATAAGGGGTGCCTTTGGAGATATCAAACGGGTTGATGCCGCCAGTCTTCTTCTTCAATTCCTCGAGAGTGATTGGGTCCTCCAGTTCACCAGTCGTCGGATTCACCAGGTAGCATAGATACTTGACTTCCTGTTGTGCTTGATCTATAAAGTTTAGCAGGCCAGAATTTATGGTAGCCTGCGTTGTAGCCACGACAAAGTCGCAGCCAAGGTTGGTGAGATTGCTTGATTTACTGTCCATGATTTGGTAGAAATAAAAGGAACGAGAAAGTTGACTCGAAGCGTGATCTGTGATGTAGCAATTGTAATAGAAGAGAGTAGTATGAGGAGAAAATAGAGCATAGCAATTGTGATGCCTGTGACAGGGCCTGGTTGTCAATTTTATAGTTCAATTTTTACTTTTTGTACAAGACGCGCCGGTCAGCCTCGTGTGTTGTATAATACCGGGCGCTTTTCTATGAGCACGCTTAAACAAAATATATCATACCAAGTGGGACGAGTCAATGTGGACTTCAGTCTCTATTCGCTGGATGATATGCTTGCAATTAACATTTATGCAAGCTGAGAGCTGAATCCCCTCCACAATTTGCAGTCTGATTCCCTTGAACCGTTCTTCAGCTGGCCTTATTCAAGCGGGTTGTTTCCCAATCAAGACGTGGAGCACTCGCTCTACAGGACGCGAAACCACAGCTGTCTGCCAATCATTTCATCCAGCAGACCCCTGTCCTGAATATCTCTGCAGCGATAGACCAAGGCCTGCCGTAACAGCGGGGTTGGAGGGGTGAGGCGATGCAGTTCGTGACACAGTTGGGGTGAAAGCTTCCTGATTATTGGTCCATTGGGCCGGCATTGGCGTATAAAGAATGGCAATTAAGAGATGGATTATGTAAATCGACGTCCTATGGGAGCGATGAAGTACATCTTCAGCGTTGGTTGAGGCATAATTGAGCTCAGTACTAGTCTTGATGAAGAATATTGGCATCTTCCCGGCCACCAGCCAGCGTTGAGTCTTCATGTCGGCGGATAGCAGGCTTGTGGGCCTACGTTCATGTATGCATGTGCGATGGTTAACGATAAGGCCAAATGTACTATTCAGGCGACTTAGAGTTCATAGATGTAGTACAGAAGCTCGGCGTTGAGCCGAAGTGTTGACACTGGAGAGGTATTCACCAAACTAGTGACTGTCGCATCCCATAGAGCCAATCTTCGAGGACAATTAGTATACAGATATTCAAAGGAGTATAAAATGACTGGCTGTATTATAACAATATATTGAATTTTGTGACTAATGACAGTCTGTGAATCCTAGTGATGCAAAGCAAGAAAACAACAGCTGACTGACAGTGACTTGACAATAACACCCTGTTGGAAATATTGCAGTGAAGCATACCTAAGTATAATATATTATTGGCGATCATTTATGTATCTATCTCGATTATCCCGGCTGTCTTTGCATAGGGAATTTTGAAAGAATACCCTAACGGTCGACATATTTCGTCTACTGCACGATATAAGTTGCCGGGGCGCTGCAACGGCAAGCCACATACATGCAAGTCCAAAACTACCCGTAAATCTTCATTGGGGAAGCAAGCACGAAACAGATTCCGTAGGTTCATAGAGGTATCTAACAGATCAAAGTGAATATAGACATTTGGCCTTTATAGTTGCCACGGTCAACCAAATCGGGACAGCCATCTAACGTCTTATAGATCACCTCAGCCGCTTTCCAACTCGCAGCCACGACTCAGTTGGCAATCTCACGCTAACCGACACAAATCTCTACGCATATAGTCATGTTGAGTAATAAGCAATCAGCAGGAAAATTGAAGTCTTATACAATCAAGTCAGATTCCATATATGCTCTCCTGACTCTTACACGTAACCACGCTGCGCTCTAATCAAATTACGTTGACAACTAACTAAACTCTTACAACTACGGCAACAATACTAAAGACTAGCCTCTCAGTCGCGAGTCAATAGCCAGATGCGATTCCCACTTTTGCCCGCTGCCATCGCAACAAGTCTGCCAAAAAGAGTAAAATAGTGAAACAAGAGGCGCAGCTAAGCTCTCCTTCGCTCCACAACGCCATCGATCCAATAGCAGAGCTAAACAGTCGGCAACTTCACTACCGATGAAGCAGCTCTAGAGATGAAACTCGACCCCGAAAGTCCGGTTTGCTGGTATTTACGAAACGGTTTCATTCATAGTAGACGTCAAAACTCTAAAATGATAAGAGGTGCTGCGATAGCATGCCGAACAACCGCCCCGAGGCGACGGGTAGAACGCTCAAACACTTTGTAAGATGAGCGGGCGCTGCGTTGTAACAATAGAGCCAAAGTTGATAAATTCCAAATCGACAATATATAATCATGTTAGCACTAGACAGGCAGATGATTTCTCTCTAAGAATTAGACCTCCTTCAATGTTTGTCCAGACATGTTTACACATCTCCACTTCGCATGCAATTTCTACAACTCCACAAAAAACATATCGATTTTACACCACGCTTATGTCTAACCGCGAAAGATAGAGATTCCGGGATAGGAAGCAGGTGCGCTTTCGCAATTGAAAATATGAAGGTATACACGATGACATCTGAAACAGCTGGGCAGCGGAACTAGGCCAATAATGAGAAGTGCTGACCTCTCTTGGTATCCTGCAACAGGAAAAGTATCAGACGATCAGAAAGACACCACAATCATAGAAGGGACTGGACTCGTAATTGCGCCATCAGCCTTGTTAGGCTGATAGCTTGTGAGACGCAACTAGCAGTTTAGAATAGACAGGCAAAAAGGTGCATCAAACCGACATTACAGTAGCTGGGTGATTATTTCAGTCACCCTGCTCAAAGCCCGCAATTACATGGCAACACTGAGTTTTTCTTGTCATGCAAACCGGGCACACTTTTGCCCAGGCTCCGTATTACTACATAGACTGCTACTAATCATGGACACAAATGCAGTAACTCGTCTGCAGTATAGCCCACATGGTCTCGCCTTGGCCACCAAAATAGTTCAGCGGTGGAGCAGCGCGATTCGGAGATAGGACGCCGTTGAGAAGAGGTAAAAGAAGGATTAAACTCTTGACTTTGAATAAAATATTCAAAAACCCGAGCTGCGCCGAATCTCTGACTGTTGTTCAACTTTCAAACACTGTGCCATTATCTGCCGAGACTACAGTCACTTCAACAGCAAAGCAGGTTACTCATAGTCTCCAGTACCGTCTTCAGCCAACACCTCAAATATCAGTAATTTCTGCGTACAGCATGCAGGGGGCGCTCCAGCCAAGTAATCAGCCAGGGTCGATACTACGCGCCGTTTCTGGGTAGCTCTTCCACGTGGAGTTGCTGCTGGCGTTTCGAGTGCTGTAGGATTCATCATCATGGCAGAATTTTCTATTTACCGGCAAGGGTTGAGACAGTCCGACAAAGCGCAAACAAGAGCGACAAAAGAGATGGCGAAACGGGCAACTACATGAATTATCCAAGATATGGTATCAAGCAAAGTGTCCAGCATGAACTGCACACAAAACTGCAAAGTCGTAGAAAATCGTAATAGTAAACCCCCAACTCCTCTCCAACCACCCGTACCGATTTTTCTTTTTCTCCTGGCCGTGGCAATCAAGCTGGCAGCTCCATGGGCTCATCTGGGGTATGTCTCTTTACTGATTCGAACTCGGTCGAACCAGGGACTTCATGGACGGGTATGACATCGTCGGGGCCGTGCGGCGTTGAGGGATGATGCACCAGAGGAGTCGCCGATGACTTTGGCTCAACAGGAGTGTAGTCCATCTCGTGAATCCCCGTGTCCCTGCGACCTCTCTGTCTGCGGAGGAAAAAGAAGGCCAAGATGCCAATGGCCACTGCACCGCCTAGAGAGCCGCCCACGGCGCCACCAATGACGCCTCCGTTCGATTTGCTGCCACTCGATGTTGGCGTTGTCTCGGCTGGGGGTGAGGTAGAAGTAGAAGTGGGAGCGGATGTTCCTGTTCCTGTTCCTGTGCCAGTGTTTGTGGGAGATGAGGAAGGCGTTGTTGACGTCGACATGGTCGTCGGGGTCGATGTTGGTGAGCTCGTGCTAGATGTAGACCTTTGAGCTACACCAATGGTTGTGAATGCCGTCGGAGTACCTGTCAACAGCCGTCAGTTATGGCAAGATTTACAAGGCAAAACACTCGAGTAAAGAGCGTCACATCATCACATACCTGGAAAGAAGACCACAGCGTTGGAGTCGCTGCAGACATCTTCGCTCTGCGACAGGTCGATATTCTGCTGGTTGACGCACCAGTACACATCCTGACTTGTGTTTGTGCACTTCTGCATGCCCTCGCCACCACCGACATTGTCCACATCGGGAGTTCCGCAAAACGACGGGCAAGAAGAGCTCCTAAAGGTCTTGTCGGTGCAGCTTCCGCGCACAAATTCGCTGGCACCCGGCTTCTGCAGCTCGTCTCCGGTAGCCTGGCAGATGCCGTTGGACAGGCACGCATAGCCAGTGCCGCAGCAGACGGAATTGTCTGTGCTGTCGGTACACGGGACATCGCCAGGAGCAGGAGTGCCGTCGGGGTAGTAGCAGAGGGCATTGGCCCGGGCAGCCAAGATGATGAGGAGAGCTAGAGAGCGCATCTTTGGGGGGGGTATCTGAAGACGACAGTGTTCCCACACTGTAAAGATGAACAAAGTAGTTATGAAATGACAATCCTCCTCTTGAGTGTCTCCAATAGCATGCTGAGCCCAGCCCAGACAATGGAAGATGAGTGGGAACAAACAGCAACAACAACGAATCGACTATGCCCAAAGAGAGGAAGAGGGAGAAGATCAGAAGGAGAAAAGAAGGAGAAAAGCGAAGCAGAAGAACAGGGTGATGAAGCTACTGCATGATATGGAACAGTCATACGACCAGAGTCTAGCAGCGGAATGGACTGGAAACAGCAGCAACAGCACCACACGATAAGCTGAGGATCCCCATCTCGTCTACTCCGTGCTCCGTCGGGTCGCCAGCAAAGGCAATGCTACATGGACTATTTGCCGTCCATGGCATACGAGTACTGTACTGGCACTCCTGAAAAGAGCCTCACTGGACGCAATTAGACGGCATGGGTTCGTCTTACTATAAGTGGACTTGGCCCAGAGGCGGGTTGGGATTCTGTTACAAGACAAGACAGGCTCAGCCAATGGCAAGTTTTCCAGGGCGTCCAGGGCCGCGGGCTGAGTTGACGGGATTGGCGAGTTTATAGCTATGGTTGAAAAACTTGTCAGGGATGGCGAGCCTTGGTGCGGCCCTTGGCCTAACAAGGCGTCTTGGTCCATAGGGCTCTATTGAAAGCACCGCAACCCTCGTGATGGGGGTTGTTGCTGGCCACCCGCAGCGGAATCAACATGCTGTACAGTACATGCAGACTGCTCTGAACTCGGTCCTCTGTTGCGACGGAGATACAATACAGTACAAGACAATACAAAGCCGGTACGGGGGATGAAAGAAGCCGTGAGACCCGCGACAATTGAAGCTGCCAAGAGGTGATAGGGCATTGGGGGGGAGACAAAGAGCCAGATTCCACTGGTAGCGAGTAAAGCCCGACTACAGGTAGACGAGGGTAGACGAGGGTACATGATGGATGGATGCAGCAGCTCGCGCTTAACTGCGTGCTCGTGATTCCGAAAATCCGTAGCACCGTCTCCGTCCCCAGTGCCCGATCCTGAAGGATCACGGACTAGAACTAGCAGCATGGAGGTGAGAGCCAAGTGAGCCCAACGCCCAACTCCTAAATCCCGGGCCGTCTGCAAAACTCCATACAGTACCCGTAACATCGACTCCATGCACGTACATGCACAAACACCGCCACCGAACATGCTGGGAACAACTCGCGGTCAGTGCATTCGAGGGCAGGCAAACGAATTCTAACCGCGCTGCACGTCCCTGCGGCAATTGGGAATTGAAATATTGAATGCTTGGAAATCAATTGAATCCAGGGCCAAAGAGGGCTGCAGCGATGATCCTTGGTACATAGTGTACAGCAGGCAGCTCTTTACTTGATACTCCATGTACTGACTGTACTGACTATGTGTAACCGCGCCTCCAATCCTGTCGATTTCCTTGAGCACGGCTGGCCGGCTGCTGATGTACATTGACGTCAACGCATGTATTTGCCTGTCAGGGGGCCTTTTCTTGACATGGGAACCTCCAATTCCTGTCCTGTCTCATCAACCACCATCTGCCCCTCGCCTTGAATCCCGTCCAAACATCAACCAACTAACTAATCAATCAATCAATCAATCAATCAATCAACTCTTCCTAATCAAACCATCACCATCAAATGTCGTAGCATCACGATGCTCCCCATCGTCCGAGTCAGAGGCTACGCCTGGGTCGCCCTCATCGCCACCCTCCTCCTCATCTACTTCTGGAGCTCCTCGTCCATCTCCCCATCACCTCCCCCGGACTGGCGCACTCCCAAATACAACTCCTACTTCTGGAAGACTCTCCCAGTCCACTACCCTCCCAAGTCCATCCGCCCGCTGCCAACCGCATCCCCGGTCAAGTATCCCAGGATCCAGACGTCGTTCGCAAAGGAGTCGCCCGACGCGCTCAAGACTCGCCGAGCCCGCCAGCTCGCCGTCAAGGACGTCTTTGCCAAATGCTGGGCCTCGTACAAGGAGCACGCGTGGACCGCCGACGAGCTGGCGCCCGTGTCGGGGGGCAGGAAGAATCCCTTTGGCGGCTGGGCCGCCACGCTGGTTGATTCCCTCGACACCCTCTGGATCATGGGCATGAAGCCCGAGTTTGACGACGCCGTCGCCGCCGCCCACGCCATCGACTTTACCAACACCGCCCTCGGTGAGGTCAACGTCTTCGAGACCACCATTCGCTACCTGGGCGGCTTCCTCGCCGCGTACGACCTCAGCGCCGACGCCCGCCTGCTGGACAAGGCCGTCGAGGTCGGCGAGATGCTCTACAAGGCCTTCGACACGCCCAACCGCATGCCCATCACCAGGTGGGACATCCACGCCGCCATGGACGGCAAGCGGCAGGAGGCCGCGCCCGGCGTGCTGGTGGCCGAGATCGGCAGCCTGTCCATGGAGTTCACGCGCCTGTCGCTCGTCACGCGCGACCCCAAGTGGTTCGACGCCGTCCAGCGCATCACGGACGGCATGGCGGCCCAGCAGCAATCGACGGCGCTGCCGGGGCTGTGGCCGCTCGTCGTCAGCGCCCAGGCCGAGATTTACGACCAGGGCGACGCCTTCACCATGGGCGCCATGGCCGACAGCGTCTACGAGTATCTGCCCAAGATGTCGGCCTTGGTCGGGGGCCAGCTGCCCGTGTACCAGGACATGTACGAGAAGGCGGCCACAGCCGCGACCAAGCACAACCTGTTCCGACCCATGACGCCAAACAACGACGACATTCTCATCTCGGGCTCGGTGAGAGCGGACAAAGGCACCGTCAGCCTCGACCCCCAAGGCCAGCACCTGGTGTGCTTCCTCGGCGGCCTGATGGCCCTCGGGGGCAAGATGTTCAACCGCCCCCAGGACGTATCCGCCGCCACCAAGCTGGTCGACGGCTGCGTCTGGACATACAAGGCCCTCCCCCACGGCATCATGCCCGAGACCTTCCACATGCTGCCCTGCCCTTCTCCCGCCGCCGACGACGCCTGCCAGTGGGACGAGTCCGCCTGGAAGAAGGAAGTCCTCCGCCGCGCCAGCGACCCGGGCTCCTCCACCGCCGACGACATCATCAAGCGAGACCGCCTCCCGCCGGGCTTCACCTCCATCCCCGACCGCCGCTACATCCTCCGCCCCGAGGCCATCGAGAGCGTCTTCGTGCTCTACCGCGTCACGGGCCGCCCGGACCTCGTCGAGTCCGCGTGGGCCATGTTTTCCGCAATCAACTCCACGACCAGCACCGCGCTCGCAAACTCCGCCGTCTGGGACGTGACTCTCCCGCCCGACCAGCCGCCCGACCGGGCGGACTCGATGGAGTCGTTTTGGCTGGGCGAGACGCTCAAGTACTTCTACCTCGTGTTTAGCGAGCCGAATACGATCAACTTGGATGAATATGTGTTTAATACAGAGGCGCACCCGTTTAAGCGGCTTGTGCGATGAACTTTTTACTTTTTTTTTTTTTGGTATCACTGAAAGCTTGTTTTCTTCTCCTTACATGTACTGGAGCGTTATCTATCTATATGGCTTGAAAGCTAGGGCATCTTTGGGTATCTTTCGCACTTTGAAAAGGGGGCTTTTTTTTTGGATAAAAGGGGGGGGGGAAGATGGAACACATAACAGAGTTTATACAAAAATCCAAGAAACAAGGAAATTCCTCATCACGGGAGGTAGTTTTGCCTTTAGGACATCAAGGTAGTTGTGTTGGTTGAACACCCAACATTAGTAGGTACCTACAAAAGAGTCATACAATCTGGATTCTTTACGCCCCCTTTCAACGCCACCCCCTCTCCCCATCACGACTCTTACGCTTGGAGGTTTGACCAAAAAAAAATATCTTGATTTTTTTTTTTTTTTTTTTTTTTGGAGAATAGAGTTTTCTTCTTTCTCGTATCGTGTGGAGATGATTTACAGATCGACATCAAGGGGGCGCATTCCAAACTTCGATGAAAAAGTCAACGGTGCGATCTGCAAGCCTCCTATCACACACATCTACTTACTGACATCAGACGCACATCGATGTGATAGACACACAAAAACAAATCACTCATGTCAAAACAACAAAGAACAAAAAGATTTTGAAATCCGTTATGTCTCATTTCCTCTACCCATGGTATAAAGTAGAGCTAGCTCTGCAATCCGCAGTGAGCTTTTCAACGACCTCCCTAGTTAAAAATATCTGCAGGACGAAATATATAAAAAAAAAAAAAAAGGCCCCCAAAAAGTGCCAATGATTTCCCCCCCAAAATGAATAATAGCGAAAGCGTAGAAAAAAAAAGACGACAAGACTCCCAGCCTCGTCCAATAATGCCACCCAGACGATAAACAAAGAAGAAAGATTAAAATAACAAAACGCCATTTGTTTCCCACCCAAACTTGTACGTGTCTGCGCTAAAAACCAGGCGCAAAGAAACATGAAACCCAGTAAATTTTTGTTCAGTAATCATCATCGTATGTTGATCCGTTTCTCAGGAGTCAAGTCTTTTGAGACAAAGGGAATAAGAGTCCTCAAAAAAAAGGAAAACCAAAAAAGATCCAAGAGAAAGTAAGTTGTAAGAACACGATTAATACAAGAGGCAGTTCTAAGCCGAAGATCAAAGGGGGTAGTGATGAGTTTAAGATATCCAATGACGCTGGTGCGGCGTGTCCATGTTCATGTCGTTGGATGCTACCGCAACGTGTTGAAATTTATCTCACCCGTCATCGCATTCATGTTGTGGAAATGCTGAGGCTGTCCCTGCATTGCGAAGCTGTTCTGGCGCTGTCCCGGCTGCCGCATATCCATCATGTTGCCCATGTGGTGCGCCGGCTGCAGCGGCTGCATGTTCTGGGCTGCCATGCCCATGTGCGGCTGGCCCATTGGGTCATGTAAATGATTGGGCGGCGGCTGATTGATGTGCTGGTGCTGGTGGTGCTGGTGTTGGGCTTGGTGCTGGTGCTGTTGGGGCGGAGGGGGGTGGTTTCCAATTGGACTCATCACCATCTCGGACATTGGCGTAACAGCGTAGCCGTTGATGTTGTGAGGATACTCCATGGTGGGAGACATCATTGGAGGAGAGCCAACAAAGGAGCTGGGCATCTCCGAAGCCTGGCGCGGTACGGGCGGGGTCTGGCCTTGGTTCGAGTTGCTGTGGGAATCGGGAGTGCCTCCATTCATCTCCATGACGTACTTCTTTTCGTATTCTTCAACGGAAAACTTGCGGTCGTAGTCGGTCTCCATCATTTGGATCTGCGCAGGCTGAGCCATGCCGGCATTGCCGAACCCGTCAAAGATGTCGACTTGAGCCATGGCGATCGTCTCGGGGACATTCTGCAGCATGGGGTTGACCAGACGAGGAAGAACCTCGCTGACTTTGCTCATGAGGAGTGGCAGGAAGCGGTAGTCGCCGTTTCTTGAGGCGCTAACAATGTTGATGATTTGAGCAAGGTGCTCATGAGGCCCGCTGGCAAAGGGGTCCCGGGAAGCAGGCTGCATAGCCAGGTACTCCGTCATCGAGTAAGCGCACTCGATGAGCTTCTCGAGAAGCCCAGAGGTCAGGAGCTCCATGCCCTGGCCGGGGAAGTGCGAGGCCATCTTCAAGAGCAGCTCCCTGGACATGGTGCCAGGGAACTGGTATGAGATGGAGTCCTCGCCACCGGCAACGACTCCGTTGCTTAGCTGCCAGACCATGTTCTTCAGCCACTGCTGGTTCGTGTGAACATCGTTCCACGAGGGGTCCTGGCAGAGAGCGCGCTGGACCGTGTCGTTTAGAAGCTTTTGCAGGCTGACAATGGACTGAGATGAGAGATGGCTCCGCGCCTTGTTCCACATGCTGGTAAAGGCGTCGTCGAATGGCCGGAAGAGGTTCACCAGGAGAATGAAGCCGTTGAGCTGGTGGCCGAGGGGGTCAGTGGGATCATCTCCCAGAGCCGGGAGGTTGATGGTGGCCTGGAGAGTAAGGGGGCGCTGGCGCTGAATAGCATACGCTCTGTTTTCAGGTTGTCAGTATTAAAAAAAAAAGCGAATCCGAAAAAGACGGTCAACGCTACACACCTCTCAATGACAAAGAACAGCCAGTAGATTCTTCGGAGACGAGCAGCCTCGGCAACGTCGAGCTGCATGTAGTATTCCTCCTTGTTCATGCCAATCATCTGCATCATGGTGGTGGCCTCGCGGAGGTAGTACCAGGCCCTTTCGTGCATTTCCTGGCCATAGTAGCATCCAAAGAGGAAGAAATTGGTGGCCAGGGAGTTGCTGGTGATCTGCTCGAGGTACTCGTAGCCCTTGCGGACTCTCAGCGTCTCCTCCAAAAGAAGCTGGCACGAGACGATGTTGGCGCCGGGGATCACGTCGAGGTTGTAAGGATCCGAAGAAGGAATCGTCATGCCGGGCTGCAGCATGACAAAGGCACACATGGAGGCCATGAGGCAGTAGGCATCGCGGTTCTGCTCCATGTAGAGGATCTGCTGCTCGATTTGCCTCCGGTCCAGGATAGGGGCCTGTGCGTTCATGTGGTCGAAGAAGAACTGGGAGCATTCCTTGACCAGCTCGCTGGTCAGCATACCGGGCGTGGGAGCGAGGTTCGAAGCCGGAGGCGCATTGGGACCGCCGTTGATGCGGCCGTGGATCTTGGCGGCCAGGCTCGTCTGGCGCTGTGTCTCTCTCAACTCGCTGATGACCTTTGCGCGAGAGCCCTTGGGGCCCTTTTTCTGAGGGATGGCATTGTAGGTGCAGGACAGCTGGGCCGAAGAGCAGTTGCGGCACGGGTTGATGCCGTCGCACTTGACCTTTCGCCGGTGACAGGCGTCGCAGGCTCTCTTGACGGCCTGAGTCATGGTGGGCGACAGACGACGAGGCGATTCCGTGAACAAGAGCAAGATCGGGAACGGGGACGGGAACAGGAACAGGAACAGGAACAGGAACGATGTGAGCGGAATGGCGCAATCTGGGGAGCGCTCAGACTTATTTGCCGCAGGTTTGGTTGGGGCCCCGGGTTGTTCGGTGAGCCGTCAACTTAGATTGATGCTCCCTTGTTTTGCGGGGGAAGAGACAGGTTCAACTGGTGCGCGGTTGGGGGTGGCTTTTGGTCTGTCCTTGGTCTTGCTGAGGACAGGATAGTGCAGGCGCAAGAAATCGAGTTACTATACAGTAGTTTGTAGGCGCATATAGGCGTATGTAGGTTATTCGGCCCTTTCGAATGCGGGCCAGAAAAAAAAACGCGGGGAGAGTCGCTTATTAGGCGGAGTCTGGGGTGCCGATGCCAGGGAGTCGGGGGGGAGAAGAGGTTCTCTGCTTTTGGCCGGCTCACGAGGGCGACAGACAGCGACGAGTGAGGCCGTGGATACGGCGATGGAGGCGAGAATCTGGAGTTTGAAGGCTCGTCTGCTCGCGGAGAAGGGTAACGAGACGAGGTTTGAAGACGAGGAAAAGAAATGGGCCTGGATAGTCAGCAGAGAGCGAGAATATGGGGGGAGGCGGACCCCAAGTACGTAAAAACAACCTGGCTGGAATGAGCAGAGGGCGAGAGTCCACCTCAGGGAACGCCGCAGGGAAGGGCCCTGGTCGCTGCCAGAGAAATTGGGCTTGGGCTTGGCTGGGCCCGGGCTGGGGCCAGGGCTGAGGCGCCTAAGACGATGGGGGCAGCAGAAGCCCAAGACGGACTGGTCTGGGGGATGACGATGGTGCGTGTGGCCACCTGTTGGAGATTCGAACGGATTCAATTAGCCTGGGCGGAGGAAAAGAAGAAACGAGACGAGATGATGAGGGCGTCGGCGTGGTGCTAGCGTCGGCGGCTGGGCACTGTGCAGTGGCGACTTGTTCGTTTTTTCCCAGTGGGTTTTCAGCGGGCTTCGCAGCCCTTGGCCCCGTCAGCGCATACCCGCCTCGCACTGTGCTGCTGGGGGGGGCGGCGCTTTTTTCTTCAGCAGGCATCGGGGAGGAGTGCGCCAGTTGGTGGCAGAAATTTGCCAGAAGCCAGGCTTGGCTGCTAGTGCGGCGCAGCGGTGGAGCCGGAGCCGTACAGGGCATCGCCAGCCAAACCCGCGGCGTCGACACAGTGCGGATTGGCGAATTGACGCACGCCTCTTAACGGCGTCGGAGCTAACACACAACGTGGAAAGGCTACATAAGGCAAAAACGCGCCAGAGAAGGAGATGCAATGCAGTGCCAGTGCAGAAGCCCTCGGGCACGCCGCGCGGGAAATCCATCGCCCATCGATGCGAAAGGGCAGGTCGCACGGCAAGTACCGGTACACGTATTCATACTCGTACCGGCTCACCGTCTTACATGCTGTGATGTTCGTACTGCCGCTGTTCTACTTGCTGCGGCCTGCCGCTTCGAGAGCCGTGCGTCTTGGTGTCTGACATGGAAGCCTCAGGACAGGATTTACAGTGCAGAGACCCAACGGTTTAGCAGGGCTTCTTGTTTCCCCCCCAGGCAACTGTGCGACGACGGCGCAAAGTACATGCACGAGTACAAGTACGTGTACCTACAGGCCGGTCCATGCCGCGTCTCCGCGACCACCAGCACGGGGCACCGGTACAGGTACAGGTACTCGTACAGTACAGGCACCTCTTCACTGCAGGCCCTTCGCTTCGCCCTGGCAGACAGCAGGGTGAGGGCATCACGAGACATTCAGCTCAAGTCAGTTCCCGTACCCGAACCCGAACCCGAACTCCGTACCAGTACCAGTACCAGTACCAGTACCGGAACGTGACGTGCCTGGATGGTATCGAATTGGATTAACCTTTTGCCAGCACGGAACGAGGCGCGACGAATGGAAGCGCTGGCCCGAGACAATGAAGAAAGCTAGAATGAGCACATTTACGTCTGTGGCGAGTCGTGGAAGTTGCCGACATTGTTCAAAGTCTTGCACGTCCACGCATCTCGAGACACTGTGTACCTGTACCTGTACCTATACCTATTCTAGTTCTCGGGATTGTGGGTGCCATGCTTGTTCACATCTGATGCTTCAACTTGGGATTCCATCAACGCTCATGCTGGTCAGTTCATCTCCATGGCGTGCACATGGCCAGACTCTTGTTCGCAAGGGGAGCGACAGCCGATGTTCCGGTACACCCAGCTGCAGCGGGGAGGCATGGCACGGCATGTCACTTCAACATGGAATACTTTATCCATGGCTGCCAGAACTCGCAGTACCATAGTAGGTACTAAGTATCGAAGGAATGCAGTCAGCTCCCTTTTTAACCGTCGAGTAATGGGTAGCGGTACATGGAGCATGCCAGCCAGCGCTCACGCATTCGCCCGTGGAGAATAGCCGATACGTTGATACAAATACACAGAGCCGAGCGAGACATGACACGCCAACAACTGACACGACACGACACGACACGAAAACGAGCAAGCCATGCTGGCCATTTCCGTCCATCCGTCTGTCTTGTCTACAGAAATAGGCACAGGTACAGTGTCTACTCGGCAATATCCGTACTATACAAGGTATGAGGCAGCCACAAACACAGTCCAAGGCACCACACATACACACACAGTGTCGCAAGGCACAGGCACCAAGAACAGGCACAACGAATTGATTAATCAATCAATCAATCAACCTGGAATCAATAGCCCAGACTCGAATAAAATGCCATGTTGTCCGCCTAAAGTGCGGCATGTCACTCACGCCAGACAACTCGCAAAGACAACAGGCGCCCCAAACATGAACCCAGACCAAAACTAGACTTGAAAACATACGAGCCAAAAGCGCCATCAGCATCACGCAACCCGCTTTCTCCTGCTCCTGCTCGTACCCCGGATTTGACCAGCGTGCAAAGAGGGTGTCCAGGTTTCCGCCAATCACCTGCAGCGCTGGCCAAGCTGGTGAAGAAAAATCCGGGCTTTACGGAGTACTGTAGTTTGATTCTTCATCGTCCCGCCCATCAGCAAAGCAGCCCGCTTTCTCTGGCCAGCCCCGGCGCTGTGTCTCGCTCTCTGGTTTGTCCGTCTCTTCTCTCTCTTTGTCCTTTGTTTCCTTCTTCTCGCCCTGACCCGAACTGATAAGCGGGCCATGAGCACACCGGGGCAACAAACGGTTGCCGTTGGGTTCGTTGGTGTAAATACTTTGAACGAGCGGACATCTACAATCTGTGCGGCTGTACAAGTACCTACAGTTCAAAGGGCTCGGCATCGTGGCTCTGGCTCCCCGATCGCTCAGCTTTTGCTTTTCCGTGACGATGAGATTTGATTTTCACACTGACAGCGCGATCCGTTTAATCTCGGGCCCTGCTTCACAATCGTCCCAGCCCGGCCACTGTGTCCAGAACCGGACAAGCCCACGGCGGAGGGAAGAGTCTCGCTGCAACACTAACCTCGGCAATGCCACAAGATGACAAGCCCACCCCGATCGATTCTGCCGTACTAGCAGGCTTCTAATTTGCTTCCATGCTCCGGGGAGGGAAAGTGAGAAAATCACGACGATTCCGGCCTTGCATCTGGGTCCGGAGATGGTACAGCATCGTCTCTGCGTTGCCCACCCAAACCCGGGCAGCAAGTCGATCAACCACTCACTTGTCATTTCTCATCTCTGCTTCATTCTTCCATCTTCCCAACTCAGACTCGGACTCTGCCCAACAAAAGCTTCTCTTGCTCTCTGCTCTCTCAAGCTCTTTGGCCCTGCTAGCGGTGCCGGCACAGATGCGGAGAAGGCATCTATCGGACCGAAGAGGCCATTCCTTCTTCTGCAAGGCTGAGAGCCAGAGACAACGTTGCATAAAGGGGGCGCTGCACAGAAAGGGGGGCCGGCAACGCACATTGTTGCACCAACCAGCAGCCGCTGAGCTGGCCTACTTTTGGAATATGCATGGCGATCCAATGCTGCTTGCTGCAGCGTTTTCTATTTTCTGAATTTTTTTTTCCTCTTCCTCTTCCTCTTCAGTGAGTGGATTTCAATTCAATTATACAGATGCAGATGCAGATGCAGATGGCGGGTACTGTAGCACGGGTTGTAGCGATGCCACCTCGACACACTGTAATGCGTGCGTAATGCGTAATGCCCTCCCCCCAGGATTCTCACTCTCCGTCAGCCTTTGTTTCCTTCCTTGTAATGTTTTGTATCTGTAAGCATTCCTACTCTTCTTTTTGTTTATTCCCATTTGCGTGCCAACTCAACATCACATCATCACGTGATGCAATTGACTCTGCCTCGGCTCTTCAACCTTCAGCCCAAAGCATCACCAAACTCTCAAGCCTCAAACTCCATCGTGTCTCACCCGATTCCGACGCCCAACAGACCATCCAAGTCTCCTTGGTCTGTGCTCACAAGTGCGTCATGTCATGCTTCACCGACTTGAACATTCAAGTCCCGTCGCACAACTCACAAAGCACTAACGCCTCACTAGCCAGCTCGTTCTCCCTGCGCTAACAGGAGGACTCGGACCACTCTGTGCTTCATGCCACCCCCAAGGCCCTGATCCAGCGATCCTATTCTTGTTCCTTGTTCCAATTCCCGTTCCTTGGTCCTCTTCCTCGTCTTGCACTGTGGCACTCGTACGACCACTGGACTCGTACGTCTGGCAGCAGCAGCACATGGCAGCGTGGTAGTCATCTCAGGGGGTTGCCCGAGATCTGTGGCATCCCGTTACTCACTGGCACGGCAACACCAGCCCACCGCTTCATCTCCATCTCCATCTTCATCTCCGTCTTCATCTTCATCTTCATCTGCGGCCGCTGTTGTTCATCATCGACGAGGTTAAATCTTCTCCCATGCACGCACTTACACGTCCAGGTCCAGGCATACAACGGCTGAAGGGCTTCATCTCGCTTATGTAGGTATTCGAAGGAATCTCATCTCAGATCTTGGCAACGTCCACGAATGATGTTGCTCCATGCCCCCTTGCCAGCGGAATCAAAACACCAACTTCTTCCGTACTCTGTATTCAAATGCCCATCCTAGTATATACAACACCTTCATGTTAGTGGTACGGAGGCATCAGATTCCAATAGCGCCAACAACCACTCAACTGCCATTGCTGTCAAACATGAACTGCGCCCGTAGCCCCCAACAGTCATCTCACTTGTCCATCCCCTTTTTCCCAAGACAAGACATACATTCTCAAATTCATGCAGTCATGCCAAACCAAAAAACCGCAATAATTCCCTCCGGCACCTACGATTCCTACACGGCTTCCCGCATCGGCACTCGCAGGGTCTGACCTGGCCTGCGCTAGCTTCCACGGAGTATTACTCTCACCTCCCTGCCCATTAGTATGCTCATCTTTTCTGTTGCTCGATTTAGGAGAGCAGATTTAGAGCCCCCCGGCAGACGAGGTAGACGATGGGCTTGCCTGTTTTGAACAGCGACAACAAGTGCTTACTGGCGCCGCATCGCCGGACAGGGCCATCTCGCTGATCCCTTGGGGGCCTGCAAATAGCATCACGAGATGGGCGGCAGGGACTAGCGGATCAAGGGAACGTTTCAGATGCCGACATCGCCCTCTTTCTCTCTGTCTCTCCATCTATCTCGTCGTCAAGATTAAGCCACGCTGCTCGTACTCGTAAGCCAGACTTCGCTTTCCTATTAATATCTATACTCGTACTTTATTTCTTCGCCCCCTGGCCTGTAGAATTCGATAGCATATCTCAAGTCTAGGATGGGCGACATGTCTAAGAAATCTCGGGTACGAGACTAGGCCAGACACGACGATCCACTGCGCAACAGACACGTAGAGGCCATGATCCATAGTATCCATGCATCAGATCTCTCGTTTACCGCCTTAAAAAAAGAGTGAGAAAAAAAAGAGCACATGTTGAAAAGGGAGATCTGATTCCAAAGCAAATGCCAAGATACTTGTAATGTGTACGACACGCCCGTAGGTTATCCGATGACCCTTTCGGAATCGATTCCAGCGTCAGTCTCCTCCAGCCTGGTCAAAGCGTGCATACATGTATGTTTTTTCTTGTTGTTGGCTCCAGCAACAACGCAGGAACCTCATTCTCGGAACGGATCCCCGATAGTCTCGGGCCAACGTCCGGGGTAAGTGGGTCGAGCCCGTGCCGGAACTTGGAAATGGACTTCATGGCTTGCCGTGACAAAGACATTGAGGACCACGCCGTCTTCTTCTTTCCATTTTGTCGCCTTCGTATGTCTCATCTTCCCATCCAGTGTCCGTCGATAATACCACATGTAAAGTCTTCTTACAATCTGGATATTGTTGAGACTATGTCCACTGAAGATGAAGCTGCGCATGTAGATTTTGATAATCAACAGTTTCCAGTATATCCACACCAACAGAATAAAGTTTTCACAGAATTTAAGCTATACGTAGTATAATCTATTCATCGTGTAACTCCTAGTCACGCATATTTTCCCATAACCACCATTCTTATACGACCTTCTAGGGTAGGACTTCTCATGTCATTATATCAGTCCAACCCCGTTTGTTTCTTAGATGTCCTGGTATCCTAATGATCTTGGCCTTTCTATGATCGAACTATTCATTCCATGTTCAGAACCTGTTTCAATTGCTTTGCATATGATTTATAGAGCACCATTGCTATTAACACTTCAGCAGCTTTGGATATCGAAAGTATTTCATTTGTATGAGTGAAACACAACACACCTATTTCATCTTCCTTCGTATAACCCAAGTGAAACCGATTGGCCGTAAGTCACTTCCTGGCTACTCTGCTATCCAGCATTCACGTGTCATCCTCCGAGGTTTTACTTATAGCCGATACTCGGATCAGTGCGCTGTGGCAACTAGCTCAACGAGAGGCTGTTCTCACCTCTTGGATCAAAAACCAGAATGGAATCCGAGATTGGATTCGATCGGCAGCAGCTGATCAATTTATTTGCGTTACTTACCACCGGAGTACAAACACTTCAGCTCTGAGACAAAGGCCGCTTTGCTCGTATGGACGTTCCACAAGCTTATTCCGGCTTGCTCAACCGAAGCATGTCCTTGATAGGAGCAAACAACCGAGATATCTTGTGTGCCAACTATCTATCTTTCTTGCAAACATTCAGTGTCACTATTCCGGGGAACTTTTGTCAGGCTCTTTCCCTTGAGTGTTACGTTTTGAGAGAACATTCGAATTCGCTTATGATGGACGCAATGTTCCAGGGGTGGCGATGCAGTGAAATCACCATTGTCTGGAATACAGTGCTATTTCGCGTCGGGGTCCCTATATGGAACGACTTTGAGACATGTTGAAGTCTAGCTTGAGATGTAGCGCGTATTCGGCGGTTTAGGCTGCAAAAGATGGGTATGAGGCTGAATCAATTAGGGGGCTGGCGAAGAGATGTTGTGGATGTGACAGTCTGGCGTGTGAATGGTTCATAAAAGACACCCGTCGTGCTTCATATCCGTCAAGATGACCTGTGTGTCAACTGGTTATATTCGATGTAAACTGTTTGTGCCACATCATATACTAGCAATTCAGGATCAGAAAGGCTCACATGACGACTTCTTGTGAATGAGAGATAGGAATCATGCAGCGTCACACAGTCTCAGCATCACAAACTCACAGCCCCATGATCATCTTCCAATCTGTGAAAATCCCATGACTCACTGCCATCGTCAATTGCGTGGTAGAGACAGTGAGTGATGTGTTGAGTTCGGCCAGTTATATCGCTGACTGAAGCAAATCACTTTGAGATCAAGATGTGGTGATACTTGAAAACTTTTGCAAGCTGCACTGACAATCGTAGATTTTTGGCCATGATCACTTGTAGCTTACATGTATGGCTATGTAATATGTAAATCTAGAGTGACCATCACGGCGAGGTACTATGGAGTGGTAATATAAGCTCATATGCCGAGAGTAGGAATGATACTCCCAGAGTTCAAAATACTATACATTCCAACTAAAGAAAAGAAGAAATAACATTTACAATACATTGATATAAGAACCAAAAGCATTAATAAATGCCAATACAATGTACTGCCATCACCTTATCCGTCAGAAACATCACGCATACCCATCCCATCACAAACCCAAACCTCATCACAGCATCACAACATCCCATGTCGCAAACCACTCCTCACACGACCAAAAAAACATCCATTCATCACATCAATCTGCGCAACCTGTATTCCCAAAATGAACTTCTTGCCCCCTCCACTGCCACAATCATCGGTAAAAGCAAATCCAGCCCGTCAATCCAACAACTTGTGTGAAAACTTCATGTATAAACAGCATCACACAAACTGCACCGTGACATGGGTACAGCCGATATCACGCGAAATACGCAAGCAAAAAACGAAAGAAAGACAGGAAAAGTCAAAAAAAAAAAAAAAAAAGAGAAAACAAGGTATGCTTGCGGCAGTGATGCTGTGACGCCTTGTGGACTACTTGAAGCTGAGCATGCCAGCATGCGAATGAAGTTGGATCTGATCGCCAAAGCCTCCATGTGTACCCTCGTACTATTTCAAATATTCTCCATTCATATTTTCATCATCGGATATTAGTCCACGGTAATGTGCAGGATGGAGACGATTACTACAAGAATCCTTCTCGGGCTTGTCCTGATGTGCTTCGCCAACGCCCTCAGCGACTCGGTGGTGGAAAGGTATGAACTCCTACGACGAGATATCCAGTAGCCAAAAGTGGCGACAGTACTCTCACCACCACAAGCAGAACCAGAGAAACCACGCTCTCATCACGGCTAACCATCACCTTAGATCAAGCCTAACATGGCGAGGTTCCGCCGTCCTCTCCTTCGACGCAGACTACGAGACTCCCACTCCCTCCCCAGACGAATATTCCTCCCCAGACCCGTATTCGTTCGAAGACACGTGGTATTCACCCCCCAGCACCATCGAACCAACGACGACGCCCCGTCCCCAGTATTCCGCCATTGTAACTATTCGAACCACCACATGGGTTCTCTCTCGATCGACGACAATCACCAGCGTCATCCTGGAAACGTATTACTCGACTCTGACCGACGTCGAAGACTCGAACGAGGGAGGAACGGTGACGATGACGGAGTCGGATCCGTCCGGCTCCGCTCCGTGTGCGGCCGCGTCTGGCAATCCTTCGGGATACGGATACGAATGCTCGTCGTCGACTCGGTCGTCCGTCAGAGCCATGACGACGATAACGTGGTCGCCCGAGGTAACCGCCTATCCTCCACCGTCAGTCTCAGACCAAGCCCGCGCGAGCCCAGCCTCGACATCAACAACTTCGTCATCATCAGCATCGTCATCAACAACAGCAACAGCAACGGCAACAGACGAGGGGACCGAAACTCCACCCGTGGTAACAGGAGCAGCACCTCCTCCTCTCGGAAAAGCAGACACTCGCGCCATGGGTGCTGTAGTCGCGCTGCTCGCCATCCTAGCGTGAACTTCTTCTTCCTACCTACAGCCCAACCCTCCCTCACATCTCCGTCAGAACAGCTTCATATTTTCACTCGTTCGTCCGTTCGTTTCGTTCGCTCGTTCCAATAGCATCAAAAGAGAGAGAGAGAGAGATGGAAAAAAAAAATTCTACGCGAAAGAGTAGGGGTTTGTCTGCCTGCTCTCCCCCACCCACACACCTCGCTCAAGCTTATCTCCCGTTCCCGGTCCAACACAAGTTCTTTTTCCTTTTCTCTCGCTTGTTCAAAAAAGATGGTGGCCTCGGGTAAAAACACAAACCAATAAACTCTCCCCGGCCCCCTCCCTCCCGTCTCGACATCGACAGAAACGAAGTTTCCTCCCATCGTTTACTAGGTCCCGCTCTGGAGAAAACAACAAGAACTAGGGCAAATAATCTCCGGCACGGCCCTTCCCTTGTAAAAAAAAAAAAAAAAAAAAAAAAGAACAAAAGCTGGGGAGGGGGGGGCATCGGGCGTCAAGATCCCGTTCGAACGGCTCTGATGTACTCGTAGGGTGCCAAAGCTCGTGGTTGTATGTGCCAAAACTTGGAGTTTTTTTCTTCTCTCAATTTGTTTTCTTACTTCTACGCCTGTTGTCGAGAAGGGGGGCGTATTGCGGATTATTTTTTTTTTCTTACTGGGGGTAAGTTTTGGAAAAAAGGGTGAGGTTGCAATGCAGTCGTCGGAAAGGGGGGTTGGTGATATGAGGAGGTGCGTGAAAGCAAGGGTTCAAGCCTATCAGTCAGTGACGGGGGATGAAAGCGTCCATCATTTTTGCGACTCTTGTTTCCACTCTTTTTTGCTATTCGTCTAGGGAATTATTAATGTGTAATTGTGTTTCTTACTTGTGGGCTAACAGGTATCGGTACCGTGTATATCGTGCGTACTGTGTTCTACAACTGTATCTACGACCCGAGTACCGGAATGTATCATCTCAATTGTCTGTTAAAAGCGGGCTGCTGCTGTCTGTCTCTCCTCTATCTGCCAGTGGAGTCGTTCAACGGTGTCTGGGGGGACGTGGACATGGACATGGAACCCCTATGCTATGCCAATCTCTCGTCTCCATCATACTCGTACATACACACGTGTTGATATCATCCTCCCTGCAGGCATGGGGGTGTTCATTATGGCACAGGTACGTAGAATCGTACACCATGGAAAAAAAGACACACGAAATGGAGGTCGATATCCACCCCCCATCTTTGGGCACGAATACCTAGCCCCAATATATCTATCTCCTCTGCTCTTTGCGTTGCATGCGGCGGATGCAAAGCCGAGGTGGCAATGCATGTCCGTCTCGTCAAGCAGTTCTCATTGGGATGATTTCCGACCTTGATAGACGCCGAGTAGCTTCTGCAGGTATTGCGAGTACATCTGTTCTACATGGGTTGACGCAAGCCCAGGCAACTGATTCGCTTCCATCACCCTGTCCATGACCGTAGGGAGTCTCTCTAGTTCGGCTTTGGTTTCCGTAAGTTGAACTAAGTGACGAAGCATTACATAGCACCCACAATGAGTAAACAGCAACAGCTTAACCAGTCAATGGCTTCAAATCCCACAAATCTTAGGCTACACCTTCCCCCAGGGGTCGTGCTTCAACGTCGACATCACCATCCCTGGCAAGCCCTTCTCCCCCCCGGAACTCCACGCTTGCCGTTACTAGTATTGATCTCTTACCCCTCTTTAGATATCCGTAAAATCATAAAGATGGTTCAAGGATGAGGTGCCGGAACTAGAGCTTCATGCAGGAAATTAAATCTGTGTGGATTCGGGGAACTCCGGAATCCCTCCCTCTAAGCCCCCCCTAGTCACCTTGGAGGGCGGCAGCCCGTCACATCACCGTACGGGCGCTCGCAAGTTCAAGAGGATCCTGATCTTTTTACTACTTGTAAGCATCAACAGCCACCTATCAAGGCGTAAATTGTCATCTTGAGAAATCATCTCCCCCACCACCACCACCACCACCACCACCACCACATAGATTGCATTTCGCACTCTGTCCATCCAGCATCGCCAAGAGAGACGCAGATAGGACGTGAACCACTCAAAACTCTCTCGGCACCATCCTCGGTAATCGCCTTTTTTGTTGGGAGCGAACCAAACAAAACGCTGTGGGAGTCGCATTTTGTGCGTCATTCCGTCTGCCTTACAACGTAGCATTACATTGCATCCCACCGTACAGCAAGCAGGTCGACAGAAAGAAACATGGCTGCGAGGTAAGAACTGTTCATATATATCCATGTCCTCCAATGTGCCTCGAGGGCAAATCCGATTCGTGGACAGTGGATATGCCAAGTGGCATATATCAGCGCCTACGCTATGGGAAAACCGATCTACGACCCCTTCCAGGATATGCAGATATCGGCTCACAATTCCTTGCAAAAGGCCCGAGACAACGACGAGGGTCGGCCATGCGGGCAGCTGTCATACATACATACATGCCCGACATCTATCTTTCTCGAGATCTCGTTGGCAAATGCAAACTCGTCTATGCAATTTCCCTCCCTTCTCCCACGGAGACGGGACAATCCGATGACTCGTGCCCTATACTCGTACATGCCCTTGGGCTCCTCTCCCTCCCCCCTGAAAATGTAGCAAAGCGGGCACTTTCGGGCTCAAGTGGTGGCCCACGAGTCCATGACATGGACAACAACGTGGCAATCGTCTGCTGACTGCCGCTCCGGCCAACTACCAGTCATATACGATTCCAAGCCCTCGTTGAGCCCAATAGAAATCAAGGAGCAAAGTGATTCGACTGGGCCATCTGCCAGGTGAGATTGCCATGGCAAAAGCGGGCAGAAACCACGTCACCCGCCAGAAGTCCAACCCTTTTTCTTCTTCTCTCTCTCCCTGGTGATGGGAGGCGTCTAGGCATGTGATATTTGACAAGAGGCGTGCCACCTTCATCTAAATCTGCAAATCCTTCCTGCAAGGAATTCTGTTTAGGGAAGCTACATGGCTCATTGTGCGGTCTCGAAATCTGGACTGAGTCTATGATGCGCGAAATGCAGGAATGAAAGAAATCAAAGAGGGGGGGCTGAACCGGTTGGGTTGGATTACCAAACATGTGTTTTTGAATCACCGGAAGAAATGGGGACAACATGCCCCGGGAGAGCTCCCTATTCGAAAGTGTTGCTCGCCTTAACCGCCGCAATCCCAGGCTAAAGCCTCGTTGGCGGCAGTTGTGGTTAGTAACTAGATACGAGCAACGGCGCGAAATCAAGTCAAAGCATAGAGCGCTGTGTGGGCCCAGGGAGGAGGGACCCCTTTCCACCTGGCTGTGAGACTTGTCTCACTTTGTGGCGCGACATTCCTCAATGTCTAGCTCAGTAGAACACCGGGGAAAAGATGGCCGACATGTGGTGGTTGAGTCAGGAGCAGACACGTTCGGTTTTAAGCTTTGTGGGAGAAAAGGTTGCAGTAAATGTAGCAGGTGAATCAAGTATATGAAATTCAACTAGTGAAGAAGAAACAGTTGGAATAGTCTCATCTCGTCCCCGCCCCTCCCCCCTAAAAACGTATCGAGGTCCTCCATGCAATTCACGGGGCTCGTGCAATGAAGTGTTGTTCGTCATCAGAGGCGTCGCTATCCTCAATCACGAATGCGGCCGAGCCTGCCGAATATTTTGGCACTTTGTAGTCCGGCATGGGAATCAAAGGATAGAGCTTGGTCCGGACGCCATTGTCACCGTAAGCAGCAAACCAAGGTGGCAACATGGAACCGGGGACCGCCCAGCCTAGCTTCGAGTTTCGAAGCCAAAGCCTTACCATGTGGCGGGACGTATCGTCACCGTCCGTGTACGAATCGCGTCGGTGGAGCAATGCCCAGTTGTTGAAAAATAGCAAGTCTCCCGTCTTTAGGTCAAGTCGGAGCTCCGTGCGGTACGCGGCCTTTGATATTCTTTCTAGAGCAGACTGCTGTGAGGCGGTTAGAGCTGGGATATTGGTTGGTCCGCTGGATGGATGAGGCCCAAATCGATTCGGATCTATGCTAGCCATCAACCTGCCATCGTGAATTGCGAGGGCGGGCGCTAAGTAGCATTTTGCTCCACGCCCCGAACTGCGTCACACCAGTTTTCAGCCAACGCCCAACGTCAAGTAGTAGGGGGGGTAAAAACAGCAGTGCTCTTACATTTGCACAGGCCAATCTGCAGTCAAGAGAGCTTTTGCAGCTGATGGGGCTTCAGCAAGCAGTTCATTGAATGCAGTGCTGACGGAACTGAGATACGTGTATCCCCCCTTTTCCGCGCCGTGCCGAACTTGGAGCGCTAGGATATCGCACCCCATATCATTGTGATAGGGCTGTTTGAATTAGCAGCAGTCAATAGGCTTGGGCGACAAGAAATAGATATTTACCAAAGCTTGAGTAGAGTGAATGCCATGGCGCATCTCCACAGGAACTTTCCAAAGTTTTGAGTTGGTGATATGGGCTGTTTTGATATAGATGAGAGGTCATGTCCGGTCAAGTCACGGGAGAAAGATGTAGCTTACAGAGAACGTTACCCTTGCGGTCCTGCAGTCCCCTCTTGTCGGCGATATAGCTGGATATGCCTAGATATATGGTGGTGCTGTCTTCAACTGAGTATTTTGACTCTCCGAGACCCCTGAGAACGAAGAAGCCGCGCTGCTCATGAATAACTCTGGCAGATTGGGAAAGCCGCGCCGCAAGATTCGGAAGGGGAAAGTTGTCACTGTCAACCTGGTCTCCATCGAGGCCAAGAGCTGTAGTCCAAGTCAGCTGGCTTCGTGTATTACTCTGAGCAAAAGCTTATTCAATAGAGTCTCTTACACTTGAAGCTTTGGAGGGCAGCATCGATTTCTTCGACGTCCTCTCCGCGAAGCTGCCAGGTGTACGTTTCTTCATCCTCGAAATCAGCCCCTGACCAGGCCAAGGGGCCATTGATGGCTGTTGGAAGTTTTGCCATCATGTCCTTGGGTATAGCAGTGGCTGCGTCAAGGATATTCATGGGACCAGTCGTGCTTGGGGGAATCATTCTTTCTTGTTGAGGATGCTGCAGGCTTTTGCAAACCCAACACCAGCCCCGTGGCTCCGGGCTGTCTTATATGCAAAAAAAGGATAATGGAAAGGTACGAGAGTGGTACGAGGTTGAAAACGGGCCAGACAGTGAGCTCGAGGTTCGCCACCAGATGCAGAGAGACGTCGGACAGCGTATCGGCGCCAGGACAATGCGATGCTTTGATGTTTCCGAGAAAGTGGAGGTGTGCTGTGGGCCGCCAGTCTCCGTAATGTATCTCGTCGTTTGTGCGCCATGGCGGATGATCTGTTCGCGCACGACACGACGCACGTCGCTTATCAGACTTGAAGAGAGCGTATAGGAGTCAACCATGTAGACACAGAGTGCCTAAGGGGGCTGCACGAAGCAAGTACATTCTGCTTGCTGAGCTGGTGGTGAAAATCCGGTGACGAGACCCCGTAGTCGCACTGTTCGGCCAAAGGGGGAACTTTGGAACTGCAAGAATGCCCTTCGGGACACGTCTGCAGCGGCCCATGGACGGTGGCAGGCAGCGGGAATAGGCCCAGAGGGGGCTATTGGCGGTTCGTTTGAGAGAAGCAGAAAGAGGAGCCGCTGGGTCGTCGCACCACGTTTGAGGTGGGAGAGAGAGCCTCTCAAACCACACCAAGTTCCCGCGATAGCAACCCAATTACGACACGCCTCTGGACGTCCGACCAGCCCAGAGTGGGTAAAGGCTCAACGGACATTATACAACACATATGGCCGTAGTTCCTTTGCTTTGGGCATGACGACGGACCAAGGATACTCCGCAACAGACCAAAGGACGGGCGAAAAGAGAGCGATCTGATTGGGTAAGGTGAACCAGAACAATCTGAGTTTTGCCTCACTAGCAAACAATGCCTTGTTTTTTTTTTTGCCTTTGGCCGGGCGGCATTCAAAGGGTAGTTTCGCAGAGAAGGGAGGAGAGAGAATCATATGAGCCCCATATCAAAAGGGAACTAAGTTTCCTCCGGGCTGTGATCGAGCTCCAGGCTGCCGGCACTAATATAAGACGTAAGCTATTGTGACAATGCAAAGAAGTAAAAAAAAAAAAAAAAGTCTTTGAGCGTGACTCGCTTAGCCTCAGCCCTCACTACCCTCCTCGATGAGCTGGGCTAATGAACGGGGGGAGAAATGCAGAGCAAACAAAGAATCGAGCCATACTGAATCGGTTTGAGCAGTGGAGCTGTCCGATCAACCCCGTCCGCGCCTGGCCAGTGATGGGGATGAGAAGGACTTCCTCACATCCCGGACTATCCATCCACGCGCGCAGTCGAGCTAGCACTGGTGCTGGTGAGTTTGATGGTACAAGTACTGAGAGTGTGAGAGAAGGGGGGCCATACTGAAAGCGTCACGGTTGTGATGCGGAGCCAGATGATCACACATGAGGCGACACCACACTTCCCATAATAGCAGCACTCGGCACGAGCAACTAACGGGGGTCCCAGCGGTATTGCTGGGACATACCACCACTCCTCTCTCTCTCTCTGGTGTCGTGCCTCTTTGTGTTTTGGTCGTCGTATCGAGCAAGTTGGGATTGGAAAGCTCATCTTGGTCGGGTGAAGTGCCGCAATTCTAGACTTGAACTGGGAGTCCCTGTCCCCTGTATGTCAACGAGCCGTTTGCTGATATCCTTGTCACGCACACGGCGGATATCCATACACAGCCCACAAAAATAGACACTCTCGCCCCATCACCATCCCTTCTCCCCAAGGCAATACAGGCAGGAGCACTCTGTAGATGCGCTGTTGACGTGGTTTACACACATATATGAGGGCCCATGTGAAATTTGCAGTGTCAAAGGGTGCGAGAGGAGACAGTTTTTCAATGAGACAATGGGCTGATTTGTTCAGACGCCAACAACTCGCATATGCTGTGGCTCACGACACAGCTGTAATAGTAGTAGTAGGAGATGAAAGTAGACATCTTGGGCGAGGAAATGGGAGACCATCTCGTTGGCTTTGTTCCCTTTTCTCTCTCTCTCTCTCTCTCTCGCTGTTGTGTTCTAAGTCATGTTGCTGAACAGAGCTGCGACAGCTACGTAGGACGGCATTTGTAGCACGTGCAATGAAGCATGTTGGTAGAGAGAGTCGGCTTGCTAGTAGCAGCATGTCATGCTTCATCGGGGTATCATAGATGACAGCCGCGAGTGGCATACATGGCCGTACAGGTACAGTACAGGGGAAGGGGAGCTGAAGGCGACAGTTGAAAAAAATAATATCCGACAAGTCGTTCTAGCTTTCAGCTTGCAATACCCCAACTCGTAGCGGGCGTAGCGCAAAGTACAAATGATACGAGTCCACAGTCGTGTGTATCTTGGTTCCCTCCCCCCTGCCGGCGCCAGCCACTCAGAGCTGCATGAGGTGACAAGGACGGGGCTCTGAACGTCAACCGGTGAGGCCTGTCAAGTCGAGCATTAGCAAGGCTCTGGTTTCGGGCGGGAACGCTGCGGGCTGTGATTGGATCTGGGGACGTGACGGGAGAGCGAGTGGATAACAAGAGTTGAGCTTGCAGCCACCATTGGGGGACGAGCGGCCAGGCCAAGGTGTTTTCCGCATGATGGCTCCATCAAGACCGTCTGGAACAGCTAGCCGGGGTAGTGGCCCAGGTGGGCTTCATCACTCTATCACATTCGAGTTCTGATGACGGGTGGAAAAGAGACGCATGGGGGGGGGGGGGGGGGGCGAGGCTTGTCTTGTGCTGCGTTTTCCAAGGCTTTCGGTGAGGACGAAGAGCCCTGTAGAGGAGGGCGCACGCAGGAGGAACGACGGATGGCTCATGGATGGATGGACAGACAGACAGAGATAGAGAGAGCCGCGTTTGTCAGTCTGTGTAGCGAGCGAGAGGGGAGAAGCGAGTAGCGAGAACAGGGGGGAGAGAGCAGAGAGGAGGGGCACACACACACACTTGGTGGTTTTAGATGAGATCGAAGCACGATGATGATGATGCCGTCGTCGTACAAGTACTGCACTCGTCCGAGAAGAGAAGACGAAGTTAGATTAAAACCGGCAGAGACAGGTGAAGCTATTCCGGATTCTGAATCTGGATTGTGAGTGATTGTCTGATTATCTGATATGGGCTCCTGCCCTCGATGCTGCTCTGGGCCGGGCCGGCATTCGTTCCGATATGCTGCCCGCCAAGTGCCTGCGTGCATGTCACGGCCTTGTTTGTGCACAACCTTGTCCAGCCCTTGTCAACCGTCCAGCCCGCCAAAGAGCACCAGAATGGGGAACCCCCCAGCCAGCAAGCCGAAAGGAACTGCAACCGCAGCCGGCCTTGCAGCCTCAGTCGGGCCCCCTTGCGTCTGAGGCCTTTTTGGATCGGCAGCGGACCGGCGGTTTGTGGGCACAGCGATCCTGGCAGACTGGCTGGCCGCTCCTCCAAGGCTCCAACAGGCAGCGCTGCTGCTCCAGAGACGCTTCAGCTCGGCCGACTAGCTCAGCAGCGACCACGGACGGGTTTGCATGTACATACGCGGTACTGTACGGATACAGCGCCTCGTGCTAGGTCGAGACTATCGCTGCAACAAGGTGCGTGCCGCAGCGTCTCTGGCGCCTCGTCTCGTCTCGTCTCGTCTCTCTGATGCCGCCGCCTGCGTCCCGATACTCTGGGCTCCCGGCCGTCGCCGCCATCGACGCTCATCATCGTACTCTCTTGTACAAGTACGGCGGGCCCCCTGCGGCTGGTCATCCCGGCTTCCCACCTTTCTGCTCCTCTTGCTCGGGCTCGACTTGACTGAGAGGGCTGGACAGGACTGGACAGGACTGGGCTGGGCGAGACTTGACTGGACTGGACTTGACTGGTTCTCTTCCCTTGCGCGCCTCGATTCTGCCTGTGCTTGCAGGCTCCTTCGTCACTGTCACTCTCACCCCCGTGCCCGCTCTTTCGCTTCTGCTGCCCCTTCGGAGACGCTCCTGGGGGCTCTTGATCCAGTGGAAACCCTCGTCTCCCCCATCGTCCAGCGTGTCTTTGGCTGCTTCTCGAGCCTTGACGTGTGCGACACACCCTCCTGCGTTACAGCGTTGCATGTACGAGTACGTCCGCCATGGAGACGGCCGTTGTGAGCTTACGCTCTCCTGATGTTTCCGCACGGGTAAGTGACGTCTTGTTCCCCTCTCCGGTCCTACGGGCCACGGGTGGCACACACGATGCGAGCATATCTTATGGGGCCGGCTGGTGGGTTGCCAAATGCATCGAGTTGCTGAGTCGTTGCGTGCCGTTGCTTGTCTCGGAGTCACCCTCGCTCTTTTCGTCTTGTCAAACCCTCGCGCACACCCTACCAACACCCCCGGCTGTGCGAGTATGTATCATAGGTTGACTCGTACTCGTACGCAGCCTCTGCGTACTTGTACGATACATCTGTCCCGTCTGTACGCGGCGAATAAGATGGACGGCGTCCTCGTCTCATCTTAATACCGCCGCAGATGCCCGGCCCCCCCCCTCTTCCTGCCGCCGCCGGGGTTGGGTGCTCAACCGGACAAGACCATGTTACCGGACACAGAGACTGCCTCATTAGAAGTTGATTTTTGACCGGTTTCCTCACAGGCCCTATCCAGAGCAAAGCGAAAGTGGGCAGGCGACGGCGACGCGGCCTCCAATGGCACGACCTCAGCTGTCCGGCCCCGAACCCGTGGCAGAGTCAATGGGCCCAGAAGAGGCGTTCAGCGGGCAGGTCCAGGTCCATCTCTCACCGATGCGGAATATGCGTATGCGCCATCGTCAACAGGCTCTGCCCGTGCAGCCACCAAGACACAACCCCCGATGGTGGCGGACCTACCAAGCCCTGGGCGAGTACTGGTACATGATGTGCCCGGAGCCATCCCGCAACCTCAACCCCAGGCCTATCCAGATCCTCAGCTGCATACAGGCAGTCTGTCAGGCCACTCCTCCGTCGCCAGAGATTGCTATGCCGGCACCATCTCTCGCCAGGACAACGATGCCATGTCGATCGCTTATACCACTGAACCTTCGGCATACAGCCACTACTCCACCACGTCTGCGACTTCCAGCCCACATTTTCAGCAAAACTATTGGCTTGTCCAAGGCCAGCATGGCGATGCCCTCGGCCAGTCTCATGTTCGTCAAGTACCATCGAGTTTGCCTCCCCAGTCTGTGTCACTGCCATCGACTCAAGCCAATGGCGCAGTGTATCGGGGGCACCTAGTCTCACCGCAGCAGCCGGGCCAGTCAAGCCAAGATATCGGTACCAACCTCACAGCGCCCTTTCCGCCTGGCCATTCATTCCCGCCAACAGGCTTTCTGAATCATTCTCTTGTTGTCCACTATAATTTCCAGTATCAACCAGTTTCGGTTCCTCCACCTCTTCCTCCACCTCCTCCTCATCACTTTCAACAGTGCGGACCACACCAAGCAACTGGGCAACTTCCCATCCAGACGTCACAAGGATATCCTTACCACGGCCCGCAATATAATACGCCGCACGTCTCGGCGGATGCCAGACAACTTGGCCCTCCCCTTTCGACGCCTGTGCAGTCAGTGGGCGAAGGATCCCAATTGCCCGAGAGCCATCATCAACAGGCGCCCGTAAATTCTTACCTGTTACAGCGGCCCATCCGTCAATTCTCCATTCTTCCTACAATGGACAGCACCATGTACACTGGGCCTGAGGCCGAGGCAAGCGAAGTCGTTCACGTCCATGATGACGTCTCGTACGAGCATCGCCCGCATATGACCCAAGGCGCTGAGTGGCAAAACCCGGGGGTTTATATGGCTGGCGAGGCTCATGAACCTGACGAATTTGGTGACGGCACCTCTGATGCTTCGGGAATTTCTGATACCATGGATATCCACTGCGATGTGCATGAGGACAGCGAAGTACAAGACGACTCGCTGGGAACAGGTGAGAGACCGCAGCAGTTGGCGCCATCTTTATCTATGAAAGAGGAGGATTCTGCATCGTTCTCGGTTCCAAACCGGAAGCGAGGTCAACTGAGCCCTACTCATCGAAAACAAACTGCAGAGACGAGAAAGATTAAGGCGTGTACGCGATGCCGGATGCAAAAGATGCGGGTGAGTCCCAACACAACAATGCTTACGATGTGCTCTAGATGGCTGATGAACTCTGTGGTGCGACAGTGTCAAGTAGACGTCACAGACCCATCGGGAGACTGCGTAGGATGCAAAACCTTTTCAAAGACGTCGAAGAAGACCATCCACCGAATGCCGTGTTATCGCGGAAAGATTACAGATGCCGTCCTGTTCCGTAACGGAGGGCTCGAGCTTACTAAACGCTGGAAAGGCACAGAGATGAAGGACGTGGGAGACCGACCCAACCCCAGAGACATCCGCACCGTCTTCATCACTCTGGGCATATGCAAAGAGGAGGTCCAGATTGAAGTAGTCGCATTCAGGCCGCAGTCCGGGGACGTGACTGCGAGATTCTGGATGGATGGCGAGCAGGGGGTGCGAAAGAAGAAGGACCTGGCGCACTATTGCCTGGCCGACATTCAGAAAACGGCATCGTATTTTGAAGAGTACGTCAAGAGGAACGCAGTCAACGTTGCGTGGAATGAGATGGCAGGTGGAGGTGACCAGCCTGGAGACATTATCGAGGCGACGTACTCTTATGCGGTTCGCCGTTTCCAACTTCTCCGAGTATGCGGCTTTCCATATATACCTTCATACCCAAGGTAGAGCGATCAGAATGCTAACGGAGCGAGGCAGAGAAAACCGTCTCTTCCCGGAAAAGAGGAGCGAGAACTCAATCTCTTGGGCAATTTGTTCATCCTTTGGTTTGCCATGCGTGAGTGACGAAGAAGAAGAAGAAGAAGAAGAAGAAGAAGACTTGTCCATTTCTCCTCCTCCCTTTCCTCCTCCCTGATTCTTTTCCCCTGTCACCCTCTCTTGTCAATGCAACTAACAGGCGGCGTAGGCCACTCGACCGGGTCTTCATGGATCCAGGGCAAGGAATTGTTGGGGATGAAGCCCGAAACAAGGGACGAGACATACCCGCTGTACAAAAGAGTTTCGGTACCACGCATGATTCTTGCGCAGTTTGACAGCATCAACTACAGCCGAGTTCTCACCAAACACGGAAAGTTTGTCCTCAGCGAGCTCGAGGCTCTCATGTCGCGAAACCAGCCAGAATACTTCTTTTTGGTTTATGTCTGCTTGTTTGTACTCTTGCGGGAGGCAAGCTGGACAAGCGCAGATCGCTATCGTCACGCGCGGAACAATCACGGCCAGAGTGTAAGTTAATTACGACATATACCTCACCGCCCCCTATCTGTCTATCCTTGGTAACCATCCGGTATTCTAACTCTTGCAGCTTCGTTATTCCATCCCGCAATTTGTAGAGAGCCTACATGACAGCTGCAACAATCTTCTCCAGCATTGGCACTATTACAATGCCAAGTCGTGGCCCAAGCCCAATGAAAGGGGTGACAGGTTCAATACTCATCTGGCCCACATTGATGCGACAGAATATGACCTCATGATGCAAGCGCTTACCGATCCTGCAGTGCAGAAACAACTGGACATTTGGAGACGTTACAAAGCAGATAATGGCCAAGGTGAGCGCCGATGCCTTTCCAAGTTTACTGGAGTGGACAATACTGACCCAATCGGACTCAGTGAACCAACCTGCTCCAAGCAATGTTGGAGGGAGGCCGTACGAGGGGCGCCAGGTCTTTTACGACTGGGATCACCCCTTCTATTGGGTTTCACAGTTATTTGAGGAGAACTGGCAGCCACATGCCACATACCGGGCGGAACCGGTTGATCCACTGGCCAGGTAATGAAGCATGATGACGAGAGCCAGTATGTACGAGGAGTGCATGCAAAGGATTCGCTGCATTACATCATACTGTAGACTCCATGATTGGTTATTTTACGGGGCTTTCAGGGATTGGATTGGATCGGATTGGATTGGACTTGGGATGGTTACGGATCGTCGCTCATTTGGGTTGCTTCTTTGGCTGGACTACTAATACTTTACTCGTTGCTGTCCATGTCACGGTTAGCTGTAGGATTCTGGGTATGGAGGTTGGATATTCTGCGGGCCAAGATTGAACAGGGTCCAATTGAGACCAGTTGACAAGGATTGATTTGCTTTTATAAACCATTGAACAAGAACGGGAACAAGCAACTGCAACTGCAACTGCAACTGCAACTGCAAAGTGAAGAGGCAAAGAAAGGCTCGGTCACCAACAGAGGCATATCCCTCCACCCAACGTCTTGTCACATCTCAACCCAATACCCTGCTTTTCGACCAGCCAATCCCTGCATGCAAGTCAGCACAAGCGAATCCAACAAAACAAGACACATGCCCATATGCAGCAATTCTGCCAGATGTCAAACAACAGGTGGCCCAAGTATCGGTACATCAGTCACACACAACACACAACACAACACACACGGGGGGTGCGACTCTTGAGCGTTTTGCCATACGCATAAACGGCTACCAACACCCCAAACTAGAGGATGGTGTACGAGTAATGTAAGTTGAAAACCCTGCGAGGAATAACTACTGTACTGTGCAGGTTAAGCTCTGTTGATCATAGTATCCTTTTTACAGTACAATATGTTGTTGGTCCAGGGGGGTGACAAGCAAACTATTTTACTACTAAGGTACTACTAGTAGTAGTAATAAAAACGCTTTGCCCCTTTTTTTTTTGTTCAACGGCCTCTTTTCCCTTTTCATCGTTGTTGACGAATTGCTAGTTCTGCTTTAAGTATAGACCGGCATGGGGGTTGTTTGTTGGTTCGTTCCGTTCCCACTTGGCAATTTGTTTTTTATTTTTTTTTGACGGCGGCTCGTCCCGTTGGCGGCTGCTTCTGGATCGTGCATTAGTATGTTTGCTTAGCCTGTTGGACTGGGGAAAAAAAAAAATAGAAACTAGAACGTTGGAAATGGGAACTTGGTGTTGGGAGTTGTGGGATGCGAAATGGTGCGCAAGTGTAGCTTGGGGGTGCTGTTTGATTGTTAGAATGAATTGGCTTGGGACGATGTAAAGACGGCATTGAGCTGAGCTGGTTTAGAGTGAAAGGGCAGGACGATATGCGCAGTTTCACTCGAGAGCTAGCGTTGAGTGGCTTGTTGTTTAACAGCACTGCATCTCGATGGTCGAGTCTTGCGTGTGGTTGTGTGAGTTTTGATGGTGATGTGCTGCGCGTCTCAGTGTTGAGAACAAAACGTGTTGGTCATGACGAGTGACTCATGAGACGAATGAATGGGCTTGTACATCAGCGAGAGAATGATACACGTACACAATGAGCAAGTGAGTCTCGCTCAAGTGAGCACATGGCGATAGTATGCATACCCACTCAAGCGTCTCTGCAGTGTTGGACAACAACAACAACAACCTTGACGTTTTGCCAAACAAGTTTCCAATTGCGCTCTCGACTTATACTACCCGCTGTCTAGAGAATCTCTAGACCACCGACACTAGCATGTAAAGATGTAAAGGACTGTCTGGAGAAGTCCCCAATGGGGAGCGAGATTGTCAAGACCAAAAGATTGTTCAAACCTCGCGAAGCCGGAAACCGTTCCCAAGGCAGCAAAATAAGCAAAAGACGAGGAGAAAAAGAAAGTGGAAAAAGACAAGTAGAAAAAGAAAGAAAAGGAGAAAAGGAGAAAAAGAGAAAAAGAAAACGCCACAACCCCAACCTGACCAACCCACCACCTCTCCTCCTCGGAACCAAGACTCCCCCCATCAAGACTCCAGTCTCCTCGCTCGACTGCGCTCATCGTAGACGTCAACCGCAGTCACTAACATGGTTCACGCCTCCTTCCACGCACCAGAACCGGCCGCATCCTCATCTTTGCCTCAAATCTCTCGACAAAGGACGCATCCGGCCGCACAAGTCCCGCACTGGCCCAGTCCTCCTCGGGCCACTCCTCGTCGATGGAAATGACTTCTCTAAAGCTGCTTCCGTAGCCACGAGAGCGAAACATGTCTATCCGGTTATTGGCAGACCGACTCCACATCCTTGCGCGGTGGTCTCTTACGCGCTCGTCCTCGCCAAAGTTCTGCATCATGATGCCCAAGGCCTCCCTGAGATCGACACACTCCTTTTCCATTTTCCACGTCTCGTACGGCGTCGGCATCGTCATTCGGGCCATTTCTTCGGCTGTAGAAGTCTCGTTAATGTCTCTCTCTCTAATGTCGTCGTTGAAGCGGACCAGCTGAAGACGATTCTGTGGCACAAGCAAGGCGTTGACCTTGGCCGAGTCGGGCTGCTCTGACGAGTTAGTCGTGTAATGCACCATAGACACCATCTGGACACCATCTTACCGCGTCGCCATGGACGTCCGCCTCGATCCAAGCCTCAGCATCCATTGGTGGAGGGAGGCTCGGGCCCATGAGGAATCTCCGAGTCTCGAGCCCCCCAAACCGGCGAATCTCCTCGCGATTCATCGAATAGTCTGCGATTTCGTTTTCCAGTCTCCACGTGTGGAGAGATCGCTGAAGCTTGGTCTGGGTGGCTGTGGATTGTAGCCAATGAGGGGGTCGTCTCGGTGTATCAGGAATCATCCCCGTGGTTGGTGTCTCTGGAGTTGACGCTTCGGTGGCCGAGTTCACTTCCGTTGGCGTTTCCGGTGTCAGTTGTTCCGACATGTGTGACTCCATCAGCGCCTCGTCCACCTGATCGTTTGGCATCAGCTCGTCGAGCAGTCGTTGCCATGGTACCTGCGGTTCTTCCCCTCCAAGTCCTGTGGATGCCTCTTCTCCTACCGACTCTGGCATCGGTGCCTCCTCCCTAAGCTCGTTGTATACCCGGTCCTCCTCCATCATATACGCTCTCTTGTTGTAAATAACGAAATATTCGACAAGGTCCGCAACGCTGGCTCGCCGTAGGCCAGCATATGAGTTCGGGAACGAGACGCAATAGCAAAACAATCTCCCAATTCCGCTCTCCGAAGCTTAGGGTTCAAAATCCACAAACTGACACCTGACAGCGGCGAAGAAACTTTGTGGATGATTCCGGGTCCAGAGAAACCATCACAGGTGTCCCACGCGAGACATGTATCAGCAAGCCATGCCTCCCGAGCAAGCCTACCCAGAGCGAAAGTATAAGAACGTCGAGAATCGGTGAAGAAAAGGATAGTCCAGGAGTTGACGCTGATGCTTCTGGTGATGATACCAGAGGTTTCCTCAGAGGTCGCTGCTAGAGAGAAGGATAATCAGATAGAGAGAGAGTGAGAGTGAAGAGAAGAGAAAGAGATGGCGGATGACAGAACCAGCCAAAAAGAACGGAGAAAGAAGAGGTAAAAGAAAGTGTGTAAAGTCAAGAGTCCGCCTCCCTCAGAGCAGCGCCTGCCAGTCAAAGTAACCCCAGACCGCCTCCCAACTGCTCGATTTTTTCCTGCACTGTCATTTCCTACTGCTGCTCCGCTGTTTCGTCATGTGCGAGGGGAAAAGAGGAGAAAAGAAGAGGACAGATGTAGGGAGAAGAAGGAAAAGTAAAAGTGAAAATAGGATCTGGAGTTTATATAGGTCCACAAGGGTCCCCGTTTGTCGTCTATACCCCTCAGTGAGATATCCACGGCACGTGCCCTCCTCTCGTTTGTTGGATATTACCTAGAATAGAGTCATTGGACGCCATGTACATGTATCGTGAGAGGCAGTATTTGAAGTAGACAGTACCTAACATGAAAGCATGGTGACAAACATTGTTCAGCAACAAGGCCCGGGAAAACGGCCTCGGGACATTCACTGTATCATGAGTCACAAGTCACAGAGACGCAAGCACTCACGTAAACTCTGTCCAGAGCCTCCTCTCAAGTCCACGCCCCATATTCACGGCTCCATCCACAGCTCCATAATCACACACAAACACAAAAGTATATCAAAGCCGCTGCGTTTCAGGAGAAAGAAGAACCCACTCACTAACAGGAACAACTACCAACTCCATAAACTCATTCTATATATAAGTACTTCCAGCATGGTATCCATAGCATGAATCGGCATCACATCACCAAAAACACCCTCGGCCGAACTTTATATGCTCTATGCCCCCTCCTCCCCTGACCTCATGGCCCAACCAACTCAACGCCATCTCGTCTTCCTCCAAGCAGGCCGGACCCGCCTCGCCTCCCGGCCGAGCACCTAGCTCCGATCGTCCTTCTTCAGAAACATTTCCAAGACGATTCGCTCCCGGTCCTTCTTCGCCTTATCCTTGTCGTCACTCGTCCGGAACAACAGCGGGCTCACAATCTCGGCATATCTCCGCTCCCTCACCCTCCTCTTCCTAGCTGCTTCCGTCTCCCCAGGGCGGAAACTCAGTCGTCGGGTCAATGCGCCAAGTGCGGGCGATGGCCCTGTCGCGGGATTCAGCTCGCCGATCACGCGGGAGAGTGTAGCCGTCAAAAAGACAAATGCAATGTTGTGGCTCGGAGACATTGAGAGCAGGTCGAGGATGTGGTTCTTCACGTCCAGCCATGATGCTACCGGCAGCGTAGTCAGGTTGGGCAGTTCAATCGAGAGCTTGGCCCAAAGATGTGGTGGAATGAGCCCGTCCATGAGGGATTCGAGGAACAACATCAGGATGGATGAGTAAACCTCCAATTTTTGCGTTGACAAGAGCTCCACCGGTAGGGCATCCGCCAGGGGCGAATTCGTGTCGAGTGCGGAGATGAGGGCTGCCTTTAATTCGTCTAGCTTTGCGGCTTCCACAGTCCATGTCGATGCATCCAGTGGCCAGCCGGGATCTCGTGGCACAGTCAAGTCCTCCAGCATCGCCTCGTCGGCTATACATCGCTCGGCTGCGGTCTGGATGGCCTCTGTAAGTTTGAAGAGCTCTCGTGGAGCGGAACAATGCACATCCCAGTCGTAGGTAATGGTGCCTTGGATGCCCTTTTCCTTGACAAACTTTCGGATTCCGTATTCCGGTACTCGAATCAGCTCGTCAATCGACCGGCCGAAGCAGCTCGGCAGCCAGATGCCGTGTACGGGAACAAAATGGTCCTTGCCGCCCTCGACACGCAATACCAAAACTCCATCCAGCTTGCAACTGGCATCGTTGAGAGCGCGAACATGTGAAATCTCGCAGACGCGCGCCTCGATGATAGCCAATATCGTCTCGCCCGGTTCGAGCGTTACCGATGATCCAAGCTTGCTCTTGGTGCCATCCTCGTCAGGCCGGTGGAAGGACGTATTCAGCCATTGTGAAGAGCCCATGTCATCCTCACTTGTCTGTGTCTCGTGGAGAAACTCAAAGCTAGCAGCTGCACTACTAGTGTTGGCAATGGTAACCGAGCACGAATGCGTCTCAAAGAAGCCGACATAGCCAAAATCAACCACGCCCTCCGTATGGCCGTGACCGCCTTCTACGATGAGAGTAACGCCAGGGCGACCCTCATTCTCGGCCCGATCCAACTCGAAAGCGATCTCCGAGTGGATTCGAGCCTTCTTTTCCGGATCGACAGCGTCATAGCGTAGTGTAAATGTAGAAATGACGGGCTTATGGTCCGAAGACGTGATTCGCTGATGCGAGGTGTAAAGATCGAGAGAGATTTGGTCCTGATCGCCATCGTCTGCTTCCGCGCCAGTGTCGTTTATATCATACTCTTCATATTCGTTGTATGCCTCACTGGATGCTGCTTTTGGTGGCTGGTCCTCTCCATCGGTGTCGGGGTCATAGCTGAAGAGGACATCGTCATCTTCCTCGATCCCTCTCGCTCTCATTTCGTCGTCTTTCATCTTGGCCTCTTTCAACTCCTCGAGCATTCTTTCATGCGCCTCCCTGTCCTTGCGTGTCCTGTAGAGGACCCGATCGCACCAGCTAGGCGCCCGCTGCTTCTCGCTCGTATCAAACAAGCCAAAAGTACCGACATCGTACTTGAAAGTTGGAAGGAATGAAATGGATCCTTCTCTCCAGCCGTCGTGAAACAATCTGTGCTGCTTAATCACTCGCCTCAGTTGGTCATGCGGTAGAAGGGAATCGATAGTTGCCTGCAGAGAAGCCGGGTCCTGGCTGGGATCCTCGGGGAAATCATCCGGGTCTGGCAGGGAGCTTGCCGAGTCAAAACTTTGGTCAAAGCTGTGGTCCCTGGAGTGCATTGACGACATTGTGGTTGTATCGTCGTCGCTTTCTGACGACCTCATGACTATGATGCCATCGCCGCCTTCGATGGGCGGAGGCTTGTCGTTGCTCAAATCGTACTCTCCCCGAGCATGCAATGTGAGCAGCCTTCGGATGTCATCTCCCGGCAGGCCATCAAGGCGAAAGTTCATGTCTCCAAACCAAAATGCAAAATCCTCATCTCCAATCCTGTCGCCCTCATCATCAGACACGCCTCCAATCACGATTGGGTCAAACTGGGTTTTTGACACAATCTGCCCTACGTCCCAGCACCGTCTGTTGAGAGAAGCCGAGTCTGCGCCACTAGCGAGATGGCAATTGACAAAGAGGAGCTTCGTGGTTTCGCCCAGCACAAGACGGGTGGCCACGGCGCCTTTGTTCCCAAAGTATCCGAGCAGTCCTGTGCCGACCTGCCGCGTAGAAACATTGCTTATCGTGGGGGCGATCGTGGGAGAGGCGTAAACCAAGAGCAACAGACCCGTCATCTGCTCAGACACAACAAGCTGATAGCCTTGGGGTATTGCGGCTTCCAGCGCTGCCGTCCACTTCTCCATGGGCCCATTGTCAACGTAGATCCGGTTCATGTACTCTCTTGTCTGGTTGAGATCCACCACTTCTTGCAATCCCAGCACATAGAGATCAAACCCGCCGTCGTTCCCCAATCGTCTTGGCTCGGGGGTCCCGTTGCCCGACTCAGTCGAATGTCGTGGTGCAGCATCGGAGATGTCGAGGGCCGAGAGGCCATGGCCGAGTTCAGCATCTTCGGTGAACCAGCTGGCAAGATCCTTGTCGGTGCCGGTGCATGCTGCCACATTCCAAGTGCCTACTTTGACTCGGATCTGGCTCGGGCGAAGGTATTCGGAGCGACGAGACAGGACGGCCCTGGCTAGAGACTGGGGGACCCCAACTTCAACCGGATCCGAGGCGATGGACTGGCTGGGCTGGTCTCTGATGGACTCGGCCATTGTGTAGAAGGACAATGACGACGACGAAGAAGACCGTTGAATGCGACGTCGCTACCTCTCAAGGTCGTGGATCTTCTTGCCACAGCCTGGCTGCTAGATCATGATGCGGCGACTGTGGTTGCGACGCAGATGGGCGTAAGGCGGCCGCATATATATATGAATACCAAAGTAGAGGTATGCGCAGTAGTCGGTGTTAAACTGCAGCAATTGATGGGATGCGATACAAATAAGAGGTTATGGAGGAGTATCAGCTTCAATAATGGCAATAGAGCAGAGCAGAGCACTCTTGAATGGACAAAGAAATGCAGCAGCAGGTAGTTGACAGGGTAAGGTAGCGAACGAGTACGAGAACAACGAGCTTCCCCGTACTAACTCGGGCCACCCATCCATGACAATTAGAGCTCGCGCGCGTCAATGCCGGGAATAGGCTGCTCAGGTCCCTATCGATAAGCTCCAGCAAACGCCTAGCGCTACTGAGCCACTACAGCCGCTATCCGCCCCTCCTAGCTCTCGGGCTAATACTAAGCTGATCAGCATCCAACCTTGGACTGTCATCTTACATCCACAGATTGCAAACAACATCTCTGTTGACGCATCCTCGCCATCATCATACTCATCACTGCCAGCTTCTTTGCAAATATTTACGACAATAGCCGTTCTCAGCCTTCTGCCAGTCCCTCCTTGTCGCCTTGTTGCTTTGGTCAGGACGGTCTCGGCTTCATCATACAACACTCTTCTCCTCTCTCCGTCTCTCCGTCTCTCTCCGTCCTTGATCAAACACCTCGTCCTCGTTGTTGTTACCGCTGCCGCTGTCATCCACTGCATACATAGCAGTCCCCTTCCACTCCTCCATCCTCACTCTCTCAAAGAATCATGAGTCGCCCAACGCCCCGAAAACCGCGGCACAACCGCCATCCCTCAAACCGCATCCCCGCCATCTCCGACTACGAATCCGACGCCGCAGCCATGACCTCCGCCTACGAGGCGCCCCCGCCACGAACAAACACCGAGCTCAACCTCTCCGTGCTCCAGCGATACCTGCCGTCCATCAGTAGGATCCTCAGCATCGCCGCCAACGCCGTCGTCTACACCTTCGACAGCGCCGCCCAGAGCTGGGAAAAGTCCGGCATCGAAGGCACCATGTTCGTCTGTGCGCAGACGCCGCTGCCCGAGGACGTCGACTACCGGCCCCGAGCGTGCGTCTTTGTGCTCAGCCGCCGCGGTCTGGATAACTTGGTCGTCGATCTGGCGAGGGTCGGTCATGTGGAGCTCATGGGCGAGCTGGTCATTCTTAAAGTTGAAGGTGAGGGGGAAGCGGACGAAAAGGTGCTCGGAGTGTGGATTCACAACGACGAGGAGAACACAAGGGCAACCAATGGGGCCATTATCGAGGAGAGCTGGAAGATTGCGCGGGCCGCCGGGACGGTGTCAAAGTTAAACGAGGGACCAGAAGCTGGGCCAGCGATGCAAGCAATAGGACGGCCGCTAACGCTTAACGAGCTGTTTGGGAGACAGAAGGAGGGTACTGGAAGTTGAGCGAAGCGATTGAACGGGGCTGAACTTTTTAACTAGACATGAATTTTGGCATCATTACGGAGAGGAGACTTGGGGTTACATGCAAATATGGGATTCGCTGTCAAGGAGGGAGATTGGTGGCATCTGGCTGCAAAACGGTCAATTCACAGACAACTACGACGGAAAGAGGTCGTCAGAACCATTTTGCATGGTGAGAAGGAATTGTATTCTCATTACCCGAAACATACTGCCCTGCCACGGGCACACTTCCGGCCTGCAAGTGCCAGTCTATCCATAGACTCGTCCTGAGCAACCAATATCTAGATACAGTAAACAAACAATCCATACGCCGATTAGCTTTGTAATTCGCAACTCCTCGCTCCCTAGTCGCCTCTTCTTTGATGCTTGGTTTTAAAACACTTGTGGCCCATGCCCAATTACACCGTTCCGCTGATACTCAGCTCCCGAATCTCCTGCAGCACCTGCTCCACCCTTGCATCGAGGTGGCCTTCTGCGTACAAATCTCGAGTGTCCGCGTCCAGGTATTGCTGTACTTGCGCCATACGCGAGTAGGCTTCTGCGCAGAACCGCAGCTGGATCTTGACCAGGGCTTCAAAGCTGGGATCCAGGTAGGGGACACGCAGGTCAATCAGCTGCGGCAACTCGGTGGTGAGCTGCTCGTTCAGCTGCTCGTACACGGCCTTTGACATTTCCAACTCCTTCTCCGTCCGCGGCAGCTTCGTAGCATCCTTGTCCGGCTTTTCGACCAGCTTCTTCACCTTGGCTCGGAGAGCATCGTAGTCGAGAAGCTTGTGCGAGCGCTTCTTGATGCATTCGTTGACGTCGGGGAAGTAGGCGCAGAATCGGGCAATGGGGTCGAGCACCGTCATTCGGTAAGGGCCGTCGAGGGCTTTGATGGTTTCGGCGTCGAGGTCTTCGACAGCCTGCTTGTAGCTCCTGCTAACGCCGTCCTTGGCACCCGAGTCGCCGTAGAACGCATCTATCGTCTCGGCGATTCTCATCTGTGAAGCCGTCATGGCTGGTTTTTGGTCGGGCACGTTAGTCGGGCGCTCGGAACGTTCGGCCGGGCGTCTGCCTACCTCTCAAGGAGTCCAAGTAGCCCTTTGATTCTTTCTGCAGCCGCAGTGCTGCTGTTTCCATCGTCTTGAACCGCCTGCAGTTGGGTCAGCACGTGCCATCCCTCGCCGGCAGCTTGAATTCCCCTATATCTAACCTCTCTTCGACCTCGTAATCGCGATCGTTTGTCTTTTCCACATGCCCTACATCCGCAAGATCAGAATGCCGCCCGAAACGAATAGCCATCGGCCCTGCTCACCCGTCTTCATCATCACCTGCGTCGTCGCGCGGTTCACATTCTTCTTGAATCCTAGAATCCCGTCAGCCCCTCTCCCTCTCTATCAGCGGGGCATCCGCAAGCTCCGTACCCGCCCACGACATGTTGACTGTCTTGTTCGCTGGTAAATAAGGCCGGTATAGTTGTGCTCTATCGCGGGGTATCGAGGACTGCAGAGATTTTTCTTTGCCGGTTTGTGCTGGTGCGTGTTCGTTCGATTGCGACGGGATGACGGAGTAAGGAGTTTGAGCTGAGGCTTAAGAGCTGGACAAAGTGACGACTGAGCTGGGGCCCCAGCCACGATGCTCCGCCCAATCGGCTCATCGACGTCAGCGATGGGCAGCTCAGCCACACCTGGAAAATCCATCTTCCGCCACTCTGCACAGCGCGTCTCACGTGAGAGCCATCAATTCAACTTTTCCTTGCTTGTTTCCATCCAGATCCAAATCCGGTTCATGATTTGCAAGCGGGAGCGGAACCGGCGGGGATTCTTTGAGTTTCTGCTCGATGCGGAAAGCATGTTCAGCCCTCGATTCCTCATCGTCAGCCTCGGGAATCCATTGCCAAAGTACGAGAGTCTACATTCGGCCGGCCACTTTGTCCTCCATGGCCTCGCAAAGACGCTTCACCTGCCGGCCTTTCGCGAGGTGACGCTGGGCAGGCAGTCTTGCTTGGTATCTCAGGGCCCAAAGTACATTCTCGTGCAGTCTCCGACGTACATGAACGTCTCCGGAGGCTTTGTGGCGAGTGCGTGGCAGGAAACCGCCCGGAAATACGGTGCCGAATCACTCGGCCTAGTCATTGTTCACGATGAGCTAGAAAAGGACTTTGGGGTGGTCAAGCTTCTGCCGTGGGACCGCAGTCCGCGTGGGCACAACGGCGTCAAGAGCGTGAGAGGCTCGTTATCGCAGAAAAGGTATCCGGAGTCACCCTTTGCCCGCATTGCCGTCGGCATCGGGCGTCCTGAGGAGCGAGATGCAGCTACGGTGAGCCGTTATGTGCTCAATAAAATCTCTCGTGAGCACCGAACGACGTTAGAGGAAGAAACGCCTTGGGATGTCGCAAAACGTCTCATGGAACTGGAGAACCAGTGGAGGATTGATGTCCAGGGCGGTTCGGGAGGAACCACAGAGCCATGATCAGGCTTTTTACTCTTCTCATTCTTCATCATCTCCCTGCATGGATTCCACGTCTTTTTCGATGGGCAAATCACGTCTCTTAGCGACATCATAGAGCATCGGCATCATCTGGAAGCAGGCTCTTGCAATTAGAGGATGAGCGTGTCCGCAAGGAACCGGACGGCCACTTGCTATCGACCTAGATTCGATGTCATTTCACAGTAGAGGAACGATTTATCAAGATAGATACACCACCAACCCGGGATCTTGACAAGGATGAGGAGCGAATACCAGAGACAGTGCTCTGCCCTTTGACTTGTCTCGTCCCAGTGAGACTCCAGCAAGTGCGGGAGAGAGTCAAATCTCCCCGAGACTCACACCACGCTGCAATGCAATTTAGAAAGACAAAATAGCGGAGGCCATGTTATTATCACACATGTCACCTCTTGAGATACAATCTTACATCAACAACTGGGAAGCGATTAGAGCCGTGTGATGAATGATTGAACGCATAAGCCGGTGTTGCAAGAATGCTTCCGATCGGAGGCTCGACTCACGACCAACACCGTCTCCTATTCCAAATCTTTGCGAATTTGCCATGTGTCTTACATCAAACATTCATGTGAACCACCGGCATCGGACTCGTCTGAATGCGCTGCTTGGTCGAGAACCCGAAACTCTGTTTACGCTGTGGATATTCGACATGCATGTGAAAGTGAGATTTGCTCGAATCATGTCTCTGCAAGCTCTTATTCATCCACCGTGGCTGACACCAGACAAAGTATACATCGACTTTCCATGATGGATGTCTCAGACCACGTTCGCCTTACCCGGGACGTACGGGGAGCGAGCTGGAGATATCCGGGGGAAGACGTGGAGGAGGCACCCTTGGCATCACAGCTGGACAGCCATCAGGCACAACCTCACGACGCTAAGGCCAGCCCCCCACAAGCGCGGCGTCGAAGAGACGAGAGATAAGGAATGCGGCCCAATCAGCGGCACCGGAATGTGGCTGTTTGGGCATTATCTCGCCGGGGTGCCATGCGTCCAAAGGAGCGTCTACACCAGACAGGGAATAGGTTCCGTCGCCCCAAGGATGAGAGGCTTGGAGACAGATGCCACTGATAAGAGCCATGTGGTGTGTAAGGCCTCGGCGGATAAGCACAAATGGCTTCGCGTAAGGTCATTGAGATTGTCCGCCCCGTGCAGATACCGGTAAAGACACGCTTTTGCTGCCATCGGGCGGTCGTGCAGGGTCCAACGAGTCGCTGCTTGGTGTCGGTGTTGGTGTGCCCCAGATCCAGTGCATATCCAGACACGCGATGCCTCCCCTTTAATACGGAGGACGATCTGGCGCAAATGGATATACGGGTGGGGCGACGTTTCTCGACGGGAATCGCCCCAGAGCTGATGAGGCAGGGAGGACGATGCAACATGGCACTGCAGGTGGCGCATCTACAATACCACGGAAGATGCTCTCAAAGGGACAAGACATCCACGGGTGCCGTATTGAGGCTGGTGCGACGGCCCGAGAAGGGGGGACGTCCGAGGGCGAGATAACGAGCAAGACACAACGCCTTTCCGGAGACTCACTCATACACCGTCTGTCTATGAGAAGCGGTTCAACAAGACGAAGACGACTTGAGGGCTGCCCTTCACAGAAACCTTCACCTCATGTTGCTCCATGCCCGAATCATTGATTACAGACGAGCAAATGAATAATGGCTCCTGTCATCGGCTAGCTTTCCTTTATTCCTCGTACTTTGGCCCGGCCATGCTCTTGATATGCACGAGATAAGCCTCCCAGATAAGCATCGACCCAACATGGCACCGCCGTCCTGGAGAGCCTGTGGGAGGCGCATCACTTATCTCTGTGGCTTCATCCCTGGCCACTAGAATAAGTGGTGTCCGCACCAATGAAGTTGCCATCCATTTCGAGGGCGATAAGCTCATCTGAGAGGCGTGCACCTGCAGCCCGATTTCACATCGTACCTGTCCTGGGTATGCGAGACTATTGGGCCTCATGGAGCTAGCACTTTATGTATGCTACGGGCGTGGGATGAGACTGATTCTCACATGCCCCATTCATGCTGTTCCATCCAGTGATATAACTTTAGTTCATCCGAGCTGAAAAGCTATGCGGGATAAGTCGGGGGGTGTCCAGGAAGTTTATGCGGAACTGATGGCTTGGGGTGCTTTGGCTTGATCGGCATTGTCTGTAGTACCATTCGGGCGGTGATATATATCATCCCTTCCTCCCAATCTCACCTCGCATCCTGTTCCCTGCCGATCCATTCTCTCTCCCCCATCTCTCGCCGGTCTGGTGGTTTTTACTCGATATACTTTTGAGGTGTATCGTCGAACTCGAGGAGTAGCCCGGCTACACGACAAAGACACCCAAGGAACGAGGCGATAGTAGACGACTTTTTGGGAACACACGAAAGAATCGGGAAACGAATCATTCACCATGTCGTCGGTCGTTGCCTACAATGGCACCACAGGGAAAGCAGACGACGGTCACTCGGCCGACGTCAGCGACCTCAACATCTTCTACGACGTATGTCCATTATACTACTCTTGTTGATGGAATAGGGGGTTCCGCCGTGATGGGAAGCAACACAACCAGAAACCAGCTCACTAACATACTCTGCCATGTAAACAGCCCGGTCAAATGGCTTGGATCCTCGTCAGCTCCGCCCTCGTCCTGCTCATGATTCCCGGCGTGGGCTTCTTCTACAGCGGTCTCGCGCGCCGCAAGTCGGCCCTGTCGCTCATCCTCCTGTCCATGGTCTCGGTCGGCGTCATCAGCTTCCAGTGGTTCTTCTGGGGCTACTCGCTCACCTTTTCGCGAACCGGAAATGCCTTCCTCGGCGACCTGACGCAGTTTGGTCTGATGAAGACGCTGGCCCAGCCCAACGGCTCTGCTAACCTGCCTGACATTCTCTTTTGTCTCTACCAGGGCATGTTTGCTGCCATTACGTGAGTCTCTCTCACCTCATTCTCATTCCCCTTTAGCTCACTTCACTGACACGATTCGCTTCACAGTCCCGCCCTCGCCATCGGTGCCGTCGCTGACCGTGGCCGCATGCTCCCCGCCATCGTCTTCATGTTCATCTGGTCCACCGTCGTCTACGACCCCATCGCCTACTGGACCTGGAACAGCAACGGCTGGCTCTTCAAGCTCCCCTCGTACGACTTCGCCGGAGGTGGCCCCGTCCACATCGCCTCGGGCACCTGCGCCCTCGCCTACAGCATCATGCTCGGCAAGCGAACCGGATACAACAAGAACAACGGCCTCCCGTACCGCCCCCACAGCGTCACCAACGTCGTCGTCGGCACCGTCTTCCTCTGGGTCGGCTGGTTCGGCTTCAACGGCGGCTCCGCCCTGGGCATGAACATCCGCGCCGTCATGGCCTGCTTCGTCACCAACTTGGCCGCCTCCGTCGGTGGTGTCACCTGGATCCTGCTCGACTACCGCCTGGAGAAGAAATGGAGCACCATTGGCTTCTGCTCCGGCGCCATTGCCGGCCTCGTTGCGATTACGCCGGCTTCTGGTTTCGTCACTCCCTGGGGCGGCTTCATCATCGGCGTCGTGGGCGCCATCTGCTGCAACTTTGCCACCAAGCTCAAGTTCCTCATTGGCGTCGACGATGCCCTCGACATCTTTGCCGTCCACGGCGTCGGCGGTATGGCCGGCAACATTATGACGGGTATCTTTGGAACGTAAGTCGTCTCAATAATCACTACACGATCAAACACAGAAATCGCTAACATTCTTTCTTCTCCAGCTCCTCCATCGCCTCCCTCGACGGCGGCTCCTACCCCCCCATCGGCTGGATCCAGCACCACTGGGTCCAGCTCGGCAACCAGATCGCCGGCATCTGCGCCGCCTTTGGCTGGTCCTTTACCCTCTCCTGCATCATCCTCTTCCTCATGAACCTCGTCCCGGGCCTGTCCCTCCGCGTCAGCGCCGAGGACGAGGAGGTCGGTGTTGATGACTGCCAGCTCGGCGAGTTCGCCTACGACTACGTCGAGCTGACGAGGCACGTCACCGATGGTGTGGCTCTTAACACGCCGGCCGTCATGAGCAGCAGCAGTTCGACTGCGGAGAAGCATTCTGCTGAGAAGACGCCCGTTGAGACTGTTTAATAAAAATAAAAAAGTGTACTTTATGAGAGTGATGATGTTGTGTAAAGGGGCGGGTATAATAGGTAGTATTTCAAGGAGTACATAATGATTTTTTTTTATTTGACGCAACAAGGGGGGGGAAACATGTTTATTGATACCATTTGTTAGAGCATTCTAGTATTAGTCTGATGCAATACTACCTACATACAATTCACGCATTCATATTTCGACACCCCTTCTCACAAAGAGTAAAGTTTCATCATCCATCAATACAACACACTCAAGTCTTTCCCACAGTACATCACCTAAACATAGAAACACACGACTAAATCACAATAACCACACAAAAAAAAAAAAAAATAACACTTCAAATCAATTAATGCAACCCTATATCAGAAAGCCCGTCTAATAAAAAAAGAAAAAACCCCTTCCATCTTCCCTTAGCAGACGGTCCCCCTCCAACCTCGAAACCTGTAACCGTAAATATCACAGCTTCATAACCATATCATGCACACACAGTGTTCCCATTCCAACCCAAAAAAAGAGATAGAAAGACAAAAAAGTTAGGAAGCCAGTTAAAAACAAATGATGACAGCGTTTCTCATTCCTGACACTCTTCACAGCTTTTTTTTTGTTCATGCCGCCGAAACTATATCGCACAGTCTCTTCCCACCCTTTCATAACGGCACAGCCGGAGTTCAGTATCAGTGTCAACCATCCCAGATAACAATATCCCTTATAATGATAAAAATAAAATTCCACCAGTTTGTTCCTCCCTCCCCGGCCTCAGAACGAATAGTACGCAACGGGACGTGCCTGTCAAGGTGATGCAGCTTGCTAGTTATTGCAACGCCGCTGTTATCAAACCCCCTGATAAAAAGACATCCGTACTCGTCCTGTATAGACCATGCTCATCTAGAAGCGTCTCGTAGCTTGAATAAAAATCCGAATCATGACCAGTTTTGTACCACGTAACCATTGCCGTGCACGCCAAACATGTAAACTCCGTGGCTGCGCTATAAATATAGAACACTATTCCCATGCATCGCGAAAACAGGGGTGCCGTGAATAGATATGCTTTCAATCCTGGGAGGACGGAGTGGTGATCATGGCCTCGCTATTGGAGGCTCCCCTTTTCATCACCATTCCATCTTCCCGTCTATCGAATGTGCCTGTTAACCAATAACTTCAAGGCTTTGCATGTTACAAGCCTGTACAGACAGTAATTCAAAATCTTCAGTTGGCGTCGCCTTGCTGCTGCTGCGGCGGCTGTTGTTGCTGCGGCTGCTGATCCGGTGTCGTGCTCGGTGGCTGATGCATAGTCACCGTGCTGGCACCTGTAGAGGGCCCTGCCGTTGCCGAATTGCCCTGCCGAGAGACGGAAGGCTGCGATAGGCCCGCAATACTGGCATGGAAACTCTGAGCATTAGGAACCACCATGTTGGCGGAGTTCAAGGGAACGACAAAGTTGGGGAATGATCTAGTCCTGATCGTGCCCGTGGCTTCGTCAAAGAGCTCTGCTGCTGCGGCTGGCCCGTACTGCTGGGTGAGCATGTTGGTGAGAAAGGTGGACGACGAGTTGATGGTAGGCGGCTCGATCGGAGGAGGTACGGGAGGTACCTGGTTGGCATCGCCAGGGGCCTGCTGGGCTGGCAAGTGGAAGGGCAGATTTTGGGCCTGTACGTCTACAACCATTTCACTTGCGTCCAATCCCTCAAAGTCATTATCTTCGTAGGCCATGTCATCGTCAAAGCCCTCGCCTTCGGTGGTTTGGATTGCGGGCATTCCGCCGGGTCGGCGCGGCACTGTCCTCATACGGCCGGCATGTCGTTGATAGAAGCTGTCTCGTAGATCTTCGAATTGTGGTGCAGTGTTCAGGTATTCGCGGAACTTGGACACCATGTTTCCAGAAAAGACACAAAAGACGTCCCGCTGATGTTGCGTAAACTCTGTTGCTACGTCAGCATGCGATCATTGGTCACACCAAAGTGATAAGGGAAGAGAAAAGAGCAAGGGATGAAAGGGATGAAAGGACAAGACTAACCAGCTGGCGCTGCTCTGCAAAAGGGCTGGAATTCGTCTCGTTGAAACGCGGCCACTCCGGTCAAGCTGAGGTGGGTAAGACGGGGGCAAGAGTTGAGCAGTCTCATGATGCTCTACATTTCATGTTAATTTCTTATCCGTACGCCCCAAGAAAGGAAAACCATACCTTGAGAGTCAGGTTCACGCAGTAGCTGAGATGGACTCGCTCCAAGCTTGGGGCAAAATACTCGCCGCCCAAAAACATTCCGTTGGCGTCTCTCCTGACGCGCGGGCGATAGGCCGCCTCGGCAAGGGCAAAGACGGATTCATCTGTGATGCTGCTGCACTTGACCAAGCCAATGCGCTTGAGCTTGGGCAGCCCGGCGAGGCATCTGACGGACGCATCAGTGAGGAGCGTGCAGCATCCCAGATCAATGTAGCGGATGCGGTTGCAGCTTCGCACCAGGCGAATGACTCCTTCGTCGGTAATCTGACTGCAGTGGCCGAGGTGAACATAGTGGAGGTTCTTGCCGAGCTTGGCAATGGAGTGGATGGCGGTATCCGTGATGTTGCGGCACTTGGAGAGAAGCAGGTTTCGCAGGCGAGGGGCAGCGTCGATAATCTTGCCAACGGCAGCGTCGCTGAGGCGGCTGCAGGATGTCAAGTCGAGGATCCGCAGGTGCTCATAGACCTGGGTCGGCGGCAGGGAGAGGAAGGCTTCGTCGTCAATCAGCTCGCAGTTGGCCAACCTGAGCTCGCGGAGACTGTTTCCCTTGGACAGGAGAGATGTGATGGGGCCGTTTCCGATCTGGACGCACTGGTGGAGATCGATTTCCAGGATGTTTGGGCAGTGCTCGGCAAAGGCAAGCACGGCGTTGTCACGCAGCTGAACGCATTCGTTCAATTTAAGCTTGAAGAGAGGAGTCAAGGTCAGCCAGTGTGTCAAAAGAGAGTAGATTGGATGGAGAGAGTCGGCGGGGGATGAAGATGTGAAGCCGTGCCTAGTTCCGAATATACGTAAAAGAAGAAGGGGACAATAAGCACTCACTCTCTTGATATATCTGCAGCTCTGGGCCAGGGTAAGCATGCTCTCGTTGGAAATGTTCTCGCAGCCCGAGATGTTGAGGCCCTGCAGACGCTTGCAGTGGGTCGCAATGGCGTTAATGGAGCGCTCGGTAATGTGCTTGTCGTTGGAAATGTCCAGGGCCAGCAGCGACGAGCTGTTCTCGACGAGGGCAATGAGGCCGGTGTCGGTCAGACCTCGACAGTTGGTCAAGGTCAGGCGCTCGACCCTGGTGCAGACGGCGAGGGGCATGACGCTGCCGTCGTTGACCTTGTCGGCCAGGGCGGCGAGGTTGAGGCGCTTGATGAAGTCGCGATAGTGGAAGTAGGGATGCTCCAGGCCGAGCGTCTGACAGATGCTGTGGTGGTTCTTCCAGTTGGAGCAGGCGGGCCGATGCCACAGCAAGTCAACAGCGTTTCTAGCCCATCGCTTGGACACGAGCATGCAGTGGTACAGGTCCGAGGTGGAGCTCAGCTTGGAGAAGACGCCGATGAGGATTTCGTTGGGCAGCCGGTTGACGGGCGGCCAGCACGAGTCGTCGACTTGCATGTCTTGGAAGTTGGGGACGCCGAGCGAGGACTGGGAGTCGTTGGCGCCGAGGAAGAAGTCGGACTCTTCGTTGTCGGCCGGGGCGGGCGAGTTTGTGGAGGAGGAGGACCGAGAGTCCTCTCGCCCAGAGCTTCCAGCACCAGACGTTATTGTAGCCATGGTGATGTTAGGGGCTGGGCGGGCAGGCGGCCGCTACCTTGTCGGGCTCAAGGACTAGCTGCAAGGGAGAGCTTTTCGTGGTCGTGGTGATGACGGTAGTGTTGCTGGGTTTCTCGGTGCTATCGATCGGCCGTCGACTCGTGGAGGTTGTTTAATCTCGATGGTGATGGGAAGCGAGAGAAAAAGAAAAGAAATCGAGAACGGGGACAAAAGAGGGCAGCCGTGATGAGAGCCCAAGAGGAAAGTGAGCAGATGGTGAAAAGAGGGATGCCTCCTAAAGGGGGGGGAGAAAGAGAAGAGAGACAGAGAGGCTGTCCCGTCCCGTCGAGCCCAGGCTTTCAGGCCTTGCGGGCTGTATTTGGGTTGGCACCAGAGACACGACCAGGGACAGCGAGTGACTGCGTCTGTATGTCTCAGCGGGCGTGCCGAAAGGGCTCCAGCGGTGGGAAGTTGGATGACGTCGGTTTGCGGTATGTATGTATTCAGCTCACGAGTTCGCGGGGGAGAGGCTGGCTGGCGATGGCGGACGGTGATGGAACCTGAAGAGCCGCTACAAAGCAGAGTCTGAAGCTGAGGCTGGAAGCAGGAACAGAAGAAGAGAAGAAGACGGAAGAGAGCAGACGGACGGACGGAACGGCAAGGGAAGGGCCCGAAATGAAATGAAAGGGGGCTGCAGTGCGTGGTTGCTGGCCGAGATGCTGCGGTTGGTCTGGCGGGTTGAGGCTGGCGATGGCCTGGTCAGCAGAGAAGGCGGCAGAAACCCGAGGCGGAGGCCAAGACGGTCCGCGTGGGGGCCCTTTGGAGCACCTGTGCTGAGATCGGGGGCTGGGGGGCGCTGGAAGTCGGTGCCGCTAGCGGACAGAGGCGCTGTGCTAGGGGGGAGCTACAGGTGATGCATGTTTGCTGTCAACGCCTGGGACCTTGGAAACAGGTCTGGTCTGAATGAAAAGTGACGGTAAGCGTGCTTCCATAGTGTGCCGTACCTGTACCTGTACCTGTAATATCGACTTGTACCTGTAATATGACTGCCCTGTGATGAGTCGACCATGCAGCAAGCAAGTCAGACGGTCATTTCACTCAGTAAGACACTGGACCAGCTTTAGGTAATTTAGAAGCTGCAAGACAACGGGCGTCAAAACTCGAATGGCGAGACATTGGAGGAGCCCAAGTGCTATGCCGCACTACTAATGTAATTTCACAGCCGCTGCAAGATTTCGACTCCATGCTTCAAGGGTCATCGTCACAGTCACAGCTCCCCCTCACTTCCCACTTCCCGCTTCCAACTGTTTCTTTCTCTTCCCCTCCTCTCGTTTCAGCCCTCAAGCTATAGCTGTAAAATCATCTAAATTAAGAACCCCCAAAAAGAAAAAGAAAAGAAAAAAAACAAGGCCCAGTTGCCCATCTCGGCGACTCTTACTCCCGTTGAGAGCCCACTAGGTACTCTCCAAAGTCACTGCAGCTTCAAACGCACATCAAAAGTCACCCCCAAGTACCGCTACCTTTTACAAAGCACAGTCGCATCAAACCAAACCAAAATCACCCGCCCCAATCGCTGCCCGCCCTCTCTCCCTCTCTCTCCCCGCGCGCTTCCCAACAACCAAACACCACCAAAATGCCCGTACATACAAACGAGTAAGTACATGTACATACATGCACCCGCTACCTTGCCGCCCAGCTGCACACCAGCGAACAAATCGCAATGGACCTGAAGTCACCGGTTCGGTTCGCCGCACCGCACGTGATGCCCGATTTGTGACAGCCATGCAGCTGATCCATCGGACCTCTGGACAAGATGCACATTGGCCCAATGCACATGATCTCGGTGATGATGCTGCATGTTCCTCCATTTATTCGGCCTTTTTATTCTTCCAAGGTTCTTTGTGGCTGTAGGTACCCAGGCAGTAGTTAAGGTTGCGGTTCTTACACCAGAATGACAGCACAGTAGCAGAGAACCTTGAACGTAGAGGTATAGAGGTAGAGGTAGAGGTAGAGGTACCTGTACTTCATCGTCACATGCTTTATAATTCAGTCATGGCCCAAGTCGCTGCCCAATACAAAATGCCCCTTACATCGAGGCCTGATCGCATGCATGTACTCTGTACATGTACCTGCACCTGCACTCGTACTCATCCGGGGCTGAAAGCAGCAACAGCTCAAATGCCGCCGTCAACTCAAGCCGTGGAATTGATCAAATCATCCAAAACAATGCAATGTATTCTGGTATTTTACTTTATTTCATTATTTGATGCTATTGCTGCAGTTATTGCTATTACAAGCACTAATACTACTATAGGAATGGTGAGAAACGACAAGAGTCATGAGGTTTGTTGTATACGGGCACAGGCACAGACCCAGACTTGGTGAGAGCTTCACTGCTTCTCCAAAAACACCACCTTGCTGTCAAAATCCCCGTTAAACTGGTACTGCAGCCCGATATTCATCAGCGTCGCCCCCGAAAACGTCTGGTTGCCGTCAATCTTGTACTTGGCGCCCGCGTCCAGCCCCTGCAGCCGCAGCACCGGCCACGCGTTGTTGATGTTGGCCTTGATCTGGAAGTAAAACAAGACCGCCTGGCCGCCGTCCTCCGAGATGAACAAGGCTGCCGGCCAGTTGGACTCCTCCGGCAGACTCAGCCGCCACATGTCGCCCTTGACGACGATGGGATTCACCTTCTCCGCCAGCGCAATAATGTCTGGGATCTGCGCCTTGTCGTCGTCCGGCATCTTGGCCGGGTTGAGCTCGAAGCCAAACGAGCCTCCCATCATGGCGACGTGGGCGCGGAACGCGATGGACGTCGAGCGCTGCGTCTGGCCGTTGGGCACGGCAGAGACGTGGGCGCCCATGGCCGACGGCGGATACACCAGCGACGTGCCAAACTGGATCGAGATGCGCTCGACGGCGTCCGTGTCGTCAGACGTCCAGATGTGTGGGAAATACTGCAGCACACCAGGGTCGAAGCGGCCTCCTCCAGACGCGCATCCCTCCCACCGCACGTTGGGGAACCGCGTCGACAGCGTGTCAAAGACGCGGTACAGGCCCAGCATGTAGGCGTAGTCGAGCCCGGGATACGGCGCCTCGTGGATGCCGCGGTTGTTGTCCCACTTGACGTACGAGATGCTGGCGTTGCCCAGGATGTTGGACAGCGACTCGATGATGAAGTCCTGCACCTCGGGGAGAGCCACGTTGAGCACCAGCTGGTTCCTCGTCAAGGTGCGAGGGTACGACCCGGCGTGGATCGCCCAGTCCGGGTGCTCGTGATACAGGCTCGAGTTGGGGTTGACCATTTCTGGCTCAAACCACAGGCCAAACTGCAGGTGATCGGAGGAATTAGCAACCTTGAGCTTTGTCACGTTGGCGATGAAGTCTGGCAGCCCCTGGGGGAACCTCTTGGGGTTCGCCTCCCAGTCGCCGAGGCCGGCATTGTCGGTGATGCGAGGGTACTTGACGCCGAACCAGCCGTCGTCGAGGACAAACAGCTTGACGCCGAGATCGGCAGACTCCTGGGCCAGGTGCAGAATCGTGGTGTCGTTGTAGTCGAACCCGAGGCCCTCCCAGCTGTTGAGCAGGACGGGGTGCATCTGAGTCGCAAACTTGCTCTTGATGAGATGCTTGCGGTAGAGACTGTGGAACTTTCTCGACATGCCGCCAACTCCCGTGTTTGAGAATACGGCAACAGCTTCAGGGGTAGTAAACGTCTCGCCCGGTGCAAGCGGCCAAGACAGCTGGTAGGGGTTGACACCAAGAGCAGCACGCGTAAGACCCTGAGAAGCCTTTTCAACTTCGACGGAGAACGAGCCGGTGTACACGAGAGAGAAGCCCCAAGCCTCACCCTGTGACTCGGTGGTTGAGGGCGTAATGAGCGAGAAGAACGGGTTGTGCAGATGGGAAGAATAGCCAGTCGTGCTCCCAAAGCTATGCTCGTGTCAGTAAACCCAGGAACACCGTATCCAAGTCCAAGTACAATCGAGCCTTACCCCTGAGTGCCGTAGTTGACGTGGCGACGCACTCGCATCCCCTCGCGAGCCCAGTCTCCCTTGAGCTCCAACATGTCCAGCTCTTCGTACGGCAGGTCGACACTCAAGCTGGCAAGCTTCTCAACGGTAATGTCCCCCTTGCCCTTGTTGGTGATGTTGACGCTGCGCACGACGGCATCGTACTTGGGGAAGATGGAGTACGTCAAGTCCGCCGCCACGGAGCTGTGGTTGTCGTACATGTGCACAACCAGCGTCGACACGTCGCCGGCATCGCCAAACGTCGACGGCAGGCCGTGCAGCGCGGGCTTGCCCTTGACCACGTTATGCGACAGGTACTTGAACTCGCTGACCGTGTAGCCCGCCGCCTGCTTGATGTGCACCGCCGGAGTGCGAAAGTCGCCGCGGCCCAGGTCCGGGAACTCGCGGCGCTGCCGGCCGATGAGGTCGACCCAGCCCTGGATGGGGCCAATGATGGGAGGGAAGACGCCGTCCTCGGTGGCAGGGCCGCCAAAGTGGTCGCCGATGAGGTCGCTCGAGTCCTCGTCGACGTGGAAGCGGTACGAGACGTTGTCTCCGTTGAGAGCGAAGGATTTGCCAGAGACGGAGATGGCTACATTGTTATCCAACCGTGTTAGTTACATGGTCACTGACGCAAGTTCGAGTCGAGAGAAGGGGACTGAGGCAAGGCAAAGGATACCCACGACTTGCTGCGTTGACCGAGGCCACCAATCCCGCAGCCACTGCGAAAACGGCCGCCAGCCGGCTTGGAGAAGGAGAGCCAAGCATCGTCAAGTCCAGTCGATCCAATACCAATCCCAGAGCTCAGGGCCAAGCTGTGACTGTGCCGGAACAAGTTGAGGTCACCGCCTTGGATCCTCGACTCAACTCGAGGGGCAACAGCCAGACACGGACATCTTATTTATACTCGTCCCCCGTTGTCGGGACACGTTGACCCATCAACTGAGATCCGGCCCAGCCCCCCGGTTACTGATCAGCAACTCTCCTTCCGCAGTCATCAATGGCACGATGGATCTGCCTTCGTGTCTCCCGCTCTTTCTCCTCATGCTGGTGCCTCGTCTTACTCGTCATGCTTCATCCTGGGACTCGACCCGGGCCATTCACTCAGCCACGGTCCCACCGCATGCACCCAAGCTTCTTCAAATGCCTGACTTTCATGCTCGTCTCTCCACAGACCCCAACCAACGGCCCTCCGGCTTCCCTCTTGCGCACCAATCTCATCGTCTCCAGCTTCTCCGGAGCCCGCAAGACTCCAATCCCCTGCGTATGAGGTCATCGGAGCGGCCGAAGCAAGATGCGGGGAGCTGCCGTTGGACGGAGCTCCAGGACTCCGGACTACAGGTTGTGCTTCCCCATAAAACGAGGGCCGATGTGACTCTATCTGGGTGACGATCGACAGTTTTTGCGAGTGGGCATGGTGGAGGGTTGTCATGGGGGAACCCGAATAAATACCCGACGGGAAGGAAGGTGAGATGAAGATCGGTTGATTTTTGTTTTTGTTTTTGTATTTGTTTTTGTGGAATTGGAATTGAGCAAGGTTTCCGAGTAGAGAGTTGTGGCGGGTTGAAGGTTTGATTGAAGTTGGTGAGATGCGGTTGCGGGGGGTTACAAGCACATGCGGTGATGCTTTGTGCAAAGTACTACCCGAGGTCAAACTTGCAAAAGCATCCAGACACTCGTTGTAATAAGAAGAATTCACAGGATCATAATTTCTTCGGGAAATAATTTGTCTGAAATCATCCGTTTCCGCTTCACATGCGCATGTACACGTCGGCAGACTGACGGACTCCACCGTCAGCCGCCGTGTGCACATGTATGACCGTGTAATTGACGAAAGTCATTGAATGCAAAATAATATAAATCACTCGCTCTATATGTACAAGAGACTGTTCACTTCCGTCAAAGCCAATCTGATACTGATCTGCCTTGTATGACTCGTATGATTAATCTACCCATCACCTCAACCGCGTACCTTGACAATCATGCAAACAAGATGCAATGCAACACAAGATGGGAGGTCGCGGTGATGGCCTACGCTGTTTGCAGTAGTGATCTACTCAAACATAGAGCTGAACATTTCCATTGGCTGCTAGACATCTCGATAACAAAACATGGCAATCAGCACAGCCATGAATCCGGATGCCTAGGAATCCCCCTATAATCCCATGCATGAAGAGATGAACAAGACGATGGAATAAGAAGCGATCGGAAGCATCGGCTCCATGATGTCACGAATTATGATTTCCATAAACGATAAAAGGAAACGGCACTCTTGATTGACTTTCAAAAATAATGGAGGCTTGAGCCATCAAATGTACATATGGAGTATAAGCGACTTGGAATGCAAGTCAAACTTTCTCCGCTTCCGCCATCATCCAGACGCATTAGTGACAGGAAATAAAGAAGAGCTATAAATAAGAGCAAAAGTCTTTGTAATTTACACAAGAAATACTCTGCTAGGTTCCATCAGGCGACCAGATGACCGACGAAAAAGACAACTCCGACAGCGACTGGGAACATTTACAAACCATGTCTGAAGAGACACCCTCGACAGAAAATGGCGATGACATCGAGAATGGGATTGATGAATCTGGCAATAATCATGATGAAAAAGAAGAGGGCGAACCACGCCAGGAAGAAAATGCCAAAGTAGAAGACGAAACACCACCCGCGGACACTGCCAAGGCAGATGAGGATAAGCCACCTCAAGATGACTCTTCTAAAACAGAAGAGGATACCTCGCCTCAAGAAAATCCTATCAAAGAAGAAGAAACACCCCCTCATGACAGCGCTGTCAAAGATGAAGACGGTGAACCATCTCACGACGACTCTGACAAAGAAGAAGAAAGCGAGCCACCCGAGGATGATCGCGTCAAAGCAAAACAATCTGCCACTCCCCCGGAAAACCATCCAATCCCGGGCAAATCATTCATGATTCAAACCAGAAACAAGCCAAACCTCATCCTCGCCCTCAAATATGGAAAGCTGGTATGGCTAGAGACACCCATCCCAAGCGGTGGCCACATCTGGCGCTGTGTCGAAAAGGACGGCTGGTTAGGCTTTCGCAATATGGCCTCTGGCACGTACCTCGGCCATAATAAGGAAGGCAAAATTGTAGCGACGCAGAAGGAACATAAAGAACAACAGCGGTTCACTGAAAGGAGGAGGGAGAATGGCGGGTATATGCTATCTGTTCTCCAGGAGGCGGCGCTGTTAGGAGTGGCTTTCTCGGAGGATGGGAAGAAGTCTTTGGTGTTACAGAAAGGTGAGGGGGAGGCTTTGGATTTCATCGATTCCAAGTACTTGGACAGTCCTGTGTCCCTCAAGTATCCCAACATGCCGCCACAGAAGCTGCGATAAGACTTCTAAGGTACCTACTGTAGTAGTAATATGTGCTGATAACAAAATGTACCTCAAAAGAGTCAATACCTGCCAAGAACTTCCTAGTGGTTTTGAAGAGAAAGTAAAAGGGAAAACAACGTGGCCGTGAGATAGTTGTCAATCTGTAGATGTGGAAACAGCCATCGCCTCCATGATATCACAAACTATTGCTTTTATGTATCATAGAAGGCAATGGTTCCATTCATCCTGATATTAAAATGGACGGGACTGGACCTCCTGATCCGATTCCCCAAGTTCTGCCTTGTATACATGTACATAACCTGGCCCCACGGTCTGTCGTCACTCAGCCCCAACTCACCGACGCTTTTCGCAGTGTTTGAATGCTTCAACTCTCACGACTCTAGTATTTCGATGAAACAGTCAGCCTATCTGGGTCTGTCGATGGAGCCATTGGACTATAAATCGCAGGCTTGAAGCTTATGTGGTGCTTTGACCCTGTTGTTCGGGCCTTTTTGCGCGCTTTGAGTTTATTCTTGAGCCTTTATCAGTCATGGGTACATGTACTTTATGGTATGGATCTCCAAGGATTGATTCTGTACTTTGAACTAAAAGTCGGGCCGTATCCTTGTACTGACCCAATCATTATAGTTGAGGTTTACTGACCCTCTTATCTTGGTTATATATAACCCCCATAGTTCGAGCACCGGGTTGGAAAGCAAGTGAATCCTCCCACGCACTCGGCCATTCATCATCATCGAGGCTCGTCAGTAAAACAAGGCGCCCGAGGAAAATCATACATCGAACGGCAAAGTTGGTCGAATCCCTCCAAGACTACATTCAGCAATTTCCATCAGACAACCAGATGGCCGACGAAACGAACGACTCAGACTTTGTCTGTATAGACACTGCCAGCTCTACTACAGAAGACCGCCCAACGCCTTCAACCGTCATGTCGGGAGACGCGCCCGCAAACGAGAAAAGGGATGAAGCTCTCAAAGAAAGGAACTCTTCGTCTGACAGCAACGTTAAAGAAACAAAAGAGATCAACCAATCTCACGACAATCTCGCTCGCCACATTGAGCATCATCCCATCCCGGGCAGGATATACATAATCCGAACCAGACAAGAGCCACGCCGCGTCCTCAGCGTACGATACGGATCGCTGATACTATTGCGTACCCCCAAGCTTGGCGACGGGGTTCTCTGGTACTGTCTTGAGAAACGCAACTGGTACAGCTTTTATAACAGAGCCTCTGGTGCATCCCTTGGCTACAGCGGAACACCAGGTAGAATGGCGGCGTTGAGTCAAGTCTTTCATGAAGCACAGCAATGCCTCATGCCAATTAGGCAAGAAGGTGGCGGGTATATCCTACATACACTTCACCCTGAGACAGGGGAGCTATGGCAAGTGGCGGTCGAGGAGAATGAGTATGGAGGTCGTTTATTTGAAACAAAGGCGGAGGGTACGGCCTTGGATTTCATTGATACCAAGTATCTGCGCTCTTCTATATCACTTGCGCTTCCCAATATGGAAGAAGAGATACTGTTCAAGCAAGAGTGATTTCTTATTAGGGGAAACAGACACATCTCAAAGAATACATGTGCTTTCAAGAGTCAGAACCTCACAGAGTAGTGCTAACAGGAGAATCGAGAATAATAAGAGAATGCGGCCGCGAGATTGTCGTTACTCTGCGGATATATGTATTGCGTGTCTGTATATGAAAAACGGCCAATATATCATGATATGTCATCAGCATGCCTTGTAGAAAGAAAGAAGAAAGAAAACGCCACTCTATGTATATGCATTTTCGACGTATAACAGGCATCAGGGGTATCTAGCTCTCAAGTTTTCCAGGTAGTTTCGGTATTGCTGCATAAGAGTCTGAATGCTCGAGTCAACAAACTTGGCCAGCTCGTCGGGGCTTCTGCCCCTCTCGACTCGCTCCAAATCCACGACGACGACTCTGCTCCCAACAACGTGGAAGTTGTCGAGCTTCACGTCATCCTGCACAAAGCCCCTCGACGCAAGCGCAGTGAGCGACTCGTACAGGAGCTTGCGAACAAGGGTATAAGCTTCTTCCGCCGTCTCGGTCGTGTAAGGGATGCACACTCCGCCAACGTCTGCCATGAGGTGGCTTCGCACCCCGGCAAAGTGCACGACGCCAAAGTGCCGCGGGATGACGGTTCCCTGGAGCGACTGCAGGCTGCGGTACGAGGCCAGCTCGTTGTCGAATTCCTCTTCCCAGTCGGGTTTCTGGGACTTTAGGACGATGGCCGACGGGAGGTACCACTCGGGGAACCATCGCCGCAGGTAGGCTTGTGCGAATTTCGGGAATAGGTAGAGAATGGCCTTGATGACTTGGTCCAACAGGGTCGACTGGATTTTTAAGCGGCGGACATTGGGATGATAGTTGTCGGCTGCCTGGCCGATGGCTGTGATGTGGCGGGAACGAAATCGAAAATGCTGTTCAAGAGAAGAAGAGAGTTAGCCAGACATGTCTAGAGGTTACTAGATATTAAAAAAGATGAAGAACTAACGACTGTTTCTACCGGCGCATTCCAGGGGATTTTTCTGCTAATGTGAAGCCCGGGGAGCAACGTGGACATTGCAAAACGAACGATTGACGCTTGCGGAGAAAAGAAAAGCAACAAAGAAAAAGGAACGAATACCCAGCGACCGAGCAATGGCCCAGGGATGAAAATCAGATGGAGGGAAAGATCTCTGCCTTGTGAGGGTTCAAGGAGCGGCACAGAGATCAAGGGCTGGAGATGCAGGCCAGAAGGAGGATGACAAAAGGCAAGGAGTGAGAAAGTGAGTGCATTGGAAATGGTGCTATTGATGGCCTGCATCTTGGGATAATTTTGGCGGAGGCAATTGGCGGTAGAGCCGCGGACCAATCAGCGGCCAAAGATGACCTAGCCAATTAAGTGGCCGCGTTATCGATAAGAGATGCGGGCCGGGCCGTCAAAACCAACAGAACAAATATTGGAGAGAAAATAGTGGATGAATTTGCTTGGGAGAATAAGTTATATATATGATATTGATGTTACATGCGTCGTTTCGTGAAAGGAAGTATTTCAGTGGGAGTACTTGAGTGGCTGTGATGCAAAGGGGAGGGATTGTTGATATGTATGCGGCATGCATGCATGAAGGCTGGTGTAGTATTACTGGCTGCAGGTGTAACTCAAAATGCAGCACGAGTAACGGATTGGCAATTGGTGAAGAACCACAAAATGGGAGCGAGTATCAGTGGTATTATAGTGTCCACCCAGTAGATGGACAATATATGCACTATTCTGGTGAGCACTATGCTTCTACAGCTAAAATAAGCGCTTAGGTCAACAGAGTTTGTTCGGCTTAGGGAATCAATAGGTAATCCTTATAAGTCAAATCCATAAAAAGATGCTCATAGTCATGTTGCATACCACAACCAACTCTTCGCCCCAGCGTGATCAATGTCCAATGGCCCCAAATTCATTCAATCAACCTTTTTTGTTATATATTCCCTTCAAAATGCCTACTCAAGTGAAAAATACCAAAAATTCGACTTCCTGACCTCGCTCCAGGGTAGCCCCGGACATGACTGTGGCCCGAATGATGTCACATCACGTGGGGCACTCTTGGCTCTTCAACACCAGCATCATGCCACTTGCAGCGCATCTCCTCGGAGCTCTACAGCCTCATCCGCCGCTGTCCCAATGAGCTGACCATACCAAACTCCCTCAATCGACCGACAAACCCCCCCAAGGCCCACGCAATTTCCGTCATGCTCCGTCCAACGACCCTCCGGCCGGTGCTCCGGTCTTCGCCCCGATGCCAGCAGTGCCTCCGCCGAAGCCTCTTCTCCGGCAAGGGCTCCTCGCGCGTCTCCCAGGACTTTGACCTGAACAAGCTCAATTCGCAGCGCCGCGACTATGAGCGCCATCGCACAATCTTCCTCGCCGCCGGAGCCACCGCCGGCATCATCTCGTTCGTCTACACTGCGTGGAAGCTGAAAAACGCCCTTGCGGAACAGAAAGACAAGCAAAAGGCAAAGGTGGCAGTGAAATGCGACGCCCCGCCGATTCCCACAGAGACGTTCAAGACCGAGGCCGGAGAGAAGAGGAAAATCGTCGTGCATGACGAAGACGGAAACGTCATTGTCCCTACGGGCAACAGCGTCGTCCCTGCGTTTCCAAGGACAATCGACGTCAAGCTGCCGACGGCGAGGGAGGACACTTCGATTGCGGCGAGCATCTCGGACAAGCACGGAAGCGAATACACTCTGGTGGGCTTGGGCGTGCGCACGGTGACGTTTATCGGCATCCAGGTCTACATGGTGGGATTCTACGTGGCGACGCAGGATATTGCGAAGCTGCAGAAGTACCTGGTCAAGAAGATCAACCCGGGCGCCACGACACTGATACCCGCCGAAAAGGATGCCTTGCGAAAGGCCCTCAAGGATGTGGCAGAGGGTGAGGAGACGTGGGACACCCTCCTGAGGGAAGCCGAGTGCCGCAGCGTGATGCGCATCATCCCGGTGCGAGATACCGATTTCCACCACCTCCGCGACGGATTCGTTCGATCCATTGCCGCGCGATCTCAGCGTGACAAGGCTTACAACGACGAGTCCTTTGGTGTCGCCATGAAGGACTTCAAGGCGCTCTTCAACCGAGGCTCGGTGCCGAAGAAGCAGGAGCTGCTCCTGTGCCGCGACGAAAAGGGCGTGCTGTCCGTCATGTTCAACTCGGGCCGAGGCAAGGATCCCAAGCGGGAGGTCATGGGCACGGTGGAGGACGAGAGGCTGTCGCGGCTGCTCTGGCTCAACTATCTGGCCGGCAGCAAGGTGGCGTCGGAGCCGGCGCGGGAGAGCATCATCGAGGGCGTCATGGAGTTTGTGGAGAGGCCGGTGGGAACGGTTGCGACGCAAGTCGTGTAGTATAGACGGCTGGGAATTGCCAATACTCGCCATTGTAGAAGCACTGATATATATATATCTTGTATAATAGTAAGCGGCGGAAGATGGATGTTGCGCCGCATCCCGATCTAACCTAGCAAAAAGAAAAACAACTCAATGAAGCCATATATGCATGTGATGGTAGATTTATATTCTTAATTTTTGATTTTTCGAAAAGACAACAATGGCAACTCTACTCGAGTCCAGAAAACATGGTTGAATTGCCTCGCCGAAGCATGGCCATCGCCATGTTTCTCTCCGTCTATTATATCTTGGATCTGTCGCCTCCTCTATCAACTCCCCAAAGAGCAAAGCGCAAAACAGCCCATCAGCCAAAACTGTTCTCTTTTTTATTTTTTTATTTTTACCTTCTCATCACCATCTTCCTCCTCCCTCCTCGCAAAGAAATGCTGGGAGCGCTTACGCATATGCGCCGGCCTCCTCGAGGCGGCTCTTGAGCACGCCGCGCTTGTCGAGCTCCTGCAGGTCCGAGTTTCCGCCGACGTGCTGCTGGGCGAAGAAGATGTTGGGGACGGAGCGCTGGCCGCTGATTTCGAGGAGGGCGTCTTGGAGGTCGTCGCCGTCGTCTGTTGGTGTTTGTTTGTTAGCATATGTGGTTTTCGTTGTAGAGGATAGGGAAGAAAAGAGGGAGAGAGGGAGAGAGAGACGTACTTCGGTTGTCCAACTCGACGACTTCGTATTGGGCCTTGAGCTCGTTCAGCTTCTGCTTGGTGGCCTTGCAGTAGGGGCACCAGGTCTTGGAGAAGACGACTATAGAGTTTCGAGCGGTTAGATTCGGGCTTGAAGACTAGAGAGAGGGAGAGATGCAGAAACTCACCAACATTGTTGGTGTCAATGATTCGCTGGACTTCCTTGACGTTGGCCATTGTGGCTTCGGGACTCAGTTTAACGGCAGATGTAAAAAAGGATCGGACAAAGTTCATTTGATGTCAACAGGTTTGGGATGCTTTAAAAAGTCGGGAGTGAGGAGGAGGGTCCGTCTATATCTATATATGCAATACGATGCCGTGTGGTTGGGGGATTGGGATTGGGATTATGATTATGCGGGCAACTTTGGTGAGATTTACCACAACCCGGCAAAATGACGAAGCCGCCCGAAGCAGCCACTGCTTGCATCAGATCAGTCAGCCGGGAGGGGCAACGCCGGGGGGGTCCAAAAGGTATTTGTCAAATAACTAATAACTAATCGGGATGTGGACTAGAGAGTTGATTCCAAAGCAACGCAGAAGAGGCCAGGGCGGGTGTGTGATTGGAGGAGAGGGTGGTGATGGTTCCTCTTTTTTCTTGCTTTCTTTCTCTTTGGGCTGTTGGGCGTTGCTGGTGGAGGTACATGTACTTGATACTGCCAGAGTAGAGAGGCGACAACTGTATTAGTACCTTACCTATATTGACTGTTGTATGAAGAACTTGTGCTCTGTATGTGATTCAAGATTCAACTGAATCCCATCTCGGGTTACTCATCAGATTCACCTCGATGGTTGAAATCCTTCGTGCGTCGGCAATTCGGGGTCCTCGATGCCCATTTCCCAGATAGGACATTGCCAACCGTGGCAATTTGGTGGGCTTATCTTTCGCCTCGGTCGAATTCGGTCGACCTGTTGGCAAACCAAAGAGCGGCATATACTTGTATAATCCCATCGTCGATTACTTCAGCTGAAATCAATTGAAATAAATAAATATTCCATGTTTGTATGTTTCATTCTTAGTCATTGCGCGACCGTGCATGTCGCATCACCCAACTGCTGCCACCCAGGAAAAGTCTGTATAGCATCGCCCAATTATCCACCAGACATCAAACGCTGCCGAATCCGCAAAACGACCATTCCTCATGCATCAACGTCCTGATATTGTCATTCCTTCATAAATAAATAAAAACTCCAATCATCATCATTCGAAAATCTTCTTCCACACCCACAAGCTCGTGTGGTCCGTAAACTGCTTGAAGCCCTCAACTCCCCATTCCCTCCCCAATCCGCTCTCCTTGGTGCCTCCAAACGGGACGTTGGGCGCCACGTCAAAGTGCGAATTCACCCAGACGCTGCCGGCGCTCAACTGTCGCGCCAACCTCTCCGCGCGCGCCAGGTCTTTACCCCAGACCGATGCGCCGAGGCCGATATCCAGCGAGTTCGCCCGCTCAACCACTTGGTCGTCTGAAGACCACTTGAGGAGCGGCACGATGGGGCCGAACGGCTCCTCGAGGACGATGCGGGAGTCGTCGGGAGGGTTGTCGACGATGGCGGGCTCGGCGAAGTAGCCGGTGGCCGAGTCGAGCACCTTGCCGTCGAGAGCTACCTTGTATCCCGACGTCTTGACGTCCTGGTAGATGCCCTTGACCAAGTCAAACCTAGAAAGAGTTCAAAGAGGTAAGCAATTGTAAACCTTGAATAGGGGGGGTGGAGGATATTAAGAAGAGTTCGCGTAGGCCACTTACTGCATCTTGTTTTGGATGGGTCCAACCAAAACGCCCGGCTCAAACCCGCCTCCCGTCTTGACATTCTCCTTGGTAAACTCGACCAAGGCGTCTCTGAACTTGTCGTATATCTTTTCGTGAACAAAGATTCGCTTCGCCAGCATGCAAATCTGCCCCGAGTTGATAAAGGTCATGGTGGCAATCTTGGGCAAGCATTTAGGAATGTCGACGTCCTCGCACACGATGAGGGCGTCGTTGCCACCGAGCTCGAGAACGCACCGCTTCAGCGTCCTGGAGCAGCTCGCAGCAACAAGCTTGCCGGTGCGGACAGAGCCAGTAAACGTGATGAGCCTGATGTCGGGGTGGTCCGTCATCCAGGGGCCGAGAGCATCATCGCCGCTGAGAGCTTGGAAGACGCCCGGCGGGAAGATGGACATGCCGAGCTCGCACAGCTTCAGGTCGGTGTACGGACTAAACGGCGACGGCTTCATGATGATGGTGTTTCCCGTCATCAGCGCAGGCCCGACCTTGCCCAGGCCGAGGAGGGCAGGCCAGTTCCAAGGCACGATGGCGCCGCACACGCCCAGCGGCCGGTGCGTGGCGTATACGGTGCGCTCGTCGTTTTCTTCCAAGATCTCGTCCTTGAGGTCCATGGCGGCAAATGCCCGAAGCCATTGGATCACCATGTCAAACTCCGTCTTGGAGACGAGGGCAGGCTTTCCCGTCTCCATCGTGTCCAGCTTCTCGAGCTCTTCGCGGTTGGCCTCTATGGCGTCTGCGTAGGCCAGCATAAGCTCGGATCTCTCCTGGAAGGTTGTCTGCGACCAAGTCTTGAATGCATTCTTGGCGTGTTTGACGGCGACGTCGAGGTCCTCTTTGGTTGCGAATGGGGCGGGCCACAGCGGCTTTTCGGTGGCTGGGTCTATTGTGTTCCGTGTCTTTGCTGTTGGCACGAATTTGCCGTTGATGATGTTGCCTGGGTATGACTATGTGTGTACGTGAGTTGCCAGTCAGTCAACTAACGAGGATTTAGATGCGATGTATGGATTGTTCAACAAAACACACCTGGATGTCAACTGTTGGTTTTGAAACGACGGCCATCTTGAAGAGCCTTGTGCAACGCTGCTAACTGCAAGATATCTCTGTGATGAGTGACACTCCCAAGTCTTGCTCGATGGCCACGACATGAGCCGTTTATATAGCCGTTCCTCAGCTATGCTAGTGGGATGCTACCAGACACACATGCAACAGAGCAACAACGGATCTTGTCCAGCCCGAGGCCCGCTTGTGTGCGAATCTTGTCCCATCTCCTCCCCGATCCTGTGTCATCATCCCTGTCTAAAGCCACAACCATTCCGTACTATTGCATGCTTGGCATCAAGCCTGGTATTCGTACAGTGCTGAATTTCAGCCCCAGTTACCTACTTCGAGTTGATATCACAAGTGTGAACGGAACTTTCATCTCGTCAAGCACAAGTTCCTCGAGTCATGACGCAAAGGATGCGGGCGTTTAGGGGGCATCTCCGAAGCCCTTGATAGCTCGCTGATAACGACGGCTGTATTCAGAGTCGGATATGCCCCCAACATGACCTTGCATGCTCGACGGGGGTAGGTCATGTAGACGTCGTATCGCTTCGCATAGCCCCTGGAGACTGGCAACCAACCAACCAACCCCACGAAAAGTGCATGTCCACGCATCTCATCGACACAGTGTCCCAGGTTCGGCTACCGTCTCATTGCCGATATCAGTGTCCGTTGAAGCAGCCACTGGCATCTCCCCTAGTACGTACATGTAGGTGCTACTGGAGTTACGAGGTCGATTAGAGCCGTATGGAGACAAGCGCATGGGATCGAGGGCACGGAGACAATGAGCGGCAGATGTGCCACAGCCTATAGGCGGATTCAGGTTCAAAGGTTTGGAATTATGCACGCGGGAGGCTTTGGGGTCCAGAGGCTAGTTGGCCAGCTATTTCGCGGGGAACCTGGGCGTCTTGTCTGTTTTGAGTCTAGATGCCACCGTTAGATTGGAGATGGTTGTTGGGCATGATGACTAGGAACGCGAGTCGAACATGGACAGTTGGTAATTCTAGAGGCTATTATTGGCGGTCCTCCGTCAGTTGATTCGGGAGTGGTTTTCGGCTGCTGGGGATGAGTCGACCTGAATGACAAATTCTAAAGTCCGCGGCGATGAGTTGAAGTTGTGCGCCTGAATGTGAATGTGCAGGCTTGATCTATAGAAGGCTGAAGCTAGATGAAGAGTCGGAAGAGCGTCTGGGAGGAGTTCGGACACGGTCCAGCAGATTCAGCTATAACTACATATCTAGTAGGTATCTAGCCCTGTAATTCGGCATACCAGGATTGAGGGGAGTCGGAATTGGACCTGAAGGATCGTTTCCGGCCCCAGTCAGTCAGCGTCAGTTGTGGTTGGAGAGCAGAGAGTTGCACGGTGAAGAGATGAGAGACGGAACAGAGACGGAAACTAAAGACGGAATGGAGACGGAATATATCCATTGTTTGTCATTTCATAGGTACTAGGTTATTGCAACTGCTTATGTTGTCTTGTCGTCAATACATTTCATTATCGTGGACGCTTAAAGGCACTTGGCCTTACAATGATGCCTCGCTTTTGTTGATGTTTAGCCAATATCACAACCACGAGTAAACATGTCAACAATTAGTGATTTATGGGCTGAACATGGGGTAAACGGGCTCATATGTCTGCTTACTACCAGGTACTCAAGACATATTGACTCATTTCCCGGTTGCTGTAGATGCACTGGATGCCAGTTCCAAGCCAACACCATGGACTCAATATCGTGGATGAGGCCTACGGGTAGAGAGAGATCCAATACACGCGGACAGAGTTACAGCGCCCACAGCGCCTCTAGTCAACTCGAGCCCACTAAACTGCCGCTACACAGGGGACCCAGGCCCCGCCAGTTCCCCAGTCGCCGCTAAAGAGTTTGAAACATTGGGAACATGGAACCTTAGTAGGTTAGTAAAGAAAAAGAGAGAAACAAAACTTGACACATTGTCACCAGTCCCAAAGAGCAAAGAGCCTCACATCCCCATATTTCTCGTCCGTCCATCTCAATCTCGTCCGCATCGCTGGTTTGACGCAAACCGCCTGGCCTTGCCCGAATCCAGCCGCAAATCACCAGCCACCGTCGCGAAGCTGCGCTGTCTTTCTTTGCCTCGTGCTGCCTCGTGCTGTGCGAATCGAGTCCCATCGAACACAGCCAACCAGACCACGCTCATTCACCGCAAACCGCCAACCAAAAGAATCAGCTGAGCCTCGCTCGTTCGTTCATTGTCGCCCCAGCCATCCAGTCCAGAAGATACAGCTGCTAGACTCGCGCTCCTTCGGCCAGCTCCGCGATCGTCGCCTTCTGTGGGCAATCCACTGCGACTTGCTCCTCCATCCACAGCCAACCAATCCGCTAAGCCTCGCTCGAGATTATTCGCCAGCCCCGGCCCAAGCGGTTTTTTGCTCAGCCTTGCTCTTCACCCCCCACGACCCCGCCATCTTCTTGTTCCGCAGAACAAGCATTGAGCATCCAGAGAGAGGCGGAAGAGAGAAAGAGAGAAGAATCTCAGACAAATAGCCGGCCTTGTCTTCCTTCTCCCCTTCTCCCTTCTTCTTCCTCCCCGCTAAGGTGTCCTCAGCCAGGGCCACCTTGATACCCAAGATCGCCAAGGTGGATTCCGACCAGCCCATCGTGGCATCTTCCGGTGCCCTGCAACACATCATCCCCTACATCAACGGCACCCTCACGAATCTCAACGCCGCCTTTCAAGAGTCGAGCGAGTACATCTCGGGGACCCTGGGCGTCCCGCCCACCTTTGTCTACAGCGGCCTCGCTGCCCTTGTGGCCCTACCCATCACCATGTCGCGATACGGATGGTCGCTCAGCCGCGAGCAGAGCTTCGGCGCCATGTCGGGCGGCGTTCCAGACGTCACAAACGAAGACTTTAGCTACATCACCGCCCAGGACCTGGACGACCCTCGAGTCGAGTACACCGACACCCGCCACTATCCTCCTCGACCGCGCTCCAGGGGACCCTCAGAGCCCGAAGACGACATCCTGCTGATTAAGAACAGAGGTGTTACTTATCCGGCTCACTTCCCCGCCTACTCGATTGGTGATGGCAAGCTGTACGTCAAGGATGTGCGTGACCGTATCGGCCTCCTGATGGATCTGTCGTCGCGCACAACACGCCGAGTCAAACTGCTTTATAAGGGAAAGCAGCTCAAGGAGTCCATGTATCCCGTCCGAGAATATGGCGTCAAGAACAAGAGCGAACTCATGGCTGTCATCCCCGACGCCGAGGACGACAACAGCGGCCGATCGGATGACGAAATGATTATCGTGGACGAGCCGCGAACCGAGACCAAATCCTCAAAGTCGAAGGGCAAGAAGAAGAAGGGCAAGAAGAGGTCTGACAAGAGCGAGGCCACATCCCCCACCAGCCCCGTTGACAGCGGCTCAAACGCCGATGCGGCTAATGGAGTCTCGCCCGCGGCCATCAGTGCCGCTATGAAGAAGCTGGACGACATCTCTGACGACTTCCACACCAACTGGCTGCCGCTGTGCCGTAACTATATCGAGTCGCCCCCCAAGGATGCCAAGAAGCGAGACGAGGAGCACAGGAAGCTGTCTGAATCCGTCATGCAGCAAATCATCTTGAAGCTGGACGGCGTGGAGACGGAGGGCGTGGATGACATTCGTCAGAGACGAAAGGACCTTGTCCGACGAGTCCAAGAGGTGCTCAAGCAGCTGGATACCGCCAAGGCATCATGATGCAGCGTGCCGCATATTGTTTTCCTTTCTTTTCCTCCTGTTGCGTTCAACGGAGTCTTATTTCCATTCATCTTACTTGGGCCGTGTTTTGTCTTTTCATCTTTGACACAGGATATCCATCACTCCCCTCCTTGCGCGTTTCTATAAACACACTCTTACAAAAAATATTGGGCACTGAGGCATACTGGGGGTACATGGTTTTTACAAAAGAGACGGCTGGCGGAACGAGGGCTGGGGACGGCCATGACGAAGCAGCTTGATCCATGAGCGATATAGACCTTTTTTCGCATTTGCGCACTTCTTACAAATACTACTAGAAAAGAGATGCTACATACTATGGAATGGAGCTGGGAGGGGGCGGTTGGTTGGCCGTTGGGGTGGCACAACACAACACAGCACCTACATACACAGAGTAGAAGGGTGTTTTTTGATAGATTGACGATGATGCATGGCGATATAAAGGGTTTGCTGTCTATTCTATTAATACGAGCCGAAAGCCAAATGCATGTTTTTTTTTTTTTAAACAATTGACTGTTGAGGACTTATCAATTACTAGGGTATATCAGTTCTTTTGGTCTCTTAGTTGGGTACTTTAGGGCAAAACGATGACTGATATCATCGTTCTCCGTCTTGATCTTCACATGGTGCACGCAGCAAATGGTACGTACCTAACCTTATCTTTCCATCTTTCATCATTGCTGCATCCCACTTGAAATCACGTGCAATCTCCATATCGCGTTAGTACCTATGACACTGCTATCACCAACCAAAACAAGCACAGCGAGAGAAAAAAAAAACCAACTACCTACCCGATAAGCCCCGGCAAATTATCGGCTCAGATTCTAGGTCTCGCAGCCCTAAGCACCACCAACCCGTGAGCCCTTCCTCGCCTGCCCCGGAACCCACCCTTGCCCAATCCGGCTAGCCCTGCTGTTCCAAAGGCACAACGAGCCCCAAGCGGCACTGCGATTTTCTCGCCGTTCCAATCTGTATCGCGACCACTTCATCAACAACCAAGGGACGACTAACCCACAAGCAGCACAGCAACAAATTCTCCTGAGGTCGGAGGGTTTGTGTGTTTTCGTCGTCTGTCTTCTTCATCTCTTTTTCTTTCCACCCCCCCGAAAGAACCGGTACGATGTCGTCGTTCGAGTCGGTTGTGAGTATTCACCGTTGAACCACCACATGCACATGTCTTTTTCGCCTGGGATCCGAATGTTTGTGGAGTGCCAGACAAGGGAAGAGGAAGGGAGACAAAGGACAGAGACAGAGCACATTGGACGCCAGCGCACATGGCAAAGCAGTCGAGAGGAGCTTGGGATTGAGTGCTGGGAGATGGACGTGATTGCTGTTCTTGTTCATATGCGCTGGTGGCAATTGATGCTGCTTGCTGCTGCTTTCGAGCCTCTTCTCTTGCTTTGGCTGGCACATACCCGACGCGGACAATTGGCGATGGGGGGAAGAGACAGACTGGGAACACATTGTGCAAGATGGATGCTAACCGTGTCGCTTTTCTAGGTCGTCATTGACGGCAAGGGCCACCTCCTAGGTCGTCTCGCCTCCATCGTCGCCAAGCAGCTCCTCAACGGTCAGAAGATCGTCATCGTCCGCTGCGAGGCCCTCAACATCTCTGGCGAGTTCTTCCGCGCCAAGCGTACGTCACGTCCCCTGCCATCCGCCGAATCTGCTGCGAGCCCATCTCTCATCGATCTTGAGAGCCAGCAATCGCCAGAGTCGACGAAGAAGACGAGAATGAGAATATACTGACATTTGGAAACAGTCAAGTACCACGCCTACCTGCGCAAGATGACCCGATACAACCCCACTCGCGGTGGTGAGTTTGCGCGACCCCAACGCCTCCCGATTGTCGTGTTGTCAGGATATTAACGACGTCTTTTTTCCTCTCCAGGTCCCTTCCACTTCCGCGCTCCCTCCAGAATCTTCTACAAGGCCGTCCGTGGTATGATCCCCCACAAGACCGCCCGCGGTGCCGCCGCTCTGGAGCGCCTCAAGGTCTTCGAGGGTGTCCCTCCCCCCTACGATAAGAAGAAGAAGATGGTCGTTCCCCAGGCTCTCCGTGTCCTGAGACTGCAGCCCGGTCGCAAGTACTGCACCGTTGGCCGTCTGAGCCACGAGGTCGGCTGGAAGTACCAGGATGTTGTTGCCCGGTATGTTATTGTCACGCTCCTCTTTTTGCTCTTTTTCCAGATGTCGGGATCGAAATGGCTGACGTATTCAATCACAGGTTGGAGGAGAGGCGGAAGGCCAAGGGCGCTGCCTACTACGAGCGCAAGAAGGTTGCTGCACGACAACTGTCCGACGCGAAGAAGAACGCCTCTGTCAAGGAGGAGACTGCGAAGGCCCTCGCGGCTTATGGCTACTAAGCTGGCCATTCCTCGGCTCCTCGCGGGGGAGCCTTGGTACTTCGCATTGTCTTTTTCTCGTGCGTTTCATTAGATTGGCGCGGCGGTTCACAAAGGAATTACACTTGATTTGCTGAGTGATGGCGAGGGCGGCGGCTTTTTTGGGGGGGCGGATGGGAAACTCTTTTCTCCAATTATTTCCTTCATGAAAATTCTCTTTGTCAATCGGAACCCAGAAATCCATCCCACAGAAAAAAATAAAGCACAAGGAAACCCCCAACAATCAGCACGAAAAAGAAATGATCCTGGCATCGAGATTTTTCTCCTTTCGTGAGGGTGACAGCGGATGGACTTGGTTGCGACGTTGTAATGTGGTTCTTTGCGTTTTCTTCTCGGTCTGGTTTGCGCACATTTGGGATTTGGAATGTCGGTCATGGGCTTGGGGAAGGGATGTTCTTTTGTTTCCGGCCTCGCGAATGGCTTCGCACTGCTCAAGGACGCTATTCCCGGCTTATTGCGGAACAACAAAAAAGTGAGTCGGCGACAGGAATTGGGGGGACGTGGGAGAGGATGGGCAAGTGATGATCATACCCTTCCTCTTGAGCAAAAGAGGTGTCTAGCATTGCACAAATACTAGGAGTAGACGGAATGATAAATGCTTTTGAACAATTAATGATTTATAATGTGAATCTTGCTTCCACTCGCGCTTGGCTTGTTGTGTGATTTGTATGCTACATTTTTGTAGATTTTGCTATTAAATCTGTGTTGCCTACTTAGTAATTTGGTGCTGTTATTTCATGCTTGCTTCTATCTTATTTGATAGATTGTATTTCCATTGAATATCTCACATATCTTTTAGCCAACTTATACTGAGACGTAAATTCGGATCTACTAAATACTCACAATTCCCATCTCCCATCGTTTTATATCTTTCTATATAGCTGTCAACCTACGCAATCCTTCACTCACATGCAGTAATCTTCCAAACAGAACAACCTCCCCCCTTCCTCTCGTGTCCGTCAAAACTTTAATCATGTTGAAAATACCATTTCTGGCAATTCATTTCAGGGTAAGCAAAGCTGTAAAGTTTGACGGGACTTGCAGATTAGCGCCCGTCTCGCCTAGAATCCCCCACAGTCATGTGTTGATAAGATAAGCACCTTTTTTTGTGGTTCAGCGAGAGGTGTCCTCACTGGACATTGACATGCCTTGGACTTTTGTGTTATTCATGAAGCAGCCTCTCTCTCTTTTGACTTGAGCACCATTCCGCCCTTTGTACAAGATTGTTGGGCGCAAGTCACTCTTGTATTTTGTTGATTACTAGCATCTAGACATACACTCAATCACTGCACATTACAGACCAATCCGAGTAGTAATTGCACGAGGCGCAAACACCTCGAATCCTCAATCTCGAACTACCACATCACCGTCTTTCCACATTCCTCCCAAAACCGCAACCATGTCGGACCTCGACCACTTCAGCATGCTCCCCATCCACATGGACCCCCAGTCCAAGGCCATCCTCCCCTCCGGCAGCAGGCCGTCGCGCGCCCTCGCCGCCGAGCTGGAGAAGCTCAACAACCTGCACCGCGCCATCCTCAACATCGAGGTTCCCCCCGGCGCGATCCCGCTCGTCCCTCCTCCGCCGATCCCTGTCAACCCGAAGCGCACCGCCAACGTCTCCAAGCTGCGCGACAGCGGCAACACCGAGTACCGCAAGCAAAAGTACGCAGAGGCCGTCAAGTTTTACACCCAGGGCATCGAGATGGCGCTGCAGCGGCCCCTCTGGGAGCCCGCGGCGCTGGTAAGGGAGGAGGTGTCCATGCTGTATGCCAACCGCGCGCAGTCGCACATGGCCATGGGTAACTGGCCCGAGGGCGCGGTCGATGCGGAATCCAGCGTCGAGGCGAGGAGGGTCGGCAATGCGAAGGGGTGGTGGCGTAGGGGCCGGTGCTTGACGGAGATGGGGAGGCTGGATGAGGCGCGCGAGTGGGTCAAGAGAGCGTTGGAGATGGAGGGCGAGGAGGCCGACTTGGTGACGCTGCTCAAGGACATTGAGGAGAGGATTGAAAAGTCGCGGGCGTAGAGTGTCCCGGCTTTGAAGTCGAGGGGGAAGAAGGGGAGGGGGAAGAAGGCGCGCGCTCAACGGGGACGGAGTGGGAGTGAAGTGAAGTGAGATGAAGCAGCATTTCGGGTCATTGAGCGTTGAGGATGGGCTGGTTGTACGTTTAGACGTGTGGTCGAAGCAAGGGATGGCGTTGGGAGCACATTGTATGTAGTATCTGATTTGGTACCGCAGTGATTTGAGGTATCTGGTATTTGGAATCTGTTTCACGCATTGTTGCTGTTTGTCCATCTTGCCTGTCTGTTTGTGATTGGGCTACTGGGTACGTGGAGCTCCAATTACCATAATCTGCCTACCTATTCTACCTATTCTTGTTCCTTGATACAGACTTTATTATGCCACTACCATCAGTCACACATCAAATAGCCACCAAAGGAAGGCAAAAAAAGATCGGGACATTGTCATGAAAAGCGCCAAACGATCATCCTGATACAACCACCTATATCGTAGTAGGTTGTCCTACCACGGCAAATTAGTTCCAGCATGTCCAAAGCCGAGTCCTAGTCGCACAACCCAATCGAGGGAAAATCTGTCCGTTCACATCTCTCCCCCCCTTGCATATCACGAAACAAAAGAAAACAAACACGTCACTTTTGTGGGAAGCACACGGCAAATTGGCAATAAAAAAAGGCAGTTTTCTTCCGGCGCTATGGTTCAAAACAACAACAACAGCAATGGACCCAGTTTCTTCTTTCCTAGCAGAGAGACGTTGGAACGAACAGTAAAGAGATGAATATAGTATAACTCCTCCGTAGCTGTGTGTAGTATATTGCGTGGTTCGCGCGTCGCCGTCGTCTTCTTTAACCGCTGTTATCCGTTCCGCAAAAACAAAGTTGCCGCTCTTTTTTCCGCGCAAAAAATATGAACTAGGAAAACACAACAAGGGAGATAGCATATGAGATTTAAGACCACCAAAGATTGGAAAAAGTTCATGTAGCAATGGGGGGAGGACCGAGTTTATTCGTGTGATGCAAAGGGGGGGTATATTGTGAATTTCAGATTTTGTCTTGTCTTGTCTTTATCGTCTGAGCGTATCGTGAATGAAATGCCGTTTGGTGGACTGGACTCTTTTCCTCTTTTTTTTTTTGTTGTCTAATGAATTCCGCGAAATGTGCGAAGAAAAAGGGCGTCCAGCCGAGGTGCCCCTTTGTTTTCCCCCGATGATGCGAGTTTTGATACAAACAGTCAGCGCTGTTTACTGAGTCCCAAATCGCAAGACGGCGAATCGATGGACGATTTGAAAAAGCGCCCCCCTCTTCTGAGGCACCCCGAGGTAGTAGGAGAGAGTTACAGCAACAGCGCCGACAGAGAGAAAAAAAAACCACTTCATGAGCGAGCTTTAAGAGAACAATTGACCGGGTTGAATTTACTGGGCGGCCTTTTCGTTGTAGGTCTTCTCGACGGCAGAGGTGGTCTTCCTCCGGGGTCGCATGACGGCGTCCTGGCTGCTCATGCGCCTGTCGAGGGCGCGCTCCAGCTTTGCGCCGAGGGCGAGCTTGCTCATCCTCTCGTACTTTTCCTCGGACAGGGTGACGCGCTGGGAGGAGAGGGCCTTGTTCTCCATGCGGTCGAGGCCGGTGGCGATCTCGCGGATCTCGGCGTGCTGGGAGTCGGTGGTCTGGACGGACATGGCCACCGAGGGGGCGGCCATGCTGTAGGCGCTGTAGCGGAGGGAAGCGCGGTTCTGCAGGTGTTTGAACATTTTCTGGTTAGTTTGGTGGGAAAGAGATGTATTATTGAGTAAGAAAGCGGCAAAGAGAGAGGGAGAGGAGGAGGGAGAAGAAGAAGAGAGGCGGGAGTATATCGCCAGCAGAGGCCACAGTGAATGGAGGCGCGTTGCGTGTGTACCGCAAACGAGCCAGCAGCCTTTGTTCACAAGCCAAGCCGCTTCGAGGGAGGAATAAAAAATAAAACCGGCATAATAATTGGGTGGAAGTGAAAGGCACAGCACAAAAAAGTATAGTATACATACCGAGGGAGCCATGATTGGGCGAGAAGATTCCATGGAAACGGGCATAGTGGTGGAGTTGAAGTTTGCTGGAGGGCTGATGCCTTTTTATCAAGCTTTGCGAGGTCGACCCGCCGGGAGTGGAAAGCTTGGGAGGAGAGAAGAAAAAGAGGGCGAGAGAGCGCAAAGAGGGAGCGAGTAAGTGGGAAGTGTGATTGGCAAGGGGTGGGAAACAAGGCGAGAAAATGCTATGCTATGCTATGCTCTGCTATGATGGATGCTAGTTAATATGGCTATGGCTTGGCGGGTTTTGTCGCAAGTCTGGTGTCAGGTTTGACCGGGTTTGGTTTGGAACGGGGCCGATCAGGAGTCTGGCGATGGATTGGGAGAAACAAATAATTGGAGACGAATGGACGGCTATGGATTCTCGTGTGGTGTGTGCTGTTTTGGCGATGTCCGTCGGAGGTGGGAGATTTGATGTTCTGGGGTTCAGGGGGGCGGATTGCGGCAGATTGATGTTTGTTTGCCCGTGAATGGATTTTGATGGGCTTGAGAGGGCGAAACAAGGCAAAGAGCCGGGATTTTGATTTGACTCGATTTTCTATTTGGACATGGGCAAAAAGAGAATGGAGGAGAGGAAAGAAAAAAAAAAAAAGAGGCGCGGCGAGGGATGGGGATGGGAGATGATGAGCAAGACGATGGTGGAGCCAGGATGGAGATGGCAGTAGTACCAGGTTCGTTAGTAGCACGGAGTAGGAAAAGACCATCACTGTACGTGCCGTAGTAGGGCGGCTAGGGGGGCATGGGGGGTTGACCTGGACGGCGGGGTACACGAGGGCCAAGTACCGCGCAAACCCATGGACTGGTGATGGGTGATGCTTGCAAGTTGCTGGGCGGACGGGGGGTGGGAAGCCTGTATCACACGTGTAATAAATGGCGAGCGGCGCTTGAATGCTTGTTTGAAGCTGTGATTAGTTGAATGTCATTGCATCATGATGCTGGTTTTCTCAGAGCTAGTATATTGCTTGGGTACCTAGATGTCAACATGGACAACTTGTTGATACCTTATACTGCCTATATATCCCGGGAATTCATATACATGCAGTATCCAGCACCAAGGGCCTGTAATCACATTGATGGATGCCACTGTATAGCACATACAGCCACCTAAACCAAGGCAATACCTCCTCGTCCACGTATTTGATGCCGCTGCCCATCGAATGCAACGTCGTCTTGCAGGCAGCCTTGCAAGCAGCCATGTGCTGTAAGCCGATCCGTATCATCCATATTGATCCTCGACTTCTCTCTCCCTGGCTGGCATCATCCACTCCCACTCGCTGCTAACCAGAATCTACATACCAGCAAATTTGATCTTTCCATGCATGGCATCATCATCACCAGTCTATGCATCACATTACTCGTACTCGTACAATATAACATCCAGGCATTGAGCTCCCTTCGCTCTGGTCCATGCTTCTGCCGCTCTTCCAGGCGAAAAAAGAAACCAGGACCTAAAAAAGTGAACGTGCAGGCCCTGGTTAGCGGGTAACGTGCCCGCCATGTCCCCTAAACGAACCCCCCCCAAACCGCCTGTGGAAAATGCCATGTGCCAGCCGCATGGTCAGACCACCACTTTGATTTTCTCAACCTCCACCTTTTCTCTTCGCTGGCGTCCGGCCACGGAAGCTCTCAACTGGCTTGCTCTCCCCATGTCTTGCATCAATCAATGCATTTTACATACTGGATTCGTATCGCCATGGAGCTCAAGATGCTGATGCTGACCTTCTGCTGATAGAATAGACAGCTACAGCTACAGCTATTCGCAGCCATTGCCGCGCATCAAGAATCCGCTTCTGCGCAATCAATCAATCCCAGCACCGTCGCATGGCTGGCTGGCTGCTTCGCTCCCGTCCCCTTGCAAAACAGCAAAAGCACTGCAAACAAGCAAGCAAGCAAACCCTGGGCCACGTTTTGTCGGGCCTCACTCTTCAGCCGAAGCGCACCGCCGAGCCAATCACGCCGTCGCCGCCCAATCGCCCCGACACGGCACGAACAAACCCCTTCGCGCGCAGGGCATTTTTGCATTCCCCATTCATTCCACACCAGCGGCCAAACGGGAAACCATCCCTGCGCCATTGCACGTGGCTCGCCAGGGGAGCCCGGAAACCTTGGCTTCGCGGCCCTTGTCGACCCTTTTTTTTCGCTCTGCTCTGCTCTGCTTGCTCGTTTGCAGCCTGGAAAGATGGAAGCGCTTGGCCGTGGGTGATGACGACGATGGTGACATGTTTTCTGGCCCACACAGCCACTGCCGGACAGGTTTCTTTTTCTGTTGCGTCTCTTGCGGGCTTCTTCTTGTCGCTCTGCCGTGCGAGGAAGCTCTTGATTGAGATCGTCTCGACGCTACTGCTAGCACGCATGAAGCACACCGGCGTCATCAACTAGCCAAACTAGCCGTTTCCAAACCAACCCACCGAGAAGCTCTTAGCTCTTACGAGTCCTATTCACCATACGAGACGAGCCTTGCGACGCGGATTGCTTCTACTTCAGTTGAGCATGTATCGTGTTTGGCATGTCTTTACTTGTGCATCTGTCTTCTCCTTGTCTTTCTTCCAAGTCCTTTCGAAAGTAGCTTCTTCATGCTGCGGTCTTGGTGGATCGAATCTGCGAGACTCGAATCTTACTACACAGCTACACCGACGCCGTAGTCTGACTCCGGCCGGGCGCATCTCTCCCTGTCCCCGGTTTTCGTACCCAGTTTGCTCTCGTACCGCAGATTCCGCAACGGCCTGCACCTCATGCTATTCTGAATGCTATGTCAAGTGGCAACATTTGTGAATCCAGCAGTGGTTAATCAGTCACGGTCGTTCAGGGCACTGTCGGCTGTAAATTACGGCAACTTACTATCTGCAATGGGCTCAGCTTGGAGGCGTGAGCTCCAGTCTTGCACGCACGCAAAAAGCTGCAATATGAGATGCTCTTCATTGACATGTGAAAGTACACTGGTTATAACTGCTATGAAACGATATAGGCAATGCCTATGACCCCCCCTCTCAGCTTCTAAACTTGGACTTGTGACCCTTCTTGGATGACTTGGATTTCTTGGAGCGATAATCGTATGAACTGCTGGGCGATGAAGAGGCAGCTGTGCTCCCAGACTCAGATCCCTTGTCGAGCGATAGCCCTTTCATCATGGCATACGGTGACTCGCATCGATGGGATCTGGACGACGCTCCGTAGCCATACTTGCGTGATCGTCCCTTGCGAGACTCCACAACCCGTTTCTCTGGAGAAGGACTGCGGCTCGGCCCTACGATAGAAACAAACGCCGGTTAGCTCTCATCCACATCAGGGGGGAACAAGTGACAAGTGTGGTCCATACCGAATCGCTTGCAGTCATCACAACATCCGTGGTCACAGGTTCTCTGATCCTCTTCCAACTGCAACGAGTCCAAATCATCTTGGATGCTGGCCATGGGGGTAGAGCACCAGCCTTGGGTGTTGGGCCCCTGGCCGCACTTGCAGCATATCCAGCTGCCGCCCTTGTCTACGAACTGGCAGTTCTTCAAAGGACACGACAGCGAACTTGACTGGGCTGGCGCAAACGAGACGTTGCGGCAAGGCGTTTCGAAGCCCGTCTCCAGGTCTATGTGTGCCGAAGGGCAGTAATACCAGACGAGTGATGTATGCGCACACGAGTGATATCTAGGATGTCCGTGACACATTTTGAGGATATAAGGGATTGAGGTCGATAAAAGGGTAAGTGATATATGTGAGTGACTGTTGGCAGATTGAAGGTGGCAGAGTGGGAAAGATCTGGTATTGGTATCGATATTGATACTCTCTTGAATGAGGCAGGACTGCCTATTTATATCCAACAGCATCTCGACAGCTTGTCTTTATCGACGAGATGTTCGCCTCAGGATCGACGCCTCGGGATCGATAATTCTACGTGGGAAGTGCAAGTGCCAGGTTGCAATCATGTCGGTCCCGGATTCGACCTGGCTGTCCTCTCACTCACCTGCTGTGCAATCCTTTGTCCATCCTGCCTGGCGAGACTGGAACCATTCATCATCTCACAGCCAATCCAATCATCCCTGTTTCCTGGATACGAGCCTCATGATGTGTAAGTGATGCAGCGGAATGAGACTCCGCCCTTGGTGACACGAACCAATGCTGTCATACCATTGCTCGCAGATAGTATATGCAAGATGAAGGCGCGGAGATCTAACTCTCATCCCGGGATCCTGGTTTCCGGATCGACGTGGCCCTAATTTGAGATTCAATGTTTCGGACGTTGTGGGGAGTTGCGTGTGACAATGGCGAGATTTGCTTGCGCTTGACGATGGATCGAGTACAAGTGGCGAGATCCGTGTTTGCAGATTCGGACTCTCCGATGGGTTGGAGCTTTGCTGACGGTTTTCTGAGATGGCAATAGGTTTCGGCCGAGGATTTGCTTGCGGCTCTTTCTGACTCGAACGAATGAGTGAAGAGGGGAAACAACAGCAGTGAGGCTCTCTTCTCTGTTTGCCTCTCTGGGGTATGTGCGCTTCTGTATCACGCTGGAGAGATTGCCCCGGCGTCGTGTATCGCACAAGACGAGGTTCCCGTCCCGAATTTCTGGATCTTGGGACACAAGCCTCCCTCATGACACCATGAATAAGAGTCCTAAGTGGAAATGATGCCTTTGAGCAGAGTTGAACAAGGTGAAATGAGAGAGTTGCGACTATTGATTTGATCGCAGCATTTGGGGGTTCACAGGTGATGCATGCTCCCGAAATATTTGCCCCAGATTTGCTTCGCATGACATCTTTGACAGGTCCGATCTCGAAATCTTTGAGTCTCACTGCATTGGATTATTTAGGCAGCAGGATGTTCATTTGGGAAGAGCAAAGTGTTGCAAATTTCCGGCTGAGCATGGATGTCCTGCCTGTGAAACAAGCAAATAGCAAAGAACGAGGCAAATCCAATATTGGAGCTGCTTACTCGCACACGAACAAACTACAAACGACGCACGACTCGTGACTAATGTAGGGTTTGACCTGGCTTCACTTGGACCATCATCGAGGGCGTTGCGAGAAGAGAATTTGCTATTGTATGTATGTGAGTCGAGATATCTGATTACAGAGTACATGTATCATGCCCCAACTTGACAGGTTTCAGCTCACGACAAGCAAACATGACGACCAGCCATCAGTGTTGAGTCGGTTGAGATTATAAAGTCGTGGTAAATTTGATCTGGATCACAGTCTAGTTTCTACTTGTCCATCCAATGACAATACTTTTGACCCCCCAAAATATCTCTTCACATGGACTTTCCACCTCAGTACCCCTGATCCCCCCTCTTGCAAAACGGACAGCAGATGTGATCACAGGTCGTGTACTCGTAGTACATCATGCCGCCGCTGCACCGGCCCGTCGTGTTGTGCGTCTTGCCGCACCAGCAGCAGTTCCAGACGCCGTGGAGGCGGTTGAAATGGCACTCGGAGCGGTGGCAGATGGGCGCGGGCTCGAACTCTGCGGGGGTTGGGTAGGAGACGAGCTTGAAGGTCTGGTGTTTGCAGGGGATGCGGCCGCTGGTTTGGGAGTCTGCGCAGTAGGACCATTTTTGGGACGAGTGGCAGCAGATGAGGTCGTATATCAGGAGTTGACACATGGTTGCTGGGCTCTGAGGACAAGCAAAAGGTGAAGAAGTTTTGTTGTTTTGATCGTGGTTTGAAAGGAGCTTGTAGATGCTTCTACAGTGATAGAATCGGGAGGGGAGTTGAAGAGAAGCAGATAATCAAAGCTCTCTTTGACAGTTGTCGGATGAATACGTGTCTGCTTGAAGCACGGAGAAAAGAAAGAAGCTCTCTCCTTTACGATCTCTTCAGCTGCAATTTATAGACTTTTCAATCATGCAAATCTGCTTTTCGCTATGACCGCTCATCCCCTCTAACCCTTCACCGACTCGCATAACCCCCCTGGAATATCGACTTCCTCTCTCTTTTTTTCCCACTTGCAAGAGTACAAAGCCTTTTTTTTTTTTTCGACCCGTCAAAGATCTTCCCAGATATACAGACACCCCTGATCCAAATATTGGACATGTTCTTCTCACCGGTCATTTAAAACGTTGGAGATGCCCGAAATAAGTGAGACTTAGCCGAGCAAGCTGGAAAATGAATGGTTCTCTGGGTACACTAAGAGGGTTGTGATGGCTTTATTTTTGGAGAGTTGGTGTTTTGCTGTCGCGTGGCGAGGCGAGAAAAAATTATGTGAATGGGAGAGTTTTAGGAGGTTGAGATCTCGCTTAGGAGCTGGCATATGAAGATGCTTATACAAAATAAGCAAAGAAGAGAGAAGGAAATGGAAAGAAAATGCATGTGGATGCCAATAAAGCTGACGGGAGAAAAACACACCGAGAAAAGTCTCGGATCACTGCCCGAGTCCGAGCCCGAAAAGAAGTATCGAGAGCATGTGACGTGGAATAGGCATGTTTCTTCTCCTGATAGACTGTGATGGCGATGAGATTGTTAATTGAAGTTGCTGCTCACCATCTTCTACGTCATGCGAGGGCTCAATCATCATTGAAAAGGGCTGGGATTGTGGCATATGACACTGACGGAGCTGTCAGTTTGGAAGGGGAACGAATTCCCGGTTGGTGGGTTCGTGGAGGGGGCGTATGGAGTACATTACTGACCATTGTTTTTCACATGAGCGAATGGGAGAGTTGGAAAATTGCGAGGCTTTCAAGTTGGATGGGTGGAGAGGTGGAGAGGTATCCTTTGCCTTGGAAATGACCAATATCGGGCTGGTCCAGTCATGTATGTGTCACAAAGCCTCTCGGTGAGACATCATTGGCTCTTGACGTGGTGCAAATGTAAATTAGTATCAAGATGAACGTAACCAAGAGCGGGAAAAAGCACAACATGAGCTGAGACAAGAGCCAATAACCTGGTGTAAAAGTGCCGGCCACAGCAAACACCTCCCTGGTTCACCAATACTTACCCATACAAAGACCTTTCCGGCAATCTCAAGAAACAAATCAAGACAGTCCCTCCCTAAAGATGCAGATCCGCTGCCCGAGACTTTTTCATCAAATGTGTATAGAGCTGACTCGCTGGCGTTTACCCTTTGAAATCATGTGGCACGTCTAACTGAGACATGGACGATCGTGACTCCTCGAGGTGATGGACACAAGCTTGTACGCCCTGAATAAGGATTCCCCCGATTTCCTTGTAATTCTACCCCCCCTTTCTCCCACAATCTCCTTCTCTTGGGGGGTAGATTTCGCGCGAGCGTAGAAAGAAGCCATGGCAAAGGCAGAAAAGAGAGGGGGAAAAAAAAAGAGCAAAGGGGCGGGCTCTGCTCTATATATCAGGCGTGCAATTCTCACAAATATCATGATAGCAAAACGTATCAGGACACCCCTTCTTCCGATGATGGCAAGACCGGTAAATGTTCCCCCCGCGCTTACACTTGCAGCAGACCCATCTCCCATTGAGGTCCTGCAGCCGGCACGTCCCCGAGCTGCAGGCGGGCGAGATGAGGCAGTTCCCGCGCGCGCACGGGTTCTCGCCTGTGGCCTCGGGAGACGCAAAGACGGTGGTGGCAGGACAAGGCGAGTATTGGTTGGTGGCCGGGTTGATGGCGGCGGCAGGGCAATACGAGTATCGGGGGACGAGGCTGGACGGGTGCGTGCAGGGGTGCTGGTGGTGGTAGTGGATGAACGAGTACTGGCACATGCTGTGACCTCTTTTTTCTTTCTTGCTGCCTTGGTTTGTGTGTGCGTGTGTTTATTTTTGGCGTCCTCGTCCTCGCACAAAGAGTCTCTCAAGGTTCGGAAAGGAGGGGAGCCGAGACCAGCTGAGACGGCTGAGCCCGAAAGATGGCTCGGGAATCGTTGGTTGCACAAGGAAGTACGGGTGGTGGTCTCGGCAGAATGCCTATTTTCTGCTCCGCCAACCCTGATGGCCCTTTTAGCAGACGATAATTGCGGTGACGCGACCCGAGATGATTGGTGGTTCCTGCACGACACTGAGCGATTGTGGCTGGGCTGAGTGTATTTTGTGTTTCCGGAGAGCAGGTTCAAGGCAAGGGAGAGAATGTCAACGGGCACTCTTTGAGCGTTTGTCAAATGTCTCCGTGTGAAAGTGTCAAATCGGCACAGAAGCTGGAGGTGAGCGGCATGGAGGAGGACGACGGTTCCGCTGGTGATTCTCCTTCCTGCCCTGTCTTGTCCTTGCTATGTCGAGTATGAAACTTGTTCTCAGATACTCAGTGGTCCGTCAAAGACAGGCGGCCGTGTTGTCTATTGACGCTCGTAAAGCCTACCTCTTCAGATGTTGGATATTCCACACCACAGTTGCTGAAGCCTACAACGAGATGGCCAAGTCTGGAAATTATGTTTTCCACAAAGAGTCAAAGTTCATCGAGAGGCGGCAAAGAACCTTTATGAAAAAGGGCAGACTTTTTAGCTTGCACGAAGGGTATCCGAGTCAATGAAATCTCGCACTGATATTGAAGCTTTGTCCCGCTGTTGAACGGGTCGGATTCAGTGGCCCTAGTGCTGTGCCAATGAATGTGCCAGGAATAATTGGAAATTGTGCAGAGCTGAAGCTGATGCTCTTGGTGCTATCAGATAGGAGGTATGTCGAGTGTTGTGGTGATTGTCCTTGTGTGTATTGACTGATGCTGACCGAGTTTGTGTTGAAGAGAGAGATGGGATTCCATATATAATCCCGCCGTCATTCTCAGTACGCCGTTGCCTTTGCTGCTCGATCAACTGTCAACGACTTGCCCTCGGACCTCGCTTACCAGCTGGGACATATGCCCGCTCCAATAACCCGCAATAGTGAAGCCATGGTGGGACTGCTTCTCAGAGACGAGGGAGAGTCTTTCATGTGCTCACCACAGTCCTTATGGAGCCATGCCTCTGACCTAGGTGGTGATGGAAGCAATACTGACACAGGAATAGGACCACTTTGCCTCGGCGCAAAAGGGGGAGCACAGAAAATAAGACATATTGCCTTTAAAACAGAGGCAAGGTATCAGCAGCAGCTGGACGGAGGGAATAGTGGCCTGATGAGATTATTCATGAGCTGGAAACCCGTTTGGAGCATTGTCGAAGGCGTTACTGAGCGGCAGGATGCCGTGTGGCTTGCTTGATACATATCAGGCGGGTTTGGATATGCTCCCAGATATTTGAGCGCAATAAAGTCCTGTCGGAGAGGCAAACATGTGTTTGAGTGAAATATGATGGAAATCCTTCTAGAAGGTCGTTCAAGGCTCTCTGGCGCTCTTTATCGGGTTACAAGAGGCCGGTGACGCCCAAAGTCTCGTGGGAAGTTGCAGGTGCTACCAAAGCTGTGTGCTCTTGGAGAGGGGATATTCGACGCCGTCGGACCACATACGAGAGAGACCTGCGGATCATCGTGATACTGTATGAGTTAATAAGGTTCTATGTGTGATGGATAAAAGCGCCGCAGATATAAAACTTGCATGAATGAATGAGACATTGAGGTCCATTGCGCTATCAATCGCCGGGGTAGTATGGTCAGCTGAGTTCAGATGCTCCATTGCTTCAGCGCCTTGTGATAAACAGAGAGAAAGAAAAGGCCGGTTAGGTAGAGAGGTCAGCTTTCACAGGGACGTAAACAGCGATAACCTAGTAGGATATCGTGATTTCCACGTTGGCTAATCCGGGGTCTGACGCTCCCACGACTCGGCCTCGGAGGAAGCACATGCCTCGGGAATGAATTGGTGTTACGCAGTGCATGGATTGATTGCTCTACCTGAGCTGTGTTTAATGAAGAGAGCTGGCTCACGCTCTATTGCTTCGGTTTAATTTGCCACCCCAGGAAATGGTCTCTGTGCGATATCGAGCATCGTTTTCGGCCGAACGGGACAATGGTACTCAGCCCGTCCACTTGCTCTCGCAAACCTTGATTACCCATGTTTAGAATTCATCACGATCGTGGAAGCAAACGCTCAAGGCCAAGAAACAGTCACACAACAACGTCTGGAGCATAAGACAGCATGCGGGTGGCCGATCCAGGACATGCCGTCATACCCAGGGGAAAGGCACATCCGTGGCGTCACCTGAGGGTACACTTGAGGGCTCGACTCTGTTAGTGAGAGGCTCCATGAATGAAGCCTCGTATTTTCTCACTCTATTTCCGTTTTCCTTCTTCTGACGATATCCAGAACACATGCGAGCTGACTGAACTGCGGCTGCTGTGGCAAACATTCAGCTTTCGGCGGGCCTGGAACTACCGATCGGATTTGAGCACCATCTCTGATATTGGCAGCCGGTGAGGAGCAAGTCGACGCTTGTTCTTTACCGGGATGCACTATTTCGGACCGAATGAGCATATCTGAATCATCTTCAGACGCTGTCAGTAGAACGGTGCCTACCCGAAGGTCCTTGAACCTAGATATTCTGGGCTCTCGATGTAGAAGAAGAACAGACACGAGCGAGCGAGTTTGCTGATCCAATTGGGCACCGTAGCAGGATAAGGGGTAGATCTGGCATTTTCTGCAGCTATCCGCGGACGGATCCGAGGGGTATGCAGCACGAAAGGGGGGCTGTCAAAGTGAAAGTGTCACAAGCTTTCCGCTGCTGAGACTGCCATATCCTCGCAGGATGGATTGCAGCCTCGGTAAGGGAAGGGAAGCCATGCTCGAAAAGGGAGATTAAGAAGATGCAATGATATTAAAGCTTTTTGCCCGAGTATCCTTCAACGCCATACATGCCATAAATCCATCATCATACAGTCAAATCACCTCAAAATCTAGATGAGAAAAAAAAAAGAGAGTTAGCGCAATAGATGGATCTTTGGATTCAAGACGACGCACCTTATTTCATATGAACCTGCTCTCGTCATGTACCGCACCCACTTGACACTGGAATAGTTGCTCTTCTCAAAGACCTTTAGATAGCGCACCAGCAAGCCCGAGCTGGTAAACATGAGCAAGCTAAAGTTCATGCTCAGGGGCGGCCGGCTCCACGCCTTTTGGTTTGTCATACTGGTCAGGGAAGCCTCGGCAGTGAGGACGTACTCGCTCTGGCCCGTGAACCTGCCAATCTTCCAGACAATGACGTTTTCGCTGGGCTCGTACTTGGCCTTGCCCTGTGTGCACCGCTCGGTGATCTTGGCGGTGTTGAGGGGGGTCGGGATCTTGATGATGACATTGGTGGCGAAGAGCTTGGAACCGAAATTGGCCTTGACGCCGATGCTGTACTCGACCTTTGTGCGGCTGACCTCGTTGACGATGGCGTGCACCTTGAAGGGCAGGTTGACGTTTTCCGTGGCACGGTAGCGCATGAGCTCGAACTCGCCGTCGGGCGGGACGAAGCTGATGATTCTGTCCGTGTCGAACTTGCCCAGCTTGACGCACTGGTGGAACTGGCAGTCCTCGAGCGTGACGCTTCCCGCAGCCGCCTTGGTGGCTTTTGTGCCCATCTTGTTGCCGCTGGGCAGGCTCAGCAGTCCGTCGTTATCCAGCAGCAGTCGATCGTTGAGGCCAAACTTGCACTCGGGGGTGCCGGAGAGATAGGCGCGCATGACGATTTGGCCCGTGACATCCGCTCGCAGAACTGCGCCGGTGGCAGACATGAGCAGGTTGACGTCCTCGATGACATCGACAAAGGCCTCGTTCTTGCGGTACTTGACGTCTGCCTTTCGCCATGACAGCGCGCCGGTGGCCTGCATGGTGATTTTGGACGTGTCTTCGGGGCGCGACTCGGACTTGACTCCCTCGGTGGTGATGTACATTTTGAGCGTGTCCGTCTCGGTGTTTTGCGGATAGCCAAAGTCGATGATTTCTGGGGGTGAAGGGGCGCTGTTAGCAAAAGCAATGGAGGAACGCAAGGAGAGAAAAAGCCTGGAAGAATAGAATTCACCATCCAGCAGCTCGTAGACCAGCACAAAGTTGTTCTTGACGGCCTCCTCGTCAAACTTGCCAAAGTACCCCTTTCCCAGCTGAATCAGCCGGTAGAGGAACTCAAAGACCAGCGCGGCATTGGCGTTGCTCTTGGTGATGGCGACGAGGTAAATGTTTTCGTGCTTGACGTGGCTGAAAGTCGTGCTGCCCAGCGTCAAGATGGGCGATCGGACCTGGGCATTGGAGATGACTTGGATGCGGAAGACGTCGGCAAGGCGAGGGCGGCAGTCGTTGCGAAAGGCGCGGAAGATGAGGTTCTCGCCCTTTTGGTTGAAGATGAGCACGCCGGAGAGCATCTTGGATAATCTTCGGAGGAGGAGGGAAAAGAAGAAAAAAGAAAAGAGTCTCAAAAAAGGAGAGGCTGTGACTCGAGCAGCAGAGAAAGGCTTGACGTGCTGGAGTTGGAAGCTGGAGCTGGGTCGAGGTGAGGCTGCGATGCGCAAAGCTCCAGGTCGGGCGATTAATGAAATCGAGCTGCAGGTGCTGGAGAGCCCCGCCGAGGCGCGTGACTACGGGGGGGTTGGTTCACTGTAGTCCCCTGAATTGATGGCACCGTCCCGCTGTGACCACTATTTGGCTGTGTACATGTATTGAGGGCATATCGCGGAGTATTCGGATCAATCTATTACCATTGAATTGATCAACAATATGACGGATGTGCTCTAATCAGCACGCTCAAGTGATGGTTACATACCGATACTGTGAAGCCATTGATGTCCAGTAATTAAAGGCACAGGCACTATCTAGGATTCGGAGCTCCCTTGGACCTGAACAGCTTAGCGCTTAATGTGCATATTCAGACGTGGAGCTGCTATATTCAGGGTCTTCTGGCAGCTGCAGCACCCGTTACATTGGAGGCTCTTCATATGAATCTACTACCTATAGGTATGTATGTAGTCTTTTGTATGAAATGACATTTATGGATTGAATTGATGGCATACGTGATAGATCTAACTATACTAAGGTACTCTGACAGGGCACATCTAGGATAGAGGGGAGCTTGGAGCTCTCTCATCCCATCTGGTGACAAATCCAAAGAGTGAAGAATTTCTTCCAAATATTCGACAAGATGCAGCTTGATGAAATCTTGATAATCAATGCTACGCCCCTTGCATTTCAATAACGGGTCTTCGTGGCGCAGTTGGCTAGCGCGTCAGTCTCATATTGAATCCGATATGATCCAAACACAAGTTTGGGCCATCTGAAGGTCGTGAGTTCGAGCCTCACCGAGGACAGTTATTTTTTGGCCTATTTCACTAATTTCATTATCTTCAACACACGGTAATGCCTCTTCTTTTTGGCCACTCAGCAAACAGCCATATGTGTAATTTCTGAACCGTTTGCTCCTGTTTCCACGTGGAATCAAGACATACGCACGGCCTGTTTGCTTCAGACGCTGTTTTTGCGCGTGTGGCTGTGCTCTCGTGAGCCATAAGACACCTCGTCATTTAATCCATCCTTGATACCAAGCTCTCTCTTCTGTCTGCTTCTCACCTCACACACCCTCGATTGCTGATCCCCCGTTGCCAATTAATCTCTCTTTTATTTATTTATACTCTTATAGTTATCTGTTTATTCTTTCTCATTTCTCATGTCACAGCCGTTGGAATTCCCATCTTCCTTTGTCACACCGTGGAGAGACTTGCTCCTCTCCCACCAACATGAGCGCTCCAAAGACTCTCCCAACTATCACGATCCGGACGCCATTGACTCTCTCCTGACAACCAGCACACCGAAACTGCTCTACGTCGGCACGGGACATTCCATATTCACTCGCGCAATTCTGCCTGCCATTGCATCCGCCAAGCATTCAGTCCATTTCGTCACATGTTACTGGGCCGCCTCTCCATCTCTCGACGGCATCCGCCAGACTCTCCTCCAGCTAGCCGAGGCGCGCTCAAGCCCGGCAGAGACACTGCCTACGCTGCATATAAGCATTGGCTTCTCATCTTGGGGACTGTTCCAGAAACTGTTTCACACGTCTGCGCCAGAGGGATGCGTCTATCCGCCGTCGAAATGGGCCAAGCTGGGTTTGCCGGACGAGGAGACGCTGAGAAAAGGGGGTATTGAGATGACGGTCAAGAGCCTCTTCTTTACACCGCTGAGCGTGATGCATCCCAAATATGTCGTAGTGGACGAAGCCAAAGCGTGGGTTCCGAGCTGCAACGTGAGCTGGGAGCGATGGTTTGAGGGATGCGTCGAGCTGGAGGGCGAAGTTGTGGACAGGCTGCTCACTTTCCACGCTCGCGTCTGGGGGGCCAGAGTGGACAAGGCGAGGTCAGCAAACAACGAGAATATCGAACTGGCAAGGAGACAGAGGATTGTGACGAACGGGGCCCGGGACGGAGATGTCGACGACGGTGTTGACGACTACGTCGAGACTTCAAGTTCTTCGCCTCTCAATGAAGAGGATGATGACCGTTCGGCTACGCAGTGCATTCACTTCACGGCTGTTGCGCCAACGCCGGCCATCTTACTCCCATCGCCGCATCATCGAAATCCCCGATTCAGATTCTTTCCCTTTCCCTTCTTTTCCCAGTCCAACCCGCCCATGACGCCTCTCAACGCTGCACTGCTTACTCTGTTTGCGAATGCTCGCCACGACATTCATCTCGTCACGCCCAATCTCACATCGTGGCCAGTGATGGATGCTCTGCTAGAAGCAATCTCTCGCGGGGTCAACGTACATGTACGTACGGGCCGCAATATGATGGTCATCGAGCAGCTCGTCACTGCTGGAACTACAACATCATGGTGCGTCCGGCGGTTTGTCAAAAAGTACAAAGCTCTGTGTAAGCGATCTCAGCGGAATGACTTGGAAGCCCAATCAGTAGCCCCGGGGCAGCTGGAGATACTCTACTATAAGCGGCTCAGTGACCGCGCGAATCTCGAGGACGAGCCCGTCTTTAGCCATTTCAAGATGACCATGGTGGACGGCGAGTACTTGGTGCTGGGCTCGGGCAACATGGACAGAGCCAGCTGGTGGACGAGCCAGGAGATTGGCGTGCTATTTTACATGCCGGGATTCAGAGAGAGGAGAGTGTGGGAGAGTGTGCTTGAGAGGAGAGCAGAGGTGGTGTTTCGCAGTAGCTGATTGTTTGCTATGGTTGGAGTTTCTGGTTGGATATCAGCGGGATATATACCTGTACTTTGGAAATACCCTCAGTTTCATCTTCATTCGGAGAATCATGTAGCTCCTCTATTTCTAAGCCATTTTGTTTTATTCTTCTTTATTTCCATTATTCAGCAATGCGCTTATGCAATGTCTTGAGCCTTGACTCTCTCGAAAACGTTGACAAACTCCATTGCGTCCTGAGCACCGCTCAGCTTAAACTTGCCCTGAATCGTGTAATCCGGCACGCCGCTGATGCCCCTGAACCGCGCAGTTCCAGCAGACATGTCAACTTCTTCGCCTCCCTCATCACTCTCCACAATAGCCTTCTTAAACTCCGCCTCAGGGATACCCGCTCCGACGGCAACCTCCTTGAGGACGTCGTGGTCGGTAATGTCCTTTTCATTCTCAAAGTACGCGGCAAAGAGCCCGTCAACGACCTTGAGCTCCGTCTCATCGCCGTGCCTCTTAGCCAGGTGAATCAAACGGTGCGAGTCTCGCGAGTTGCCAACCCTGCCGCCGAACCGAAAGTTGATGCCAATGGCCTCGCCCACGCCGCGAAGGCGCTCATGAATCATGGCCGTCCGCTCGGGGCCAAAGCGCTGCACGTAGAAGCCCTGCTTATCAATGCTCTTGCCAGGACCCCGAGGGGCATCTGGGTTCAGCTGGAAGGGGGCGTATTTGACCGAGAAGGTGTCGGAGGAAGAAGGATAGCGCTGCTGCCAGATCTGCTGGGCTCGCTGGACCTGCTTGCGGCCAACGTAGCACCAGGGGCAGACGGTGTCTGAGACGACGTCGATGCGGAAGTGTGTCATGGTTGGCGTGATTTTAGTTTGGAATATTCGTGTAATTGAATTGCCGCATGTAGTTGTCAAGGGTTTAGATGGAGGCTTAGAGATCAAAAGCTCAACTTTGTTGCAGGGGGGGGGGGGGTTTCTGAGAGCTGTGTGATATGTGATATGGGAGTTTGAGCCTCGATCTATCGCAGAAACTTGCCATTTATACTAACCCTGCCTATCGCCTTGCACGGTTTATCCCCCACGGTTTGATTGCTCTATTGATGGGAGCTTCTCCACGGACCACAGCCAATCTGCAACCCTCGCGGCTTTGGATTTGAAAGCAAAACTCCACTGTAAAGGCCGCTGACCTAATCGAGACCTTGCCTCGGCGAGCATTTTTCTCCGTCGTGGTTTGGATGGAATTTCCCCTTGTACGTGTATTTATAATACAAGCGTGGGATTTAGCCCTACATCAAATGTTAGTTTAGGCTCAGCGGTTGCTAGTGAGCGGGTTATTGCCATCAATGGTCTAAGTGGGATGAACTGGATGAAGATGGAGTTATAAACATGTTGGTATTGGAGGAATTGGATATGTTAAGCAGAGATTTGACTTGAATAACGAATTACAAGTAAAAGCATGATATCTAACACCAGTACATACATCTAGAGAGAGGAGGGTAGAGACAAAATGCCGATCGGACCTTTGCTGTTGTGCATGTAAGCCCGTGCCGTGCCGCTTCTCACAGGAGCGGCTAGAACCAACGGCTCCGCTTCCGTGTGCTTCATCGGCATATTCCGTGTAAGTCGTCCAAGTCGTCTCAGGCGGGAGGGCTCCGAACAGCTGCTCAGAGATGAGATGAGGGTTGTTTCAACGGCAGCGGGCGATGTTTTCTTTCCTAGGCCGAGAGCTTGAAACTGCTCCATTATTAATAACTCGAGATTCCCCAGCCGTCCTCTTTCTATTTGAGCACCAGGTTTCCTAGGTAGGTTGTTGCGCCGCTAAGTCGGATTCAATCTATACCTTGGCTTCTAGTCCATCCTCGCGGAATCTAAGCCCCAACAGGCCTGCTCATCGCTCGTGAGTTCTGGGCTAGTCACTGGAAGACGATTGACTTGCATAAGCCGTAGAAGCATATGGACTCGATTTAGAGTTTTAGTATCCAATTAGCACTTGACAGTTCGATTAGAGAGGACGCTTGAGGCGGGCCAGATGCTCTTGAAAAGCCACCGCTTCTCGCACTCTCGTTTGACGTGCGTTATCCACTATTATTTGCGCATGGTTCGCGCAGTTTGCCATCGGACTGCATGACATAATGTCTCGACGACATTCGACATGCGTATAAGTGCGGGTAACTTGACCGGGCATCGGCAATGCGACCTGGACATGTGTAGGATCCAAATGCTCGTGGGTGTACCTGATGTACAATACAAGGCCAATGGCCGCAACAATAACCGATAACCGATATATGACACAAGACTGTTGACCTAATGTTGTGTAGTTTTGGGGGTACGGGTGGGTATGCATTGGCAATCCTCTCAAGCTAAGAACCATGTCTATAAGCCGTATGCCGAACCCTGGCGGGCTTTTCAGTTTGCTAAGCGCTTGATAACGTTTGAAACGGACGCTTCAATCCTTGCATGCATGGCATGAGTGTGTAACTCCGATGTTCATACTCCACTCACCCGCGACGTTGAGGAAAAAAGATTCCAATTATCGTATTAGTAGAGCATGAGTGATTGTCACGAGGAGCCTATGATCGCCTTTCTGATGCCCGCTAAGAGCAGAAGGATTCCATTGATGGATATCTCCACCATGTGTGTTTTCGTATCCCGTGGTGTTACCCAGTACATAGGTAACCTGTCCGTGTATAAAAGGGAGACGTTTCCCTTAGCTAGAGTGCAATCGAGAAACGGATAAACACAGATTCTTCGATCAACAGCAGTTCTTATATGCCCTTTCGTTTGAAGATTCTAAAAAAGTAAAACTTCACCATGGCACAAGCTCCTGAAAAGGTCGACCCCGCGCCTCTTGGCCGGCCTCTTGCCTTTGAGTTCAGCGGCAAGACGGCCAAGAACCGCTTCATGAAGGCTTCCATGTCTGAACTGCAGTCAAGTTGGGACGACAAGGACTTTACCAAGAGAGGAATTCCCACAAAGGAGCTGGTCAACCTTTACAAGCTATGGGGTGAGGGTGGATATGGAGTCATTCTTCTCGGCAACACCATGATCGAGTACGACCAGCTTGAGGGCATCGGAAACCACATTATTCCCTCGGAAGCACCATTTTCTGGCGAGCGATTTGAGAGATTCAAGGACATCGCCACGGCAGCCAAGGCGCATGGCAGTCTCGTTTACACACAGCTGAGCCACCCGGGTCGACAAGTTACGGACAACATTCAGCCGAACCCCATCTCCCCGAGTGATGTACAGCTAATGGTTTCTGAATTCGGCACATTCGCTAAGCCGAGGCCGATGGAGAAGGCGGATATCGATCACATTATCAACTCGTTTGCCCACGCAGCCGAGTATTGCTACAAGGCCGGTTTTGACGGTGTTGAACTCCATGCCGCTCAGTAAGTCTCAAACTGGAGACATGTCCACCAATTCCATTTTATCATCTGGGGATACCGTTGAGTAAAATCAAACAAGGGTACATTAAAGTGATACTAACACATATGCCTTGCAGTGGTTATCTCTTGGCTCAATTCCTGGCACCGTCGACAAACCAGCGGACAGACGAGTACGGCGGCTCGCTGGCCAACCGCGCGAGAATCATCTTTGAAATCACAGATGCCATCCGCGCCCGCGTCCCCGACAAGTCGTTTAGCATCGGCATCAAGCTCAACAGCGCCGAGTTCCAAAAGGGCGGCTTCACAGTCGAAGACTGCAAAGTCCTCTGCGCAGAGCTCGAGAAGAACCACTTCGACTGGGTTGAGCTTTCGGGTGGCACGTACGAGGTTTTGGCGTTTGGGCACAAGAGAGAGTCTACCAAGAAGCGAGAGGCGTACTTTATCGAGTTTGCGGAAATGGTCATCCCCGAGCTGAAGAAGACCAAGGCTTACATCACGGGCGGCCTGCGCACGACTGCTGGTATGGTCAAGGCGTTGGACAAGATGGATGGAGTTGGCATCGGACGCCCAGCTGCTCACCAACCCGACTTGCCGCAGAAGATTCTCGACGGTGTTACTGATGCCGCCATTAAGCCGCTGATTAACGAGGACGTCTTTATGATCACCAATGCCGCCGCTTCTATACAGTGAGTTGATTGTACACGAGAGGAATAGCTGGATCCTGTATACTGACGTGACATTGCGATGTAGGATGTTGTTGGCTGGTCTTGGCCATGAGCCACTCGATCTGAGTAGACCTGACCATGAAGAGGTCGTCCAGCGCGCAATCCAGAGATGGCTGGAGAATAGGCAGAAGGGCGGACTACCAGGCTCTCCCCATATCGAGGGCCTTGAGCTTCAGCCTTATGGAACAGCCTACGCAGCAGCCTAAGCGACATTTGAAGAATCGAATCGTTGTACAGAATTTAAAAAAGTATATTTAGACAAACATTTACGTGTACCCAGAGCATCAATTTGGAAGACTGTCTGTTCCATACATGTCCCTCCATCGTTGTGACTAGCTGCATTCACGTGTAACATTTTAAACAGTGGCTTAGGCATCCCATTGATATGGATGTTATACTCAGCCCTTCGGTCCTTTGCTGACGCGGTAAAGTCGTGTTTCTGCCTACAGTAATCTGCGCGCGATCGGGTTTTGATTGGCCATCTTACATGTAGGTAGAGCAGGCCGGCATGCAAGTAAACGTGGCCGAGTCGCAACCCAATGAACGATTTCAATTGCATATTTTCTGCCCAAGGCTGAATCATCTCGCGCGAACCCCTTACATATACGTTACATTTAATATGAACTTTTCTCTCCGGCTACTGAGTCTGAAGTCTTTTGAGCCTCTTTGAAGCTCAAGCTCTACCATTAACAGCTCACTTTTCAACTTCCTTCGTTATTCGTCAAATTATTATACGCACTCATGGAAGAATTCAAGTATACCCCTCTCAATCTGGAGAGGCCTGCAATACGACTACTCAGCTTACATCCTGGAAATGACGATATGATGATATCTTGCGAGCTTTTCCAGGCAGAATTCCACCAGCGCGAAAATATGCTTCCTTATGAAGCTCTCTCGTACACCTGGGGTAGCTCTGAGCTTTCCGACATCATCCATGTCAACGGTTGTCACCTGGGGATCACGCATAATCTCTACAGCGCATTGGTTGATCTTCGCTACCAAGACCGTCAACGTGTCCTGTGGATCGACGCAGTATGCATTGACCAAAAAAACGACAAGGAGAGAGGACATCAAGTTGGACAAATGGGAAATATTTACGAGGAAGCCGATCGTGTGATTTTCCGCTTAGGTTCGGGAACAAATGAGACAGACCTCTTTATGGAAAGCCTGCAGCGGCTGCAGAAAGAGAGCATACGGCATGCTTGTAGAGCCTGGTCGCGCCAGGATGGACGCTGGAAAGACCTTTGGTATTCATTCCGACCGATTTTGGAGGAATATGATGATGAACTCGCGAACTTACAGCAAGAAGGTCTGCGGGAGATTCTGCAACGACCGTGGTTTCGCAGGGTTTGGATTCTACAAGAAGTGGCATTTGCAAAGGCAGGCACTCTGTCTTGTGGTACAAAATCTGTGTCAGTCAGCCTTTTTGGCCTTACTCCCCTGCTCTTGGGAATCACCCCCGATGCACACTGCCAATCTGTATTTGACATTATGCCATCTCCCTGGAGAAAATCCACATGGTGGAGCGAGAGTCGAAGCCTTTATAGGCTCCTTTTGAAGTTTGGGAGTAGTGAAGCGACAGATCCTCGAGATCTCGTTTACGCGCTACGAGGCATCTCTTCCGATTTGGCGGGAAAATGCGACGACCCCCTTTTCCCAGATTACGAGAAACCACTGGAGAAACTTATTTACGATGTTATCCAGCATATTTACGAATTCGATGTGACTTACATCTTGAAGGAAGCGCCGCGCTTATCTTCAATACGAGAAGTGGTCAGCAACTTTCCGAGACTCGAGACAGATATCTGCAGGTATCTAGCAGAAATGTCACTACCCGATCACATGGAGAGGATTCTCAATAAATATAAAATCCCGGTTAGCCAGGATATGATCAAAGTTGCAGCACTTTACGACAAAGAGGGCAAGGTTGTCAATGTTTTGCTTCGGTGCAGTGGAGGACAATTAAAAATAGATGACGAGGTTTTGTTATGTGCAGCCGCAAACTTGAACGGCGCCAAAGAAGTATTTGAAGCTTTCTGGTACCACCAGAATCAACTCATCATCACTGAAGAAATTCTCATCGCCACCGCGAAGAACTTAGGATCTGGCCATTCAGCGATGTGTTTTCTTCTATCCCTGAAGACCCAAGTATATAGAATTGCCCCAATTTCAGAAGCGATAACCTGGAACACACCTGCGAGTTCAAGAGAAGAGATTATCCGTATGCTACTATTGCAGAAAGACTACAGGAACGATACTATACCGGAAGTTCTCACTGCTGCTTCCGAGATCCAAGATTACAAGTTACAAAAAGAGATTATAACAACACTGCTGCAGCAGAAAGACTACAGGAACACTACTATACCAGATGTTCTTACTGCTGCTGCTAAAATTCAAAATCATGAATTACAAAGAGAGATTATAACAACACTGCTGCAGCAGAAAGACTACAGGAACGATGCTATACCAGAAGTTCTTACTGCTGCTTCTAAGATCCAAGATTACAATTTACAAAAAGAGGTTATAACAACACTGCTACAGCAAAAAGACTGCAGGACCACTACCATACCAGATGTTTTTACTGCTACGGCTAAAATCCAACATCAAGATTTGCAAAAATTAATTATAACAACACTGCTGCAGCAGAAAGGCAGCAGTAATAATATTATATCAGAAGTTATTACCGCTGCTATTAATAACCGAGATTTTGCTTTAAAAACTCTCATTATGAAGACACTGCTAGAGCAGAAAGGCAGCAGTAATAACATTATATCCGAAGCCATTACTACTGCTGTTAATATCCGAGATTTTGATTTACAAGTTGAGATTTTAAAGATGCTACTGCAAAGGACAGAATTTATGGCGGCTGCTGCTGAAGTCCAAGGTTTCAATTTACAAACAAAAATTAGTAAGATTTTAATAAAGCAGACAAAGATAAATACTAATATTGTGTTAGAAGCTATTACTGCTACTGATGGAATCCAAGACTCCGATTTACAAATAAAAATCATCAAGGTTCCAATAAAGCAGAAAGGCAATAATGCTAATATTCTGTTAGAGGCTATTACTACTGCTGCTAAAATCCAAGATTTCTCCTTAAAAAATAAAACTATTAAAAGCCTATTAAAACAGAAAGGTAATAGTCCTGATGTTATATCAGAATTTATTACTGCTGCTGGCAAGACTCAAGATCCCTTTATCAAAAGGGAGATTATTGAGAACCTGCTAAAGCAAAAAAGTAACAGCAACGATACAATATCCAAAGGTCTCACCATCGCTACAAATATTCAACCTTTTGGTCTCATGATGATAAAGGATTTTGTTCGCAAGAACCCTGGGTTTGAGATTTCCAGAGATGCTGTTATAGTTGCCATGAAGAATTGGCCAGGCAACACGGATAGCCTCCAAGTACTCTGTCGTTACTTTCCGTCTCTCAATCCAGGCCGCAAGCAGATCGGCTGATGAGGGCTTGAATGCAATACCACTCCTACTTCAAGACCTGGCTGTGTATTGCCGGCTGTCTCCAGAGGAGTGATTTTTGCGTTGGACAGATCAACGAAGGGATGGTGGCCGAAGATGTGCAGATCAAGGAGATGCAGGTCAAGGAGATGCAAGTGCCTGGCTGCTACTATTCAGTCGCATTTTGAGTCATTCATAATACTAGAATGGCGATCTGGATGGTACTGCGATTTAATAATTCATGAAGAATCGATGACTCTTCTCTACAAACAAATGCCACCGCAATCCGCACCGCCGTTCTCGGGATCACAACCATCCCGCACATCATAGCAATACTTTCCCGCAGGACAAGCAAAGCCCGCAAACCCTCCACAAAACTCAGCATTCTTCGGGACGCAGATTCCCGGAATATCACAAGCCATGCCGCAGTTGGGCGGCAGCCGAGGGTCGTCCTGGCACACGTGATTGCGGTCGCAGTTGTGCGGTCTCGGGGTGAAGCCTCCGCACGAGGCGTATTTGTTCTTAAACTCGCAGTGGCCGGGGCACTTGTTGAGCTCAGGGCAGTACGGGTTGTCGGCGACGCACTTCATGTCGAAGGGGCAGGGAGCAATCTTGAAGCCGCAGGGGTGGCCGACTTGGCTCTGCGCCGAGGCGAGAGAGATGGCGAGGGTGAGGAGGACAGACTTGAGAAGCATTGTGGATTTCTGTATGTTGGTATTTGATGTAGAGTAGAGTGTAGGAGTGATGTTTATAGTAGTTGAGTCTGAACTCGTCAAGAAGAAGGGAGCAAAGCTTAACTCGTCGTCTTATATATTATTTCGTCAATGCTCTTGTCGGAGCCGATCGCCCGCATCAACGTCCGGAAAGAACTATGCATCAAGTCGACCGCGGCAACCCGAGACAACATTCCACGACACTGCCCCAAGCATGTCACACAGATTCCGCAAACTTAGCAGAGCTGAAAACTAAGACTCCAACTGCGTACAGTCATTGACATCCCCCGCATGGATAGGCAGCTCGTAAAAGAATCCCAATTGTGAAACATGGTCTTCTCCTTGCGTAGCCACGCCGACTGTCTCTGCTGACTATTTCTCCCTTGCCGTCTGATAGACGGGCCAACGTACGATTGCCCATGTGAAGGGTTATACAAACTACGTAATATGACTGCCGCTACATTAAGCTTATTTGGTAGAGTGAAGCTACGGCAGAGATCCACACAGTAGTGTCATGGAATGGCGCTTGTCAGATATCATGTCATTGGAGGGATGTAAGGATCCGAGTACATCGTCTTGGCGCGGCCTAGTTAGGCAAGGGACTTTGAGTCGGCGCATGTGCTTGTCGTATGCAGGGCTCAGGGGACTATTGCATGTACATGTATCTATGTGGTAATGAAGAGTCTAGACTGATGAAAGGCATGTTATTGGTCTTGTGGGTTGAAGCAAATTTCTCCTATTTTTCTTGGCTTCAACTCGGCGTTGGACGATAAAGGAATAGTCCTTGATACACATGGAGTGATCCTTTGATGCATCACCTCCTCGGTTGCTCCATCCTATGCCCTATGCTATAATACAATTCTTGTACTCCAGATGACAGCTGCTCATCACACAGAAGGCCAAATAACCTTTCATCTACTCGCGCAGCTTCAGCAAGCTGTTGACCATGTCCACAATACTCTCCTCCAGGGGCCTGAGCGTGAGGCCCAGCTCAGTAACGGTCTTGGTATTATCAAGTCGGTAAGCGGGAGGAAGAGGGGTACCGGTGTTGCCCTTTGGAGTCAGCTCCTTCAGCTCGGGGAATTTTTCCCTGATGATGTCGCAAATCTGCTGGTAGCTGTAGGCTGAGCTGGAAACGAGGTATCGCTGTCCAGCAGCCTCTGGCTTTTCATAGGCCAGCACGTGAGCCTCGCCGACTGTAAGATTCAAGATTAGTAATTGAGAAATACGTCAAGATTGAATGCTGGGAAGGCTTACGATCGCGGACGTCGACAAATGCGTGAAAGGCAGTGTCGGGAACATCCTTCTCCGAGCCGTCGAATAGTCGGTTGATGTCGGCGGAAGAGGTGTTGAGCGACTTGATATCGCTGACGCTGTGAATGATTGGTCCGTAGACCAACGGAGGGCACATGGTGGTCACGGTAAAATTTGGCTTATTTGCCTCGACATAGTTAAAGACGGCTCGCTCGGCGAATACCTTTGATGCGAGATATGCCAGGACGGGGTCGGTGTTGGCTTTCTCGACGGTGATGGGGTTCCAGTCTGCCTCTGTGTAGGTGTATCCGGGGCGCTGACCTTGCAATGGGTCCAGGACAGCGGCAAAAGATGAAGTGACGACGACTCTGGAGACGGAAGGGTTGTACTTCTGGACAGCTTCCAGGATGGACGTGGTGCCCCGGATAGCGGGCTGCATGAGCTCCTTTTCGAAGTCGGTGGCATTGAAGATGAAAGGTGACGCAGTATGGATAACCTGTGTGTTGATACGAATTAGTAATTTTGTCATTTAATGATGCCTTGTGTGTCTACTTACACCATCGACTCCCTTGACGGCCTCGTCAAAGGCATTGGCAGCAGCCATATCGGGAACAATGGCAATGCTTAGTTGCTCAGCATATTTTGAGTGCGACTTGCGCACTCCTTCGGCCGTCTTCTCTGAGCGTACGGTTCCGCGAACGTTGTAGCCCTTCTTGAGGAAAGCATCCACGACGTGGGCGGCGATGTAGCCGGAGGCACCGGTGACGAGGACAGTTTGGGCCGCCATTTCAACGTATAGTGAGATTTTCCGTTGAAGTAAGTTGTGATGGAGACTTTAAAATCTTAGAAGAAGACGGACTTTTATCAAGAAAAGTGCTTTCTTCGTGATGTCTATCCTTTAGATGTCTTTGAACTGTATTGCTACTGGTGTGGACGAAAATATCTTCCTCGTCGATGATGCCCCCCCTTTTATACATCTCCCAACAACTCAAGAAGCCAGCTTATACGCCCATGCTGAACCAAAATATCTTAGTAGTAAAGATATTTTTAGCATCGCCATGAAAGATAGCATCTCGCCTTGATGCTGTATCATGTAATTCCGAGGGTTCGGCTAATGAATTCTGATTATCTCAACAATATGAGTCAAATGATGCCTTCCACTCATCTAGACTACGAAAGGGAAGAAGAAAATGGATATGGGTATCAAAAAGGGATAGATTATCAAGCGAGCCCTGAAGCGGAACAAGCATACTGTAACGAACCTGCCAATTCCAACGCGGTGCTAGATAAAAGACGGGAGGATTGATATAATGTTTAGTAATTAACCTAGCAGAACTAGTTGTTAATGAAGACATCCTGTTATATCGTATTCCCTTGGACAATTGGCCTGTGGGCCGTTCTTTTCACGGTAGTATGCTAACGTGAGGAAGTTGGCCATTAACTTATCCTGTCGAAAACATGGAGGGTATAGTTCTGGGGACCCACTGGCTAATGTCTCGAGGGAATACGGTAATTGACAGTGTTGTCATATATACTTCTAAGGTTCTCTTTTTATCTTTAAGCTTTTGCTATAAGGTTATGGGCAACATGGCTACGGGATCCCGATTTGGGCGTGCTTGATAAGCTGTCCCTATTGATATCGCTCTTATCCCTTAGGTTATGGGCTACACAATGTTCTTTGCTAGTTCTTTTTTCAGCCCTTTTTGCAGCTAAAGCGGTCTTTTGGGCGGTATTTGCAGCGGAGTTTGAAACGGGCTTTACAACGGGATTTACAGCAGCGGGCTTTAGGTTATGAGCATGTGTATATGGATGCAATACATGTAGCTACAACATCCCAATTTGGATATTATGCTTGATAAGCCACCCTAAAACGGAAAGATGATTAATCAAAAAGTCGTTTACACACCTCGCTTGGAGAGGCTTACTTCATTTTAATATCCTGAAAGGGAAGGCAACCTACAGTCAGCTGCGGAAATACTTTATAACATAAATCCGACAGCGATGCTATGTGATTCACATCTCTGTGTCTGTATAAGAGCTCAACTCTTGATTAGGAAGCCAAGAAGCATCTGGATTTCCACCCATCAAGTCGACAAAATCCACACAGTAATGATCTTCGAAAATACAAACTGTTGTAGTTTCCCAATTGCTATGGCAACTACTGTAGTTGCTATAATAGACATTTAACCTGACTAGATGACCTTGATCCAAAGGGATGCCTTTGATCCAATCGGATGATTTGCAAGCGAGCCGGAGTGAGACTCGTTAAAGATGTGGCACGCTAACGACTAGGATGTTCGCTCATTCTGCTCCCTCGAAACGGCATCGCATATAAGCAATGAGACAGAATGAAAGGAGTCCAACCCCTGAACAATTTGGTATGGCTATATGTCCATGCTTTGAGTCTTTATAACGCCGTAACTGAAGCAAATATATCAAAATGTTTTCTCAATCAGCACAACCGAATTCTGCTTCAAAGTGCTGTAAAACGACGTCATCATCTAGCATGTCAATGGAATGGTTTACTCGATACGGTCTAGCATCCGGCTCTGCACTACCGAGATGCATGGGATTGTTGCGTCCAGGAGCCGGCACTCCGTCTTCAGAGTCAGTTTGAGGATGCTTATTTCTGAATTAAACTTTTTCTATTCGATGCGCTAGAGATGACTCGCGGGTTGTCACCTGACGAGAGCCGATCAAGTGAAGCTCCCGCGATGACTTGTCGTCCGTCGTGGCTGACTCGCCCACGGAGATCTGTTTTTCTACAGAGCTTCTCTTTTGCATTTGTCATGCGTTGGTAATTGTGTCGACTGAAGCATCTCCGGTTCTCAGTTTGAGATGCCAAAATGGAAGTTCACATCTATGATACACGTTCGCATCATTTGAATCAGTTAGATATCCTATCAAATATGCCCCAAAGTGAATGCTTACGTCCCTCAAGACATGGAATCACAGCACATTAGAACACTCGGGAGCGCCTTATTACATCTTCCCTATTAACACTTTAACAATAACGACTATTCAAAATGCCCATTGATGAGAATTCTCACTTCTTTTATAATGGGGACGTCAAGATCCATGACCACCTTTACAGACAAGGCGCAGCATTGGTGTTCGTCCACGGTCATCCAGACAACAAAACGACCTTTTCCAAGCAAATCGATGAGTTCTCCAAAGACCACACTGTCATTCTTCCTACGCTTCGAGGATATCCCCCAAGCGGTGTACCGCTGGAACCCAGACGCCTACGATGGCGATGTTATGGCGGGTGACTTGGTGGCCCTTCTGGATCAATTGAAGATTGAACAAGCAATTTTTGCAGGAGGAGATGTTGGAGGCATTACTGTGCAAAAGTTGGCTTTTCTACATCCCGAGAGGCTATTGGGTCTGGTCATGTTCAATACACCAATTCTCGGCACTATGATGCACCTTATCCACCACGACAAGGAACAACAGCAGCTATCCAAGTATTCACTCAAGTACATCAAGCACAACCCCGGTGACGAGTACGACTTGGACCACGTCGTCGGCGCCATTACGGATCCCGAGTACCGCGCCGAGATTAAAGAGTATCTCAAGAACTCTCCAGAAGGCGGCATGTTTTACTTTTTTTCTCAAGAACTTTCCCGCGCGGCCCCAGGCTGGACACTGGCCGTGGAGAGAAGATGCGCCAAAAGTGAACCGAGAGCTACGGTCATGGCTTGATGCGCTGGAAAGCGGGCAGCTTTGATGGGTTACATGAGGAGAAGCGATGATGAATGGCGTAAAATAATTGGGATCGTTATGAGGATGAAATTACGGGAGCATTGTAAGAGAAAAGCACGTGTTTACGAGGAATACATGGCCAAATAATCTAGGTCCTTATATATGAAATGGCTACAATAACAGTAATTGCACATGTTTTTTCCCTAATTGTAAATGCTCGTTTGGTATATTTTGTGTACGTGAAAGCGCTTTCGGGTATATATTTGGCTTCAGGTAGATATTGTAGCAATATTGATGCGCGCGACCTGGAGCACCACCTCGGGATATTACAAGCAATCACTTCGGAGAACAATTATGTAAAAGAATAAACGTCTTGTAAATGAATACCATATGACTCTAAAATGCTATCGAGCCCGCTGTGCCTTTTCCCATGATATAATTCCTCGCTGTGCGCCCAGAGTTGCATGTACGCCCTCCCCTCTGCATGCCCACCGCCGTCCCGCCAACCGAATGCTCCCCATGGTTTCTGTCTCGATCTGAGAATATTTAAGCAGATGCGGCCTCCTCGAGTCTCTTCTGAGCCAATCCACCCAGCTTCTCAGCGGCGTCACCCAAGCTCCTGGGGTCAGCGCCCTGGATCATGGCCTTGCCGTTGACAGCAACCTGCTGGCCGTCCTTGAAGAACAAGAATGTGGGCATGGCGGTGATGCCATATCGAGCGGCGACGTCTTGGACGTGGTCGACATTGACCTTTCCAAAGGCGAGGTACTTGTCGGCGCTGTGCTTGTCGGCAAGGCCCTGGTAGATGGGGGCGATGGCCTTGCAAGGAGGGCACCAGTCGGCGTAGAAGTCGAGGGCGACGTAAGTGTTTGAGGCGAGGAGAGAGTCGAGCTGCTCGGAGGACTCGATGTGGTGGAGGTTCTCGGCACCCATTGTGAAGTTGTTGTGTGGTTGTTGTTGGTGTTGGTGTTGTTGTTGTTGTGAGGTTGTTGATTGTGTTGTCTTAACGACTCGTCAAGTCTATTCAGAAAGACTCTATATGTAGGCTGATTTGATATATATATAAATCAAGTACCGGAAAGGTGATGAAAGAAGATGAAGAGGGCAGAGGCGACTTTAAAAGTTGGAGTTGTTTTTGTCAGCGATGACCCGGATGGTGCAATGCTGATGAGGGGCGCAATTAAAGAGGCGTGGCGGGGTTGGTTCAGAGAGAGAGAGCGGGCCGCAAATTATCCGCAAGATGCCGCAAATGGGATTTTCTGTTGTTACTGTTTGTTTGCCTTGTTGTGATGAAGAGCGTTGGTGAGTTTATTGTTTGTTGTTTGCTATTGTTGTTGTAGTTGTTGTTGTAGTTGTTGTTGATTGTTGTTTGTTTGTTGGATTGAATAAAGATGATAAAACTTGATCAAGGCAGAGACTGATGCAAATATATAGATGGAATGAGGCCTAAAAGACGCAGCGATGGATCTGTAATGCTCTGTAATAACTCGGCGCCCGATTGACAATTTACGTGCGAATACGTGCGAGCACGAGCGAACTGGTGTGGAATACTTGGTACGAGGTGAGACAAGATGAGAAATTTACAGCGAGATGAGCGGCATCTCCGTGCCGCAGAAGGTACCGCCGCTAGTCTTTTACTATGGAAGAGTACATCAGAAACCACGTAGCCGCTGTAACACCACCCCGAAGCCGCTGGAAACATGAGGATTCTTTGTGGCTGATTTGGAATCCGGCGGTGACGTCATGTGGACCGTTCTGTGGCTCATTCTGTGGCTCGTGCTGCTTTTTGGTCGAGGATGAGAAGCTGAGAAGCTGAGCTTGCACAGCCACATCTCCGACATTCCTTATGTCATCACATTCTGCTGCTTAGTTATCAGACTAAGCTTACACACTCTCTCGCAATCAGTTGCCGAAATGGTGCTGGATGAATAAATAACGAAAGAATCAGAGAAAATAATGAGCTGGCTTTAGGTTTTATATCATCTGGCACCTGCTGACCAAGTCAAAAAATAATGCATCTTTCCAGGCAATTCTCATAAATACTGCACAATCTGCACACTTTATAATTGACTATCGATTTTACTAATCAATTGCTTCATCTTGTCGCCTCGCATTGATTTACCCGAATCTCCCAACACCGAGCATTACAGGTGCGGAAAGAGTCTGCGAACCCGCTTCACAGCTTGGAGCCTCAACCAACCGGCCTCTTCCGCCTTGATTCAACCTTGATTCAACTAGCAATGACTTGCCGAATCTCTCAACCCCTGGCCTTGACTCAATTAGTTGAGCCAACTGACTCTCCTCACGGCAGTACTTTGCGCGCATCTCCAACATGAAACCATCAACATGATCCGATTTTACTCTCTAGACCTGTTCCCTCCTGCAAAGATGAATTAATTTCTCATCAACAGCTCTGCTTAGAAACCAACTTGTTTTGCAAATCCATCACCGCCATCAATATGTCTCAACGAGCAACACTTTGCGACTCCTCCGAAACATCGCCATTGGATACTCTTGTCAATTGCTCCATCTCAAACCCCCAAATCGCCCCCTTGTCAACGTTGACACCGATCTAAACCCACGGGCCATCGGCTCTCGAAACAGGCAACTTGCTGACTCCATCGCGGGCTGTCGCATCTCTTTCACGGCTGAGAATCGCGGCGTTTTTCTTTTGACGCTGTTCGGGTTTCTAATCATGCCGCTTTGATCGCGGACTACTGCACCTCTTTTGATCGTAGCGCTCCGTTCCAGTGGCTGTAGACGGAACGAGCTTCCCCGCAGTGAGGCTGCATTGCGACACATCCTCAATGGATTGCGAATTTCTTAACTCGATGAGGATAGCAGTGCCCTTGTCAAAGTTCCAATAGAGATGATGCTGGAGATGCGCCTTGTTTTAGAGTTACCTGTTTAGAGACGTCATGGGAGCTGCAACATGAGTGTCTTATCTGCTGGGAGAATACACGTATAAAGGGAACCGTTTGCTCCGAATGAGATTCTCTTCATCTCCAAGCTATATCAATATAGTCTTCAAGACATTGCACTTCTCTTTTCATCACTTTATTTAGCAAAAAACACACCATCGAAAATGACCGTCGCCAGCGAGTTTGAAGTTGCCAACCGGCAATATGTTGCTACGTTTGACAAGGCCGACCTGCCTATGCCTCCCGGCCGGTGCGTTTCATCCGGCATTCATTATTTTCTGCATCAGTCCATTTTTCTGCACAGCAATTTGAAGATTCTCATGATTTGCTAATATGAGATGAGATATTCAGAAAGGTGTTTGTCCTGACTTGCATGGACGCTCGTCTGGACCCAGCCAAGTTCCTCGGCCTGGAGGAGGGCCACGCCCACGTCTACCGCAATGCCGGAGGACGAGCTGCCGAGGCGCTGCGCTCCTTGATCATCTCCCAGCAAGCTCTGGGAACCGAAGAAGTCGTCGTTATCCACCACGTATGAATTGTCCTCCCCGAAGCTTTCATGGAGATGTAATTGGCTAGTTGACAAGTTATTTGAACAAGACCGACTGCGGCATGCTCATCATCCACGAGGAGGAATTCCGCAACACTGTCAAGAAGAACACTGGCGAGGATGTCAGCCACGTTTCATTCTTGACCATCAAGGATCTGCAGGAGAGCGTCAAGACCGATGTCGAGCTTCTGAGGAAGAATGCTGCGATCAAGGACGTGCCTATTTCGGGCTACATCTTTGATGTCAAGACGGGCAAGATTAACAAGGTTGATGTTTAAATGCGTGTGCGCGTGGGGGCAAAATAGATTAACACCACTAGTATATCTCATGTTTTATTTTCGAGTTGACATTTTTTTGTTACTTGATCATGGCTGTTGACCAATACATGTCTTTTTCACGACGAAGCTCTCCTTTCGATGTCAGTTGAGGAGTGCACTTGACATGAGCCGTAATACTCCGAGGTCTTCAATTGCTCCTGCAACTTAAACTCAAAGTGACATACGCAACTCCCTTCTGCTGCCATCTTGCAGCATCGCGATTCCCTCATCTAGAATCTGTCCACGTTATGCATATAAATATTTGGCCTCGCGCTCAAACCACCAGACGAAAGGCAGAACACAACACATCACAACAAATCATATTGCAAAGATGTCTGGCCGCGACCGCGAATTCTACTTCTGCTTCAGTTGCCGCAAATCTTTCGCCTCCGCAGAAGCCTACAGGGAGCATGGCTCGGACCCTTCACATTCGTATCTCTGCATTTCTTGCGCTCATCCACGCCGCTTTGCCACGCACGATGAATACGAGGCTCACTTGGAGCACGTCCATGCCTGGTGCCCACGATGCTCTGCTTTCTTCATAGAACGCCAAGACCTCGGAAAGCATGAAGAAAAAACCCATCACAAGTGTTCGCACTGTGAGAGATTCTTCAACTGTACTCTGGATCTGTTAGACGTCTGTTCCGCCTCCCCCCCAACAAAACTCGTTGCCTGGATCAAAGGACTGACATCGACTAGCATCAGCTCATACATGAGGAGCCCACACGTGCCCGGCCATCCTACGGTTGCGTCTTGTGCGGCCGACAGTTTACCACAAACTCCGACATGGTGCTGCATCTAGAGCACCGTGACTGTCCGACAGGCATGGAGCGCTCAATCGTCAACAAATTGGCAAGACACTTCTCCCAATCGTCTGAATACACTAGCGGACGGTTCAATTACAAATGTCCCACTTGCGAGTAGCAGTTCAAAAGCATGGGCATTCTGTTGCAACACGCGGAGAACGACGATTGTGAGGAGGACTTGAACGAGAGGGGGACGCCCCTGGTCATGTTTCTTGCTTTTATGAAGAAGGGCCTCGTTTATATCCTTAACCGGAAGCGTGAGCGTGAGCTTGAGGCTCAACTAGATGATTTCTCTGACGAGTGAATCAGTCACTTGATGGTAGCCAGCATGATTATGGAGAGGATAGGATAAATCATAATACTACTTGGCATTGCGTAGACACCAAAAGATCACTTGTAAAAAAAAGAAACATCTGAAAGTGAGACTGTGTGAATATACTCTTCTATTTTATCGTTGAATGCAAACTCAAATATACAATTGGGCTTCTCTGGCTGGATATGTACCTACATATCCAGTGCTCCTACTCAAGACTTTATTACGATCTTGTGCAGTCACACTTGCTTCAGCTGTGGTAGCATAAATATAGCACACGCCTCTTTCTATGTTTTCCGTAACCACATCGACCATATAAGTACGTCACCTACACATGTTTATCATATCGACGAATACATTCTTGATCCTCGCATGTGTCATGATTATTTTGTCGCCGCTCGTTAGACGTAACCGACTCCAGCGATCTCATCCTACCGCAACATTGCCTATCTCTCCCATCCAAATAAATACCTTTGTTCACAGACGGTCCTTCAAGACATGAATCATAGAAAGCCACCGATGGCGCGGCCATCACAACAGCCAAACACGCAGCAAAGTCGACCGGTCCTTTACAGCATGGCACATAGACCGCCACTACAACAACGAAACATGGAGCAAAGCCAGTCGCCTCTTTACAGCACGGCACTTAGACAGCCATCGGTGGCCCAAGAACAACCACGACAACGACAGCAATTAACCAGAGGACGAAGTCGATGGGCGAGGGTGGAACAAAGTCAGCCGCTATACGAGGACCAGGGTCCATCACCAAACTTGCAGCAAAGCCAACCAACAAACGCAGAAGAGAGTCGGGCAATAAACGTGGCACAAAGCAAACCGATCGACGTGGCACAAAGCAAACCGATCGACGTGGAACAAAGCAAACCGATCAACGTGGAACAAAGTCAACCGATCAACGTGGAGCAAAGCGAACCAGCAAACGTGGAACAAAGCCAACCAGAACAAAGCCAGCCAACAAACGTGGGACAAAGCCAACCGATAGATAAACCCGAACATCGTTGCGACCGCTGTAGAATAAACTTCCCTTCGTCACATAAACTGTGGCAGCATATTCGGGAGTCAAATGTACACTTTGTGTGTGAGATTTGTTACATGCGTGGACACACAGCCGATTTGATGTCGCCCGATTTGCTTGATCGTCATTTATCGAATGCGCACAACTATTGCTACACCTGCAATAAGACCATGCCCTAGGGGGGTGTGCATAACTGCTGTTCTCATTGCGAAGAGTCTTTCTTGGATGAACACCATCTGCAAAGGCACAAAGTTGAAGAGCATCATAAGTGTTTTGATTGCGGAGAATGTCATAAGAGTGCTCAGCTTCTGAAATATGTGAGTCAATCCCAGGAACTCGTGTGTCGAGCGAGTGGGAAATGGAAATGTGTAGGCACATGCAGCTGACTTGATAAATGTCTCTGATTTAGCACTGGTGCACGGAGATATACAAGAAGAAAACGGTCGCCTGCTTTGGATGTTCCGACATGTTTCCCAGCGTCGCCAGGATGATGATGCACCTACATATGGGGAAATGTCAATCCGGATCCTGCTATCAAAGGGTCGAGGCTCACGCAAAGTCGTGGCGCGGGTCAACTGGATTCGGCATCTATATGGAAAATGTCCGGCTGTATGTGTGTCCAACTTGCGGCTACATGCATTCCGCTCTGAGTCCTCTGTTTCGACATGTTGAAAGCCGCGTCTGTGCCGAGAGTTCAAGTACGAGCGGCAACTCGGTCAACTCGTTTCTCACAGACCTGACATCTCACATGAGCCGGCAGGCTTAACTATATATGCCTGGTGGCATAGGTCGATCTTTGGATTCTGCTCAGCGATGCTCATATTTGGCTAACATTGAGCGAAATGTCACTTAAAAAGAAGATATTATAGCATAACTACTATAATACCAGCGATCCATTACATAGCACTACAATTCCTGTCGTTGGTGCTTTGACTATCTGTGCATTTAGGGAGGCTTGGACCTTTCCCCAATCAACGCAATCATCAAGTCCCTGTAGTCTCCATCCGGGAGCTTCTCGTTTAGCTGAGTCTTCATCAGCTTACCATGACTATTCTTCTTGCTCGCGACGTGAAGTCCCTGGAGCCTCTCAATGCCACTCCAATACAATCGAAGAGCCCTGTATGTGAAGGTGCTATAATGCCATGTCGACTGTTCCAGCGTTTTCCACAAGCCGACCACGTCCGATTGCCCGCTATCTGTTACGAAATCGAGGATATGCAAAAGGGCCTCTTCCGTGTAGCCGGAGAATTTTCGTGAGATGTCCTTGTCTAGTTTTCGTCCATATCTCTTGTTGTAAATGCCCCTCATGGCCCGCAACTGGGCGATATTGGCACTCGCCAATATGTCCACGATGGGAGAGACATCGATGCCGGGAGGAGCTTCAATTAGGCAATAAATCTCTGTAGCTTCATGTTCCATCTCAGCGTATATGGCGGGGACTGCATCTTCGGTTCTGGTACCGAATAAGATTGGGCTGTAGAGTTGGAAGAGAGTGTCGTCAACCTTGTTTCTGATAAGCTGGACCAAGTCCTCACCTGAAGTAATCTTGTACTTGTTTACAATGGCACGAATATCAGCGTTAGAGCGACATAGTAGAACGTCGTCTAGTGCTGTTTTGTTAGTAACATCACCGGAGAGGGCTCCCTGCAGAGTATAAACATCAAAGTCGAGGGGGCCCCTAAGGAGAGCCAATAGGGCGACTTGGATGAAGCCCTGGCTTTTTTGTTGGATTTGGTCGGCTAGATGAAGGTTGGTTCGGTTATAGTAGTCTTCCTTCAACCGGTGAAGGGCTCGTGGATCCTGGAATTTGGGATTGGTCAAAACCCTGATGAGTGTCCTATTATAGCGGCCATCTCCTCTCATTGCTGCTTGGAGTCTATTGATATAGGCAGTGGTATCAATGTGCTGCATACAGACGTTTTGACTTTCATCATATCCTGGAGAAGCCGGCGTTGGAAGGATATAGATCTTGTATTGTTGCTCCTCCGAGACTGGAGCGTATCTGGACCGTTGCCGTAGCTGCCATTGTAAATTGGGCTGTGGCTGCTATGGATCATATTGCAAGGGTTAGAATACGTGCCGGCTTAGAAAATGGCGATACTTGGGGAAGTGTGGTCCATCTTACCAAAGTAACATCTGTGTGTGGTGCATCTATGGACCACTGCTGAGTGTATTGCTGCGAATGTTGTAGATATTGCTGGCTACCTGCAGGTTGTTGTCCATACGGAGGCTGTGAAGCATCTTGGGCATATTTGCTAGGCGGTATCGCACCGTAATTAGGAGTTATATGGGTTGGATACAGGTGTGTCGGAAGAGCTGATAAGAAAGGATGAGGGGGGCGATGTTGGGCTACATGCGGAAGCGGCCCAGAGTAATAGTAGGACTGGTTCAGTCCTGGTGTCGAGTTTGGGTTCGGGGGAAGTGAGCTGTTTGGCTATTGCTGTCTCTGGTGACCAGGTGTTTGACCAAATTGTCCGGAATTGTAGTCCATTGCGGGTGGATGAATGATTTTGATGGCCGATGAAGAAGTAGTTGCTTTGTACCATGAAGAGGCAAGTCTGGGACTCCAAGGCCGGAAGTACTGTAATTGCTCTTGCCACACGATCGACTTTGTCGGGCTACACTTGATCTTTATGCACATTTGATACCTTTTTAGAAAGAAGACAAAAGAACAGCTTTGTAGACATTCAGGGTCAGTCTTGGGGCTTTCATGCGGCAGTGCCATTGGGATAGCACCGCGATGTGAGCGTAGCTTCTTTGTTAGATGTAGCCAAAAAGTCTCAACAAAGGTTTGAACAAAGCGATTGAGCCTGTCTCAAGACATCCAATGATATTAAATCGTCTACCAAGACAAAGATATTTGTTATTAGGCGCCCGTCAGCTGACGTTTATCCATGATGTTGCTGTCTTTGTGAGAGGGATCTGGTGAACAGCACGAACAAAGGGTTATTCAGGCCTTTGATGCAACGCAATGGCTTCAAAGAGATGCGTCCCCAGTCAAATGACACGATGGAAATAGTGTGTAACTAGACGCAGTGTGAGATTGGTTTATCGCGAGCGCTGCTTGTTGTATCGCTCGACTTCCATCATGGTCTTGTGAATAAAATGTGCTATATGCATACACACACACACGCACACACATACACACATATATAGACATGACGGAGCGCATTACACAATGCTGTTTCCATTAGTATTCATCAAATACTACACTTACTAAGGCTACCGCCGGCAGTCACTTGACAGATGCCTGAATCTCCGCTAGGGGGTGACATGCCTCACCTAAACATAGATCCAGATTCGGAAGAGCTCATGCAAAGCATATGGGATTCATCATTCGATTGTTTAGAATTATTTTGCTTATGTAACTGGCCAGGACAGATGCCGTCGCCGAGCGCGAAGCGGCAGAGTGGCAGTTTCGGACTTGGATAGACAACTTAAGAGTGTTCATCCAGAGTACCAGCCTGGATACGCAACTATGTGGAGAGAAAAGTGGCCGGATTCGTCAAATGATTATGATTGATTACACGTCTTGAAAAAGAATTTATCTGAAGGTGTGCAGCTTGTTATAATTTACTCTCCTCCATTGGGTTTAACTGACCTGACCATGTTTGTATAGCACTTAGATTACTCTCTTTAGGTTAAAACAAGCCCTTTAATAGAACATCCCCTAATGTCCCTCTTTTTGGCATCAACGGACCTTTAAAACGGTTGGATAAAGCCACCTTCTTCTCCTTTCAAAGGACTCAAGATGGGTTGACCAGGAGAATCAGCCAACGGTCTTTTCTATTGATGTCGGTGGTAACAATACATGACTTGCTAGGACTGTGTCTGCAAGCACTAATAGTCATGGAAATTCCTCCTGCCGATTTCTGGGAATGAGGTAGCGTGATTCCTTGTCCAATATATGTATCTAAGGAGGTGTTTACCGCAGAATTATACAGCTTGATAAAAACAGGAAGTGATTACTCTGCATAATATACTCTCATTCTTCTAATCCAGGAACATTAATGAAAGATAGAAAACACAAGATTACTATTGCTAGCCACTCGAAAATCTATAGTAGCAATTAAAAAATGACAATGGATATAAGTATTTCTGTGTAAGTCACTATTATAAAATCCCGGATGCGATTGAGGGGCAACTTCAATCATGATGTTGTAAGAACATCTACATGTACCTAACGGAAGATATTACCCACCTCGACCATTTCCAAAATACCAAGACTTTAGCTAATATGAGCTTGACAGACTCCAGATACCGTCAACGGTTAACACAAGTAACCATCAGGTCCTTGTTTTTATTTTCCATTGGCGTTTATTGCTAAGCTTGGTTTCATACTTTTGCTTTGGTGGCGAACCATGCACCTTAACGTACATATGCTTCAGAGACAAACCGTAGAGGCTCAGAGAGTAGTTCAAATGTAGGTAGACGGATAGGTTAAGCTGCATAACTGGGCAATTTGTTTTATTATGTACACAATTGGTAGAAAGTATAGAATGGTTTCAATCTGAACGTTGGGTTTACAACTAGTCCTGTAACCATTTGAAACGTGCATGAGAGAGTGTATATATAATGCGACTTTCACGACATGATAAACACTAATATTGAAGCGTTGACAAAACATTGTGTCCAGTGGATGTCCCTTGCTGGTATGTTGCTGCTTTTTCCTCGCGAATCAGATCAAAGCCCATGAGATACACCTCGTCATTGTTATCACGGGATACCACTTCCCCTGGGCGTGCATTCTGTGAACGGACAACTACAACGCTCGATGAAGTGATATTGTTTCTTTGAAGAAATCTCGTGGTGTGGAGAACAAAGACGGCTTCCGCGATTTTGTAACTGATTGTGAAGCAGTGGTTAAGAGAATATGATACAGCAGGGAAAGGATCCAGTTCGATTGACTTTGCCAATTTCATCATTGAGGAAATGTAGCTTGGTGATACATGTACAAATAAGAGACGATGGAGTCTTGGATCGTACAAGTATTCTTTCACGCCTAGAAGAGAGACATCGGTGGTCGCTGGATTTAGGCAGCTTAATGGAGCAGACAGCTCGCCCATTTCAGTCTGCATGGCTTTAAATTCCGGTGTTCCTACAAGAACGTCGTTGGAAACCCTTCTGCTTGATAATATGAGCTGTTCGCCGTTATGCTGTAGAGGTAGAGTAGACACATCTCCTGCGGCTTCAACCTCAAAGAGAAGATCACCAGGAGTCTAAAGCAATAGCTGACCCGCTTAAATCTCCTCGGCAGCCGAGTTTAGCGCCAGGAAGCTTTGGGGCCTACCATTGGATTCGACTCTCGGAGGCGCTCCCAAAACCTGTTCGGGTTCGGCTTGCATAAGTGTATGTTGTATCACCTCCTTCGGAAGGCCTAGAAAGCGTACTCGGAGTCGCTCCAACCTATGAAAAGTTTTTCGTTCCTGGTGCCTCTGTATTAGATCTATCAGATCTCTCTTCTCGGCATTCTTAAAACCCTGACCATTGTGGAAGTCAAAAAGCTATTCTATCACTCCTTCTGAGGCCCTGTAGCGCATAAAGGGCAAGGCTACCGATATAGCTGGTGGCCCAGTCCAATAGTACCCGGTAATAGTCAGCTAAACACCTCCATTATTTAGTTTCCGCAAGCCAAAAGCTCCTAAATTCCGTTCTAAACGATTCGTCAATGACCTTGTATCACTAGATAAGGCGTTACAAGCCTCCAGAAACTTGATAGGGTTTCGGTTTCTTACAGAGATGGTCTGGGTGAACGTGTCCGTAGAAGCTCCCCGCTTCCTGGGGAACATCGTCTGATGATTTATCCTGCGAAAGTTGATTGGAACTGCTAAGCGAGCGCTTTTGAATACGAACTACTGTCGGTGAGTAAAGGGCACGTCTGTTGGACGCATTTCAGACCATAAAGATACTGCCTGCCTTGATATTGAGGGCGTACAGGCTGCTCTTATCCGCGTTGTAGATTAATGACTCAAATCTCGGCGACTATCTGGCCATTCAGCAGCAAGAACAGAAGAATAATACACAGCCACATCAATGAAGCACTGCATGGGTATTAATGGTGCATGCTCGAGGAGCGTAACGCGGAGCGTAACGCGGAGCGTGCCCACCAATAGATATGGCTAGGGGGTCGGGAATGTGATGCAACTATAACTTGTGTAACTTCCCTGCCGCAATTCTCACTGCCCACCTTGTTGCCTAGGATTTTGAGGCCCTCGATGTTGTGTAGAGATGAAAATTCCCGTTTCAAATAGTTTGTTGAAGCTCATGGCTATCAGTAAGCCCATCAACTAAGTCACGGTTATAATCTCAGAAGGCGACGGTGTTGTATATGAAATAGCAAATAGGCAACGAGCGATTGCTGAATAAAGTCTCAGTAACTAGATGGGTAGCTATCAAAATACAAGTGAGAATAGTAGTCGAATTTCCTCGGGCAGCTATAGATGACCCAGACTACCAGTGCCCACTACCCAGATGACTACCACCCGTTGGGAACCACGTAGGTAATTTGTTTACCTCGGTTGTCAGTCTCTGCGATTTGCTTGTAGCCCTTTAAATCATTTTCATCAAGATCAAGCTCTTCAATCTCGTCAAAAGCAATCTCCGGTTCCTCTTCCTCTTGTCCTTTGCTGTCCACGCCAACGAGTTCAGCACCGTCGTTATATGGCTTGTTAACCCACTCTCTGGGACCAAAAAGCCCCATTCTCTTCTTGTACCGCAGTTTCTGAACTCTGATTGCAAAGATGTAGTCGTTATGCTCTCTGTATTGCTGAGTAATAGTTAAGCTCCTGGATCCCGTTATCCTCGGCCCGATCGAGGCAATAGTTGGGATATTGACCCCCAAGCCCAGAGTTCCCCCCATACTCGTCATCCTTGTGGCTTCAAATGTTGGCTCAGAGCCTTCTTCAGTTTGAACTCTGCCAACCTTGATGCCTGTGATGTAGAAGACGGGGCGATAGTTCGACTTCTTTAAGAAGGTCTGTACTTCTTCAGCTTGGCCGGCATCATTATAGTCCTTCTGTGTGGGTTCGAAGTCGGTAGTATCTATGGCCCTGAAGTTGTGCCTTTCAAAATTGCCGCGGGCGCCATTGACTTGACCTTCAAGTCCAATGCCCCCAAGAGCGGCAACCCTGAGTTCAACACCGGCATCCCCATTCAGCGCAGCATCCGTTGTAACATCGGCATTGGTTTGAGAGTAGTGATTGAGACGTTCCTCGTCAATCTTGGGCTCTTTCCCGGCATTGAGCCTGGTCACCCCTTGGATGCCGGTGATGATCGTCCCGAGCCGTAGTCGATTGACGGCAACCCGTTGCTCGACTTTGTGGTATACATAAGCACTTGTAACCATGGTAACAATATAGCGTGTTATTTCCAATGGCAAAAGATAGCTTCGACTTCTTGGACGACTTTACTGGGAGGGCTCTGTTTTTCCCGGAGTTCTCGAAGAAGGATGAGTTTAAGGGGCGCGGGGATTGGGAACATATACTGCTCATATATATAATCTGTGGCACACCCTAACTTCGTTAGGCACTGCTGCATAACAACGGCGATTTGGTCGTGTGTGTAGCATCGACTGGCTATTGGTTCTTGCTCTCTGTATGTACTCTACATTCTGTCACACACACAGCCGTGTTAATATTCAACCAACGGCAAGGTAATGAAATCAATACCGCTTCCAGCACCGTTCATTGTGCCCCCAAGTCTGCTGAATTATTCTGGTGATTGAGTCTCATCTCGAACCAGACACTTGAATCACCCTCAACGGTGTATTGGCGACTTTAAACACATATCAGCCTGTCCATGCCTTCAAAGTTCTCCGGTCTCCGGAAGCCCCTCGCCAATATGGTCTCAGGACCGAGGAAAGTTCTACGGCGGCTCTTCGGGGCGAAACAAAAGGGCAATATAGTCCAACCTCCAGAAGCAGACACACCAGACTTAGCCGCCATTCCGCAAAGCTACGACATCAACGAAATCGGGAGAATATCCGAGGGCAGCCCAGAACCATCTATAGATCGTGAAGTGGACTATGAAGCTTCAGAGAGTGCTATGGGTGTTGTTCAACCGAGCTCTCAGGAAGACCGAAATGATCCCAGCGACCTAAGCGAGGTTAAAAGCGTACTGCTTGGTTCGACCGAAAAACTTGGGAAGACTGATATGCTGTTGGCTAGAGCCTATTTCGAAGAAATCGGCTATGAAAACGTTGCTGAGGCGTCCAAGAAGCATATGGAAAGCCGCGATGAAGAGATACAAATGAAACTAGGACGTGACGGGCAAACACAATCATGGAGCAATGAAGAAGTCTTTTCCATCGCTCAAAAAGTCTTGACAGTCCACGAGGCTCTCGTTAATAATGTACTGCAGACCGAGATAGGCGCTTCTTTGGAGCCAGAATTTTCGACCGACGATCTGGTTGAATTTAGGCTACACAGCGGCGAGTTACTAAAACCAAGGATTCGGAAATATTTAGAGGCCATGTTCGCGGCTTTCGCTTTACAGCTAGACTGCTGCAAAGTGAATCACTTCATGCGGTTAAAGTTGACAGGCTTTGTGGATCAGGTTGATCATGAAAAGCCGACTTTCTTTGATCTGTACCTGTCAAGTGGACATGATTGTACGCGGTCTTACTGGGTAGAGAGTAGATGTACATTTACAAGGCTAGTATGCTACTTTGTCGGTAATATGACATTTCAGCTGACACATTGGATAGAGAATTAACTCAGGGAGAAGTTACAGACTGTACTTTGATCAAGAAGTCTATACTTGATAAGAGAAAACTGGATGTCTTGCTCAAAGAGACTTATAACCAAAACCACAACACACAAAATACTTCGGCAATGAAAAGCACCCAAGAGAATTCACGCCCCTTACAGTTAAACGTTTCTGAGGAGCTCAGCTCGTTAGCCACGCCGATAGTATCGCTAGCAAGCCTAATGAAGCAATATGCGTCTTCCGACCATATCCGACGTGTCTGGAACGCTGAGCCATTCTCGCCAAATGAAAGAGACTGGCTTTGCCTAAACCTGTCTCTGTCGTTGTTTCACATGTCTAGTCGCAATTGGAACAGGGCGACATGGTACTCTGATGATCCTAACACAGAAATTGGAATATTCTTTCTCAGGGATCCCAGTACTCAGGAGATTGTAGATAAGACACGGCCATATATGTCATGGCGCCTCCAAGAGGAGTCTGAGGTTCTTCAAAGGACTGCAAAGGGCCTTGTCTATGATACCCAACTTTTGAGCTTTGCTAAGCTATTGATTGAGGTACACACATGGAGAAAGCTTGATCTCACCCCTGAACCAAAGTCCGAAGAAGAACTTCGCTCCCGTCTCCGGAAGTATATTGACGCCAACATCAATTCACCCAGGGACCTCAAGCTCATTTCTGCTCTCAAAGCCTGCCTGGGCCATGTCGGGCGTATTGACGCTACTGCAGAGGACAAGCCGGAACGAATTCAGATGTATGTTTTCAAAAACATAGTAACACCATTGCATGAGTATCTGGGCACTCCCAATCTGCCAAAATCCACATTGGCGGCAATGCCCCCGTATGATCAAGCTGTGTTAGACGGTTCAAATGAGTCGACAAATGACACGCCTATATATGACACCCGTATTAATGACGGCAAGCATGAAGAAAAAAGGTAAGTCCTATAGTCCTTAATCCCCCAAAGGTGAGGATCTTTTTTTTCACGTAGATTCACTAATACTTGAACAGTCCATATGAAAAGCAAGAATTCTGGAACAAAATGGAGATATTCATTAAGAACTACATCAGCCCTCTAGCACTGTCGGATGATGTTAAACCATGGCCCGAAAAGAAAGTCCGGATAGCAGTTATTGATAGTGGTGTCAAGGAGGAAGACGCAGAAATCGCGGCAGCAGCAATTACTGAACGTATTCGAGGCTATCGGAACTTCACTTCTCCAGATATAAACAACTGTGAAGATCAAATCGATCACGGGACTAGGGTCGCCCGCCTCTTGCTTACTGTAGCACCGGAAGCCGAGCTCTACATTGCAAAGGTGACAGATGCGACGAGAATACCGAAGAATCAGCTCCATCGCATCGCTGAGGTAGGACTCCGCACCCTTTGTTTGATGTTAAAGACTCATGTGTTTAACGGCCCTCTGATGGGCTTTAGCCCCCCCCCCCCCCCCTTTAAAAAAAAAAACGGCTTGCACCTGTGACGATGGGATTATGGGATAATACCGGTCTATCATTCACAGGCGGTTTTCAAATTCCTTGTGAACAGTTTGCTAACTAAGAAGCAGGCCATTAAATGGGCTGTACTGGAATGGGACGTCGATATCATCTCAATATCTCTAGCACTCTACGATGAACATTATGATATTAATGAGGAGATCACCGAGGCACTTTCGCCTTCGTCTCAAGATGCGAAGCGCAAGCTCGTGTTCGCCGCCGCCGGGAACCGAGGGCCTTTTGAACGACGAGCATTTCCGGCCAGAAACAAAGGAGTCATCGCCGTCCATGCCACAGACTGGAGCGGCGGGGGGGCGAAGTTCAATCCGAACCCCGAGGGCGAATTAAATCTCTCGACTCTTGGCGAAAATATCAAGATACGATGGCCGGATCCCGACAACCATGGTGAAATGGGGGACGCCTACATATCTGGCTCGTCATTCGCAACACCAATTGCAGCCGGGATTGCTGCAAACGTCCTTGAATTTGCGAGATATAGGTTGAAATTGAATGGCTGGAAGAAAGATGTGATTTACTCGCACCCTGGTATGATGAAAATTCTAAAGGCAATGTCTTGTCGGAGGGAAGGGTATGACTTCGTGCATCCATTGTTTCTCTGGAAAGAAGCGTTTCAAGGTTCCATTTGGAGATTACCGTATAATGATCCGCAGAACATTTGTGAAATATTGACCAAGATCATTAGTTCTTGAATACTTGGTTAGATTGTACGACTATCAAGGTGTATGAACAATATTGAACTCCTCCTAGGTACCTACAAAGTGCTCTCACTCTAGAAATTATGTAGCCTCCTGTGCCAATGACACACATACAATAACGATAATTGCTCTTTGCAATCAAGCAGCGGGCAACTACATGTACATTGAGATCAGCACATGACGTGTTATTAAGCGAGAGAATGGTAGCACAAGCCAGCCCCGTGCGATTTAGGCAAAGCCTTCTCAAAATCCATAGCCAAGGTTCAATTTCTCCCAGTCATCATCCACAGCTCCAGCTATCAATTACCTCACGTTAGCCTAAATATGGACCTGGTCTCGAAAAAACCCACGCAAAGCATTTCGGATGCTTCGCAAAAAGGTGTATCTTTGTTTCGGTCATGTTCTTTGCGCACTACGCATGCCGTCATCGAGTTCCAAGAGATGGAGCGGCTGTTCAGAGCTTGGACAGAAAGGTTGAGTGTCTTCAGCCAGAGTGCCAGTCTCGATATGCGGCTGCGCGCAGAGAAATATGATAAATTCCGTCCGATAGTTATGGATTACCTAGACGTTTTGAACGTAAACCTATCTCTCGGTATGCGAGTTATTGTAACACAGTCTCTCGCGTCCGTCTCAGCTAATTTTACCGATGTATAGCACACAAAATAGTCTCTTCGAATAAAAACGAGCAAATCGTCAAACAATCCCTTGAAATCCTCCTATTCTCTATCGGAAAGTCTTTGGAACGTTTGGATTGGGCCGCTTCTGCCATCGGTCAAGCGTCCCAAGGCAAGTTGATCAACAGAACCATCGTCTTCGCAAGGAAGCATGACGACTTCAAGAGGCTCACCAGAATGTTCTCCTTGGTAATCCTTTGGCGATACGCACCGAAAGATCAGTTGGGTAATATGCCTCTGAAATCCTTGGAAGCTCTCATACCTTCGGAGAAGAAGATTCTGCAGCGACATCCTAAGGGCTTGTTTCTAGCCCTCATCAAGACTTCCATCGTCCGACACTTTGGAATATTATACGAGCGCAATAGAAGAGACAAAGAGAACAAGGGACTGGCAGCGCTAGCCATGAGATCGCCGAAACCGCAAGGTTCCACTCCAGCGGATGGCGATACTATCACTGCGCAGTATAAATCTCCCCAGCCGAATCAACCAGCACCCGGCGAGGCAAATCAGGCGGCCAAACGAGACGACGAGGCACGATCAGAGAATCAGCTAACGGTACTATCGATTGACGTAGACCGCTACAATACGGGACGCCCTACTTCTGACGAGAAACCCGCTCCCCTTGTCTCTGAGGCTGGCGGGGCGTCATTTCCTAGAGCACCCAAGATCCCGAACGGACAGACAAAGGGCACTTGTCCAATATGCAAGCAGGAGTTTCCTGCAGAAGAGTTGCAGGGAGCTAAGTGGATGTGAGTTCCTACCTGGCAGAGATCAATAACGAGAAATTTCATGCTGACTTCAACAGAGCTCACGCCACTAAGGATATCAAGCCCTATGTCTGCATATTTGGGGACTGCATGTCGGGTATTCAATTCTTCGAGCGCCGCAGAGATTGGATTTACCATATGCATGAATTTCACTCGTCTATTTGGATCCCACCCATGCTTGACCTATGGAGATGGGAGTGCTCTTTGTGTTGTTCGGACTCTGATACGGAATTTATTTTTGAAGAAGGAGTGAAAACGAGCTTTATGGAGCACCTTGAGCAGTCACATCCTGATACTGATACGGAGTCGCGGCAAGGCTTGGTCAATAATTGTGCGGTGCCTCACTTTCGGTCCCCGGATCATTGTCCAATTTGTGGAACTCTTCACCAACCGGCTATCCCACTTGAACCCCAATCAGAGACGGCATCTAATTCAGGGGCTAAGGAGACTGAGAAAGCTGCTCAATCCCAGCATAAGCCCAAAGTGAGATTTGCTGCGCCAGAAAGGCCGACTGGTGAAGATGAACGGTGCCCAGCAGAGAGTTCGTCGTTAGACCCGCAGGACTGGCGCTCGACCCGAGCAACAGGTGACCAGGGAGTCGAAAATTGCATTGCCGAGCATCTAAGAGAACTGGCTCTCTATTTTTCAGACCGCCTCAACGACGACGATGACCAACGAGACTCCGACATATCATCAGGTAGAAGTTTAGTCAGTGATTGGTTCGACGTCGAAAGTTTGCCGCAATAAGGCCTCGGAGATGACGACCCAAGGCCTCCCTCATATATAGGCGATGAAATAGACCGGTTTCCCGTTCCGGATGAAGAAAAGGTCGAGATAAGGGAATGCATAGCCAGAAACCTCCGAGAACTTTGTGAGAAACGCGACGAGCAAACCAACTGGAACTTCAATTGGGTCGATGGCCATCGAATTGCTGAGCCAAACATGTCCGATGAGGAACGAGAAAGATTGTTTCCAGAGAATGACCATCCGGGCAACGACGATGGCTTACAGTCTAGGGCCTCGGAAATTCAAGAGCTTGACGATCCTGAGGTTAAAACAACTGCTGAGCCAAAGGTGTCCGATGAGAAACGAGAGAGTTTGTTCCCAGACGATGGCCACCCGGGAAACGGCCATTACTCATGGTCAGAACTCGACTCTCGTGAGATCAAAAACACTAACAAGCTTCCCTTGGGGGTTGCAAAAGACCTCAAATGCCAGCGTGATAGCCCCAGGCGCAAATGGTTCCAAACGTTGCTGGAAAAAGCCGCCAATGTAAACATTCGAGGTGATGCGGGCAATCGTTCACGCGGTAACCAAGATGAGAACAAAATTAGGTCAAAGTTCCTGTCGCGTACTAAGAAAAGAGCACGATGAGAGCCAGGTGCATCGCTGATGGCAGAGATTCAGTACCTGACATCAATCAGATGGCAGAACACTGCTCCGGAAAATGAAGCATTTTGGCAAGTATGTCGATGTTGATGCAAGATGGAAGCTATGGAAAGCGTTTGGAATTCTATGGTAGCTACTAGTAGGTATTAGTTAGGTCCTAGGTAGGTCTAGTTTACTAAAGTCTACATGATACTGCTCAATACTCAAGTTCGCAAGGAAGCCCTGCCGGGATATATCACGAAAACTGGAAGATGGAAGTTCTGTATATCAGCTACCAGGTAATCCAAACAACTGATTTGACAAAATATCTGTCACCTTTGCTTTGCAAAAAAACGACGAAAAAGAAAAAAGCACTTCAGTAGCCAGAGAATATCATTGGACCTATATCATCGCGATCCTCTCATGGCTCAGCGTCGAGTATAAGGATTGCTAGCCCACCGGCTTCAACAATGCACATAAGGTACCTGTAATAACGTCAACCCTACAGGTAGGTATCTGTTCACGTATTGCATCTTAGTACCAGGTATCTTTGCGGCTGAGTAATGCTGTCTGTCACAAGAAGACTGAAACCCTTCAATCCATATCAATCTCTGGTTTCCTGACAGGCGGCTTTTCCGGCCGGTCTGAGGGCCGTTTCTGGAGAATACTTGAAACACGCTCTCCTTCTCCTGGTACCCGCATTTGGGGGGGCGCTGCCCCGGTTCTGGCGCCAACAGACTGGGTAAAGAAACAAAAAAGGGATCCATGGCGGGAAAAAGTAGAGAAAGAAAGGGAAATTCTAGAAGCTGACGACGATGGATTGACTCGCGATGGGGGTGATGGGGGTGGAGGAGCTGCACTGTGGCTGTGTTGCATGTGCATTTGATTACATCTAATAGTTGATGCTGCTGCAGAATAAATGACTTGCACAGCCTGAACTGTACGTAGATATATTTGGTCAAGACACGTAAGATTTTACGAGTTACCACACGATACTAGGAATTCTAATTCAACAGAAGATACAGCACTCTATTCATGACAGCCCATGCTTAGCAGCCCGGCACGGCTCAGCGGCAGCCTCACAGACACAAATACGGGCTTGTCCTGTCCTCATCAAATCTTGCCGCCACACACCTGAAGCACGCACTTTGGCATCTGCCCTTTGCGCCGGGCAGCGAAATTGCGCCGGGTCTGAGATACTGACAATCTACTAGGTAGACAGCAGGAGAGATACGCATGGGCGTCAGGTATGTACGAGTACAGCACAGTATATCTCGCCTGCAGATCAAGCCGAGATGGCCAAGACGCGACGGACTGAAAAATTGAAGGGCAGCAGCAGGAAAAAGGAGAGCCCCAGCCAACCAGCCATGGAGCCTTGAGAGCCAAGTGTCAGTCGGTGCCGTCAAAAATGCCATGAGGACGGGAGGCAAGGACTGGAGGCGGACGAGAGGGGAAGGTGGAGGACGATGGGGGGGGATGATCGCTGACGATCTGCAATACGAGGGTTTTTGACATTGATGCTTTGCATTTTTGAATTACAGTAGGTATTGATTTCAATGGTTCACGGATTGAAAAACAAAGGCCGTCCTTCTTTGTCCAGCTGTTGTATTACTAGTACCAAAGTACCAAGGTAGGCATCATCTGGACATTGGATCAATGGTTTGACGCAAAAGCATAAAATCTCTCCCATGGCATTGATGGCATTCTCGTCCAGTCATTGGTTTCAAAAGATGCTCCTCATGGACGAATCGAAATCCCTGATCGGCGGCCCCCCAGACGTCATGTTTCAACGCAATCCACGCCCCCTCGTATTCTTGTCCGCGATTCGTATCAAGAGCAAATGGAAGCAAAAGAAAAAAAGAAGAAAAAAAAGACGCGCAACACACCCTCCGTCCCATCCATTCCACTCCGTTTGCCACTCCCAGTTCCAGCGGGCATCTTTTTATAGTGCCTGATCCATTGAATAGGTCCCAGCCATTAGTGCCTGGCCCTTGTTAGCGGGCCCTCCCAGGTACCTAGTAGGGGTGTGTAGGGCAGCCCCAGCGCGGCCCAGAAGCCCCAGAAGCCCCAGAAGCCCCCCAACAGCCCCTGAGCGAGCGACTCTCCGCACTGAACCCGGGCCAATTAGCGGTTGAGCGGCGCAAGGGGCGGTGCGACGCCAGAGAACCGGCGAGAACCCCTGGCTGGCCAACATGTACAAGTTTCGCGCCTAAACGGGAGGTCACTGCCAGATTGAGTGATTGTATTGATGCAAAAGTGCACGCTTTTCCCGCCACCTCAACAAAGTAGCCAGTCTTTTGTTGTTCTGGTGTGTTCGTTTTGAAGATCCTTTGTTGTTTTTTTCTTTCAAAAAGCTTCTCATTTCCCTGCTAGCTTTCTGCCTGTCTGTCGTTTCCATATCTTTGCCATCATCCAGCACCGTGTCTCTTTCTTGGACCATCAATCACTCGTTTTCTGTCACTTTGGGCTGGCCCTGCTCCAAACAACATTGCAAGTTCTCTCGTTTTTCCCGCGTCGACTTGGAGATTGAAATCAACCTCCCATTTGGCGATTTCGAAATATCCATCTGGTCAAAACCTCCACATTCAAACGCGCTCCGTTCTCGCAACTACTGCAACTAGATCCAGGACTAGGATCCAGGACCACGACCTAGCGACTTCACCATCCATCTTCGGGATAGGTGCTGCCATTTAGCCAGGGGCCGGTCCAATCCATCCCGTTGCCGTTGGCACAAGTTGATCCCGTATAAGCAGCGCATCCCGGGCTCACGTGGCTGCGTTTGATTCTCGACTGATTTTTGCTTATTTTACTCAATTCGCCGTTGCTGTGCTGTTCTCTTGTGACTGAGCATTGAGCGTTGGGTCTGAACACTGGTTCTGCAACTATCCTCATATTTTTTTTTTTGGACATCCGACACGACAACAACCATGAACTTTACGCGCAAAATCGACCGCGCCATGCAGTGGGCTGGCGAGAAGATGGGCGCCGAGGCCAAGGCCACTCACACCGACGAGTTCAAAGAGCTCGAGTCCGAGATGGACATTAGACATGATGGTTTGTCTCGCCCTCGTTTCCAGCGACTCAATTGGCTTCTCTAACCACCGTACAGGCATGGAGCGTCTCCTCAAATCCATGAACATCTACACCCGGTGGCTCTCGCGCCATTGCGACGCCCTCGAGGACAGAAACCGCAGCATCCCGCTTGCTCACCTCGGCCGGACCATGTCTGCTCACGCGGCCGAGCTGCCCGATACCGAGTACAGTCGCCGTCTCGCCTCCATGGGCAATGCCAACGAGCAGCTCGCCGAGCTTCAGACCACATATCTGGACTGTGCCAATGCCACCTGGCAGACGCACATTGAGCAGAACCTGAGCATGATGAAGGAATATCAGGTAAGAGATTCAATTTGCGAGTAATCTCCTGGGCCAATTACTTACATCACCCCCCCGACAGGCCGCTCGCAAGAAGCTCGAAAGCCGCCGACTCGCCTACGACGCCACCATGGGCAAGATGCAAAAGGCCAAGAAGGACGACATTCGCCTCGAAGAAGAGCTGCGCGTCAACAAGACCAAGTTTGACGACAGCACCGAAGACGTTTTCCAGCGCATGTCGGACATCAGAGAGGCCGAGCAAGACACAATCGGTGCCCTGACGTCGTTTCTCGATGCCGAGCTGGAATATCACGAACGCGCTGCCAACGAACTGCGCCGCATCCGAAAGGCGTGGGCGGCTGGTGGTTCCGAGCCCAGCTATTCGCCTACGCAGAGAGGAAGACCTGATATGGATCGCCTCTACACCAACGTGCCGGTCCGGTCACAGTCTGTCCGACACAGCGTCATCAACGAGGCATACGAGGACGCTCCCCCGCAGCCCGTTGCCAGACTCACTCGCACCATGACGTCGCGAGAGCCTCCTCCTCCCCCGCCTCCCCCGGCTTCAAGCAGACCCCCCATCCTGAGATCGGCCACCTTTGATTCCCGACAACCGCCCGTGATCCGCGCCAGAGCCGCGTCGACTTCGTTTTCCAGGGCACCGGCGCCCAGCGTCCCTGAAAGCAGAAGCGAAGACATCTTTGACGACAACTCCATCTACAGCGGGAACAACACCCCGAGCTGGGGGGAGCGCAGCGTCAGCCCGGCCACGAGCTACGGCAGCTTCAACGTGAACCAGATGCCGGTAGAGTCCAAGAAAGCACCGCCTCCTCCTGTGAACCGCGCCAAGAAGCCTCCGCCTCCCCCCATCCCCCGGAAGATGTCCACCCCGGGATATTGAGGACGGGCTCAGCAACCATAAGCGATGCTTTTTCTTTTCCTTTTTTTGTTATTCATTCCGGGTTTGGGATAAGCGGCGTTGGTGTTTTTGCTCGAAACAATCTTGTAACGAAGTGAAATGACGGGAGTGAGGATTTGTTACATCTTCTTGGCTTGATACGGGCTAGGTTTCATTGGTAGCGTCATTGTTTGGAGATGCTCTCGAATTGGCGAGGGAAAGTTGGACGAAAGAAGAAAAAAAACTTGAACCTAGACTGGGGCGGTGATGCATTGCGTCTTTGGTGTATATATACGCGTTCACTGCCAAGGAGCGATGCACAGGCCAAGGCGTTGTTTGATCATACAGAAATTGACAGCAATAAGAGTCTATTGCCATGAATTTGCGCAGATTGCCATCGTGAGATTTTTGTAGAGACTGCACGGTGACTGCAGTTGACGCTCAACAAGATATCTGAGCATACAGTATGAATAAACCATAATACACACCGTATTGCACGTGCTGCAGCTTGCCTAAGCTTTTATCTCTAATCTGTGGCTTCGTGATGGTAATTGAACCTTTTGCTATTCACACTTCACAGGCCGCAACTCCGTTTGGGGCTCACACGTCCGTCCAGGCAGGAGGCTTCTTTTCTCTATTCTCCCTTGATATTATTGCGCATACTCTTCCATCCGCCTCCTCACCAGCATGGCAACCGAAGACGAGAGATACCGGCAGTCGAGCCAGTTCCGCCTCTGGTCCTTTTCGCCAACCAGCCTGCGAGAGCTTCGCGTCAAGACAAACGACCTCGCCAAGCAGCAAATCTCGCCGCGATTCGCCGCAGATGCCCAGCCCGAGTTCCTGACGCCCGCCGAGGAGACAATGCTCGTGCAGTTCTTCACCACGGAGCTTATCCGCGCCGCCCAGTTCTGCGAGCTCCCGACCGAGATTCGATCCACGGCCGCCGTCTTCTTTCGCAGATTCTACATTACAAACTCCGTCATGACGTATCCCCCCACGGAGCTGCTCAAGACGTCGCTGTTCTTCGGGTGCAAGGCCGAGGGATACTACATTCGGCTGGCCAAGCTGGCCGAGATGTTTCCCAACACGACGAGCGAGCAGATCCTGGCGGGCGAGTTCTTGCTCTGCCAGGGCATTCGGTTCGCGTTTGACGTGCGGCATCCGTTTAGGGCGCTGGAGGGAGCCATACTGGAGCTGAGGAAGCGTCTCCCAGAGGAAGAGGGCAGGGTGGCCAAGGCCCACGCGATGGCTCGAGATATTCTCAAGTTCAGCCCCTTGCTAACCGACGCCTACTTTCACTACACGCCAAGTCAAATCATGATGGCAGCTCTTCTGATGGTGGACAAGGAGCTGGTTGACCTGCTGATTCCCGTTGCTCCGCCTGGAGACGATGGCCAGCATGAGGCGTCACATGCGGAAATGCGAGAAAAGATATTCAAGACGATTGAGAGCTGCCGCTCCATGCTGGAAAAGGAACCTCCACAGAGAATGAAGGACCACTGGGAAACGGTAAGCGCCGACCTTGTCACCCTTCTTTTGCCATCATTGCAGCAATCTAACAAGTACAATAGCCGGACCTCGTCAAGTCTATGAAACCCCTTCGAAAGAAGCTGCAAAAGTGCAGAGATACCGACAGAGCAGATCTAGTAGCGCTCCAGCGAGCAAGACGCGAACAAGCCACGACAAAAGTCAAGAAGCCGACACCACAGAGCGACGGAGCAGTCTTTGGAGATGCTGTCGAAGCAAGGGACCCGAAGCGGAGAAAGTTGGAGGCTGCCAACGATTTGTTTGGCCCGGCGCTATGAGCAGCATCAGACTGGATTTCTACGATATGCAATATTCACGACGCACCCAAGAGCGCTCTTTGCATCAAAGCGAGGTTGCTCACGATTCCTACCACACTGTCCGAAACAGAAAAGAAGAAGAAGACGGCGGAGAGCTACCCAGGGCGTAATCACGCTTGGCAATGATGGGTAGCATCTCCCCCGAAAATGTGATTATGCAACTCTAATGAGGATGGTGCCCTTGTTAGTGCGCAACGTTCCACTTTGTCGGAGGGTTGAGATGCACCCCAGATGCGTTGTCAAGGCTGGAGCCGCACGACGGAAAGCTGGCTGTGTCGACACGGAAAATGGAATCCTGGCGTGCCATCCGTGACGCCGCATTATCATGCAGCTCAGCATGTAGCTCAGCATGTAGCCCGAGTTATCAGATGGTAAACAAGTCAACCATCCTTGCGGACCATCAGGGCGAGCCAACCTGAATCTGGCCTCAGTACCGCAAGACTGTCTGTCATGGCGTGTCTTGGTGCTGGCATTGTGGTGTAATACCTAATCGTATAAGTAATCAACAACTCTTTGGGATTCGGGCCTTTCTCTTTCAAGCTCGAATCTAAACCGAGCTTGATATCTTGGGAGCCTAGGTTGCGTCATGAATCACCAATCCCGCTTGCCCGAGCTATGTGAAGAATGGGCTTGAGGAGGGCGAGGGGAGTGTTGGGGAGGGTAGAAAGTAATATTCCGATACATTCGGAGGATTAACGGCACACGCCACACAACACGTGCACGAGCGGCAAATCACTCTTGGCAGATTTCTCACTCCATCAGATCATAATTGTTGGGCATACGGCCGTCTTGATGGAGCGATTCTATACGAGGCGGGCGCCCGGCGGCCCAAGCGGCAGTGCCTGGATTGCTAATAGACCGCTTTTGTGGATGGAGGACAGCGAACAACAGGTAGAGAGGCTTACAAAGAGACGGTCAGTTATAGAAACTCTCAATCCAGGGCGTCGGTGCCAGCCGTGATCCCCGGAAGTTGTGGTGCATGGAAGTGTGGTTTTTCACCTAGCTCTCTAGCTGCTAATGGTAAGCTTGACCGAGGAATCCGTGGGGAAAAGGAAGACTAGAAGCCCATGGCAAGTATCGAATAGATTGTTCGGCAGGCAAGTTTGTCCGCCACTGGGAGTTGAGCTCGACATCCGTGGTTGTGAAGAGAGAGTGTTTGAGTCTTGTAGTTTTCCGTATGATGCGAGTACATGTCGGATGTTGTGAGCGGCATTGACTGTTTGACAAAAGTCTGTTACAACATGTTACAGGCCCAGCCGAGAATAGATCGTCGCCGGCTAGCATTTCCAAGCCATCACCGAGGCCCTCGGACTAGGGGAGTCTCGGCATTTCGCGCTTGGAGAAGGGCAACGTTTTCCACGGACAGCTGTGGGTTTGTGGGGATGTTTGCCGAAACAAGAAGGTGGAAGAAGAAGGGTTTCTGGATGGGGGAAATGCAGGCCTGGTTAGTTGGCTTTGGGATGATGTTTTGGAGTTGTTGAATGGAGTGTTTGTACGAGTTGCTGTATTTGAAAAGCGACTTATACGAGGACTCTGTTGTTGATTTGATAAGAGAGTTGCAGGGGAGTATGGGAAGGGGATACGGAGTAGTATCGAGGGCCCAGAAACGGCAAACAGTTGTCAGTAGGTTGCATTCCGTTAATACTAGCAGACAAAGCCTCAGGGGGGGGCAAATACAGAGTGATTATACATACTCGTATGCTTTGTTCTATGCTTGTTTGGACGCTTAATCCAGCGCTAGACAGGGCTTTAGCTTTTTAGCTTCAATTTTTGCTTTCGGAGTGAGAAGTGCAAAAGAGTTGGCTTGGCTTTTTGGACAAGGAGCCTCTCCCGTGGGCGGAAGCGTCACATCCGAGGCCGCTTGGTTCCATTTTCGATGCTTGGATACCTTGTCCGCATGTCTGGCGGATTGAGTGAGCGATGGATGTGCCCATCCGTTCAGGGGACATGACACGAACTATGATGAAAGGCCTACGTGGGGAAGCAGAGAGCGGAGGTGGAGATGGTTTGGGGCGGACAGTTCCGCTTGTTTGTTTTTCCTTTAGTAGTAAGTAGCAGTAGTTTCTTGAGTCTTTGGATCTGGGTTGACGATGTAACTCTGGCATGGTGTTTTGGATTACTTTCGCTGACCGAGAGGGACCGATATTAGGAGCATTGCGAGTACATGTCCTCGCTCATCACAGGTAAGCATACCGTAACGATGCCATTTTACAGTACGAGTATGCAACAAGTCCAAAACCAATACCTGCTCTCGTGGAAACTGCCCCAAAAGAGGTGCTTGTCAGCACCACATGGTGCCATCCAGGCCCTTCGAAGAGACTCCGCTTTGGTGCACTCTCTCCACGGCCCAAATAGGCAAGTTGTTTGAAACGGCAGCTGTGAAGCCTTGATGGACTCTTGGCAACACCGCCTCCGGGATTTTGAATTCGCTTCAATTGGGTGCCGCTTATGGGCGTTGGTGAGGATACGCGTGATGGCTATGAGAGGAGCATGATTTTTTTTGGCGCCGTCTTACTGAATTCTTCCTGTTGCTGTGCCCTGTTTTGGCAAGAGTAGATTTCCTTGTTTACGAGGGTGACTGGATTTAGTAGTTGGTTGAGTTTGTAGTGTGTGTTACAATGACTTGATTTGGGAAAACAAAAGTAAAGAGGCTATGACGATGACTACGAGTACATGTTAAAGAGTTGACGTGGGAGAGAGGCTCTAAGGATTGGCGGTGTTGAAAGCTTGACGCTTGCTCCTCTGGAGATCGTCACGGGCTACCCGGTTACGGTATGGTTCGGCCGGCCTCCAGAACGGCAGCGGGAGCCGGAGTGCTGAGATAGGGCCGATTGAGCTGCTTGGCCTGTCCTGGTAAACTCGTGCTTTTACTATCCGTACTTGTATCCGTACTTGTAGTACCTGGATACGGTTTGAGGCCTGGATGTCAGGCTGCTCTGCTTGCAAATGGCCAGAGCTGAGCAGGACTACAGTACGAGTACTGGGACTAATGCAACTAAGCTTATTGAGAATGTTAAGTAAGGTGTGATTATGTATGTCCTGCTAGCTTGCTGCCCTAGGGGAAGGCGTGAAGTGATGGATGCTCGTGTTCCATCGAGTGGGTTCAGTTGACAAGTTCCGGAAACTGGTTGACAGAGACAGAGACAAGACTGTTGACCTAGAAGAATATAAGGAGACGACGGTCCCCCTTTGCAACTGGAACTTTCTTCTCCAGCTCTCTCCTCAGCGTTTGACAACTCACCTGCTCTTCCCATCAACATGTTGCTGGTCTCCGTTCTCACCACCATTGCGGCCGTTGGCGGCGTCAATGCCGCCTCGTCGTTTGCTTCCTCGCAAGACGGCCGCTACCAGTTCAGCGCCGTTCAGGCTCCCGTCCTCGGCGCCGGCAACCCTGGCATTCAGGACTGGCAGCTCTTCATCAAGGAGAAGTCCGGACGCAAGCAGACCGTCAAGGGCTTTGGCGCCGCCATCACCGATGCCACCGTCGCCGCCTTCAACAAGCTCAACGCAAACTCTCGCACGCAGCTGTTCAACGACCTGATGACCTCCTCGGGCCTCAACTTCAACCTGCTGCGTCACACCGTCGCCAGCTCGGATCTCTCTGCTGATCCCGCCTACACCTACGACGACGCCGGCGGCAAGGTCGACACCGGCCTCACCAGCTTCGGCCTGGGTGACCGCGGCAACGCCATGATCAGCATGCTGGCCAACTTCCGCAGGCTGCAGCCCCAGCTCACCATTGTCGGCTCTCCCTGGTCGGCCCCCGGATGGATGAAGGTCAAGAACTCGCTGATTGGCGGCGGCACCGGCAACAACAAGCTCAACCACGCCTACGAGAACGCCTACGCCCAGTACTTCGTCAAGTACCTCCAGGCGTACGAGGCTGGCGGTGCTCACATTGACGCCATCACCCTGCAGAACGAGCCCCTGAACAACAAGGACGACATGCCCACCATGCAGATCGAGGCGTCCGAGTCTGGTGCTCTGATCCGCGACAAGGTTGGCCCTGCCCTGCGCAATGCCGGCCTCAGCACCCAGATCTGGGCTTGGGACCACAACCAGGGTGAGTTTTTCATGTGCTTGACTTGACTATCCCAAGCTTGACTGACACGGCGTTTTGCTCTTATTAGACGTCTACTCTTACCCCCAGACCGTCATGAACATGGCCAGCCAGTACGTCCAGGCCGCTGCTTGGCACTGCTATGCCGGCAACGCCCCCGAGAACTGGACTCCCCTGACTCAGTTCCACAACGAGTTCCCCGGCAAGGAGCAGTACATGACCGAGTGCTGGACCTCTACTCTCTCCGGCGGCACCGATTGGGTTCACAGCTCCAGCTTCGCCCTGTTCCCCCTGCAGAACTGGGCCAACGGCATCATCGCCTGGACTCTGGGAACCTTCACCGGCGGCGGCCCCGCGCTGTCCGGCGGCGGCAACTGCCACAGCTGCACGGGTCTCGTCACCGTCAGCGCCGACGGCAGCGGCTACAAGAAGGAGATTGACTACTACATGCTGGGCCAGTTCTCGCGCTACATCCCCAAGGGTGCCGTCGTCGTTGACGGTACTGGTAGCTGGCTGTTCGACCCTAATACTGGTGTTGAGTCTGTTGCTACTGTCAACCCTGATGGCACCCGCACGGTCGTCATCCAGAACCGATACAACAATGATATCTGGGTCCGCTTGGCGACGGAGTCGGAGAGCCAGACTTGGAACGCTCGTATCCCTGCTCGGGCTGTGACTACTTGGATCCTGCCTAAGGCTTAAGCGTGTTGAGAAAGTAGCATGTGATGGAATGATGAATACGGAATGAGAGTGGTGGAAGCACTGTATATATCTAACTACCTAGCTTCGTCTGTATATAGACAACTTGAGTACATGTAACTGCTTAAATGAATATACATGAATAAATGGTAAATGGTACTCTTTGAAAGTTCAAACGGTTGAAGTGACTACATGATTGAACGCGTACATCTTGTATACTAATTGAATAGAGGCTGCAGTCTCTATAGGTACATCTCACTATATGTGTCTGGTGTAAGCTGCCTTAAATGTAGATGTTTGTCTGAACGTCCACTCTGAGTAGCGTATATGTACAGTATCTTTATTCAATGTCGAGTATTCTACTGCCTCTCATCACGAATCACTTACATCATACACACATCTAAGCCTTTGGAAAGAACCGGTTCTCCGGCCTCGGCAAGCCAAAGTGCTCACGCAGAGTGCTTCCCGTATACTCCGTCCTAAAGATGCCGCGACGCTGCAATTCTGGCACCAGCTTCTCCACAACATCATCCAGCCCCTGTGGCAAAAAGGGGAAGCAAACGGTGAAACCATCAGAGGCCTCCTCCTTGAGCCACTTCTCCCACTCGTCCGCAATGCTCTCCACCGTTCCTACAAAGCCAAAGCCAGAATATCCTCCGTAACGCTGCGCAAGCTGCCTCACGGTCAGGCCTTCTTCCCTTGCGAGTCTCAAGACGCCCTCTCGACCCGTCTTGCTGGCGTTTGTCTCTGGCAAATCGGTGGGCAGGGGGCCGTCTGGGTCGAATTTGGAGGCGTCTGCGCCGAGAGCGACGGACAAGCTTGCGATGGAGCTCTCGTAGTTGACGAGGCTGTCGAGCTTGAGCCGCTTCTGTTTGGCTTCCTCAATAGTGTCGCCAATAATGACCAGGGCTGCTGGGAGGATGTTGATGTGCTCCTTCTTTCTGCCGGCGGCAACGGCCCGTCCCTTGATATCGGCATACAGTGCTTTGGCGTTGTCAATGGTTCCCGGCGAACAAAAGACGACTTCGGCTGTTTCTCCAGCCAGCTGTCGTCCCGGCTCTGATTGTCCGGCTTGCACAATGACGGGCCAGCCCTGGACGGGTCGGGCAATGTTCAAGGGCCCCTTGACCTTGAGCTCGTCTCCCACGTGGTTGAGGGTGTGCATCTTCTCGGGGTCTAGGAAGATGCCCGTCTCCTGGTTCCGGATAAAGGCGTCGTCCGCAAAGCTATCCCACAGTCCCGTCACGACATCGTAAAACTCTCTGGCGCGCTTATACCGATCTGAGTGATCCATGTGTTCGTCTCTGCCAAAGTTCTTTGCGCTGTCCGGATTGCCTGTCGTCACAATGTTCCACGCCGCACGACCACCGCTGAGGTGGTCCAAAGAAGCAAAGCGTCGGGCAATGTGGTAGGGCTCATCGTATGTTGTCGACGCAGTAGCCGCCAGGCCAATCTTCTCTGTTACCTGGGACAGAGCCGAGAGCAGTGTAAAGGGCTCAAATGATGTGACGGTCTGGCTGCGTCTGAGGGCTTCTATGGGCATGTTGAGGACCGCCAGGTGGTCAGCCATGAAGAAGGCATCGAACTTGGCTGCCTCTAGCTTCTGGATAAAGGACTTGAGATGGGTCAAGTTGAAGTTGGCATCGGCATATGATCCAGGGTACCGCCAGGCTCCAGTGTGAAGACTGACGGGCCGCATGAACGCGGTAAGATGGAGTTGTTTGGGATTCGACATTGTGAATTACTCGGTTATGAGCAGATGTAACGGTTTGCCGATACTATCTTGAGAGCTTTTTCACTTTGTTACTGGCAACTACGGTTATATATGAAAAGACGAGGGACATGTGGGCATTATCGATGATCTGGTAGGATCTATGTGTAAGCAGGTGAGTGTGCTCGGCGCTTGGAATCACGACATCGACGAGATGCGGGGGTGCGGATCAACCGGCTTATCAGCGACTTCCGACTCTGGTATAAGCAAGAACTTTGTATTATCGAGCAAGCGAATGCGAGCAGCCGCGTATGAGAATGTTGTCGAGATGATTTATATTCCTCCGCTGCTACGTGTGTTGAAGATGGAAGCAAATGGGACCCTTGGGTCTCTGCTGGGCATTGATACCTTGCATTGCACGAGGAACTCTGTAGAGTTTCAAGGTTAATCAAGTCTCAAACACCTTGTCACAGACAAATGAAGGCATCTCGACGAATGAAAGAAGTGGCATGTGCTATATGTAATCACTGTGATATCGCTCTCGCCAGTGTCAAATCGGCGTCGTGGAGTGTGGAGTTGGGCGGAGAAGATTTGGATTGATAAGCAGCGCAGGTTACGACGACCGGCGATGGCAAGGCCTAGGAGATCTCGACTCTTATAGGCTTGCATCCTGTAAGCAGAGGATATGATACATGTGGAAACTACTCTGTATCTGCATATGTATGGTGTGACTGTAATAGCTAATAGCCCGATCAGAGTCCATCTGTATAGGATTTGACTTCTCTTGCAGCTTCGGGAGGATCCGAGTGGGAGCGGCAAAATCGCACTTTCAGTCCCCGATATCTCGGCATAGATCACTTTAGCGCATAGTAAGCAGCCCGATTGTATTGGAGGATTCCCATGCAGGGATTTCCTCATGTAGTAACGTCTTGCTTGGCATCATCACGATCAAGCACAGTTTCTCAATAACACTTTTAGTGATTTTTCTTCCATCTTAATAGCAAAGCAGCGCCAATTGCTAGAATGAATCTCCTATATCAGAGCCTAAATGGCATCTCAAATCTCTTCGCAGCGGCCTTAGGTGTTGACCGGTGCATGAGCTGGGTATCTGGTGCCAGCAGTCTCAAAGCCCGTGACAAGATTGGTGAGGGTATCTATTTCCTCCTTACTAAACTCAACAACCCGTGCATTCTCTTCTACGCGTGGAACCGTCGAAGAACCGGGAATCGGAATCACAAGAGGCAGCTCTGGGCTGTTGGACATGTTCCTCACCCAGTTGATGGCCACCTGTGCAGGAGTGCACGACTTTTGGCTGGCGAACTGCTCGACTTGCTGAACGAGCTTGAGGTTGTGCTCGAGCTGCTCCTGTTGGAAGCGCGGGAACGAAGCAATTGCTCCTAGCTTCTTGACGTCCTCGACGTTTTTATACTCGCCGGTGAGCAGCTACATTATTTTGTTAGCTTCAAGCAAGTGCATTATGACTTTTGGTATTACTTACACCCTTTCCGATTGGCGAATATGCAATGATGGGAATGTCGTGCTTTTTGCAAGCAGCGGCGATTCCGTTGCTCAAGACGTCGGGTGTAAACATGCTGAGCTCGATTTCGGCGGCGGCAATCTTGGTTATCGCAGCAGCTTCATTGATGGTGTCGACACCACACTCGGAGAGCGCAATAGCACCAATCTTGCCGGTGTCAATGTACTCCTTCTGGATCACTCCAAACGTAACAGAGAGGGGATACTCCGGGTCTCGTCTGGCGCAGTTGAAGGCGTCGACTTTCTTGACGCCGCCAATCTGCTCCAGAATATTGTCGAGCGACCGGCGAATACCTTCAGGTGATCCATCAGGCTTGAAAATCTTGGAATTAATGCCGCCCTTCATCACCAAGACAACCTTTTCAGCATCTTGGGGATATTTTGTGAAGTAGGCCTTGATGATGGTCATGGAGTTGTACTCGGGAGTTCCGTAGAACTCGCCGCCGTTCCACATGGTGAGGCCATTGTCGACGGCTGCTTTCATGACGGCGATTGCGTCTTCCAAGGGAGGAGGATCCTTGCGCCATGTCAGGCCTTGAGTGTCTGGTTAGCGATTGGAGATGATGAAAGTGACGACCATTTGATGTGTACAGGTGTGTATGTGTATACTCACCCATGAGGCCAAAGCCAATAGGACCAATTTCTTTGCCGAGGTGCTGAACCATGGTGTTGGAGTCTGCGGCGATCTGAGAGATGCTGCTGCTGCTGCTGTTGCGAGTGTTGAATGGCAGTGATTCAAGACAGGTTTCGCAACGAAATTCCCACGACTCTTATATCTTTGTTTGATCGGCCTCCTGTCTGCTGTTAGTGTAGTTCTCCCACGGAGACGTTTGCCGGAGTTTACTTTTATCGGTACGCCAGCTAACCCCGAGGCCCGTGAGAAGAGATGAGTCGATGAGGTTTCAAGAAATGGCTACACAAGGGAGAGGTTTTGCTAGTACTATACCACAGCTCGGCTGCTCCCTTTCCCACGAAATCTGCTATCTCGTTAACCCCGCCCGCGTTTCCCCACCATCCACAGCATCATCGTCGATTTTAAATACGACTATAAAGTACTTGTGCGTACTTCTTCAAGCCCTGTTCTCGGAGCTGAAAATGCGAAACTCCGGTAGACGCCATGGAAGGATCCAAACGGCGGGTTTTGCTGGTTGATTTTGCTCGGCATTTGCCTCCTCATCATTGATTACTCGACGCAGTCCGGAACGCTAACCTTGTTGGGATCTTGACTAATTCTCACAATTCCGCTTCTTAAATGCCGTTCAATGGATGCTGGTACCGAGGTATAGAAGAGACAAGTTTCTGTCTTTCTCCGAGACGCGGGACACTTTGTTATTCCCAGGCGCCATTATGCATCGGATTGCTGTTTGCATATACCTATATGGGCTGCATCATGCATGTGTATGTGTTTAGGCAAACAATGGCCAATCAGGTAAGCAAGCTGGTTACTCGGAGCTCCCTTCCCCCTTTGTCTACTATGCTTTGACGAAGACGCTCCTCCGTTCATCTGTAATGTAAATGGTCTACTACGTCTCTTTCAACCTTTCGAACAGAAGTATTCTCGGCAATAGATATTTACAAAGAAGGATGAATGCCACTAGAAGTGGCACCGGTACATGCAATCTCAAAGTGGTGTCCCAGCCCATGTACATCTACCCTGCAGCTCTGGAAGTCGTAGTAAGATCCTTGGGTTTGTGAGTTCAATATTAAGAGCCTTGAGTATACCAGTAAAAGTCGCCACTTACGCTCCTTTAATGGCTGCTACACAAGGCTTTGTAGGATACATGAGCATGGCGCGTAGATAGATGCTTCCATTGGTCAAATTGTGTCTCAAACCTTGAGAGTCTACATCCCACAACTGTGTCGTAGATCACATGCTGTCTCCCTCAACCCATTAAAGGGATTGTTATCAAAGAGACTATTTATAATCTCTTAGGCAAGGTCCAATCAGTTATTGAATGTCATTTTGCCTCTTTTCGCCTTGTTGAATCGTCGGCCAATCGTTGGTCGGATTCTTTGACGATGTCGTTTCAGCAGTCTCTGCCAAGGACGAAGCTCTTGCTGAGACCCTCAGGTTCAACCAGACATTTTCTTTGTACTATTTACTGTAAAATCAGCTCCAAATACTCGTGATTTGGGTGCAAACTATCACCTAGAGGCTGAGGATTCGCTGTAGATTAAAGCATTGAACGAGTGCCCTTTCATAAAACTGGGCGATCTTAGATGAAAGGCACCTGACTAGATAGCGGCAATCACATGAGTTTGCTCGCCCTTGAAGTAGCCATCGACAAGTATAAATTCATGCATCAGTCTCTTCTTATAAATCGCATCTTGTTGCAAGTACTCCAATCCAGCACCAAAGCACAGCCAACCATTTGGTGGATTCTTTTGTCTCTATACCATCGTTTACTCTATACATCACCACTTGGTGAGCTAGACCACTTTTAGTATTGGTAATTCAAGCCGCATATATGCTATATAATATCTTTCATTTCGCGCATTGACCTCGATGAGAATCATAACGCCAGGCAGTGGTATCCAAAGCGTCAAGAATTTGACTGCTTCATCATATGCGATTCAAAAAAGGAACAAAGAAAGCTCCTGAAAAGCCTACGGTGGCGTTCAAAGCGGCTGGAGGTTTAAGGGATACGAAATTCGGGAGGAGAAAGACGAATCGATTAGTATGGTTTTTACCAAGTCGGAAAATGACGATATAACTTGCATAAAGTTGGAGGACGGGAAGAAGGAACCCCAGCCGTACTTCAGTTTTCACAACTATCTTATCCAGCGTGGATATGAGATGAAGCTTTCGGCTTTAGGTACACCTCGATTTACCAGGTTGCCATTTACTGGGGATCCCTTACCCTTCAGCCGCTGGAACTGTAAAATCTTTTGTGGTACAGAAGGTGAAAGAAAAGCACTCATCAAAGGCATGGGGTTCTTTGCAGGATACAGAATTTCACAAGTCAGAAGTGGATGGGTTGAAATGGCTTATATTGTGAAAGACGAGCCAAAGGCAGCACCGTAAACGTACCTAACTCTTTACGAGTATCTCCTCGAGCGTGGATTTGAGCAGCGTTCTACGGATAGGGACACACTGGAATTTATGCTAAAAAGAAATGGAGATGGGTGCTTCTTCAATCACCCCCTCTTGATCATACTAATGCATCAAGTTGGAGCAATTATATGGTATATCCAGATAAGAACCACTAATACAATACTACCCCCGTTTATATCAATGTTTCATAGACCACTATACAGCAAGACGTCGAGGTGTTTTGAAAACAAAAAGGTTCAGCAACCAGAGGCTATTGAGGCTCAGATTTCAACAGGGTGGAATGACTCAGAACGGAATGCTCGAACGATAACAACAACCGTGGTGGCTTTAATATTGATGTTTATGATGATATTCATTAGATAGTTGGGTACTTTAGTTTAGAGCAGACAACCTTCTGACTAGGTGTGGAACACGAATGCAATACTGCACTTTTTGATATCAACACTTCAAGGACGAACCGCTTGCTGAGGCACCCAGGTTCAACGAGGCATTTTCTTTGTGCTGTTCAATATGTAATCCCCGACAAACACGCGTAATTCCCCCTATTGATTCTAGACCAATCAGATTTTGCTCTACTTAACCCGTGTGTGCTCAACACCCTTCATGTGGTGGTACAATCAAGAAACCTTCAGTTCTTTCTCATTGGCCATTCTTCTTTTTTGTGTCATATTTCAAGCTTTGGCTGGTTTTCTTTTCTTTGATGCAGAAGCGAGTGCCAAGGCCGAGGAGCCGCCGCGGATCAAAGCTTCCAGTCATTCATTGGATGTTCTTTCACAAACCTGGGCGGCTGCAGCCGATCAGGTTCTGTTCACTTGTGAAGTGGACATTCAACAAGTATAAGGTCTAGTCTCTTTCTCTCTACAATTTCTCCTTTTGCGATTTCTTCAGTCCAATACCAAAGCACGAAAAAAACAATTCGTAAGTACATTCATCGCTGAAAATCTTTCATATGATTTACTGCCATCTAGAAGACGTTCTGACCTGAAGAAGCAAAATACCAAATCATGGGTGTTCGCAGCCCATTCGACTGCTCAATTCAATGCGAGATAGAGAACGAAATGGAGTTGATTTCCAATGAGCTGAAGTCTTTTGAAGAATATGAAATTTGGGAGGAGATAGCAGGACTCATTGACGCGGCTTTTACTGGGTCGGACACCGAGGATTCGACGTGGGTATGGTTGAATGATGAGAGGAAGGTACCACCACAGTACTCGAATCTTCACAAATTTCTTGTCAAGCGTGGATTTGAGATGACTTTTTCGATGCTGAATACACCAATATATCGCAAGTTACCCGACCCTTTCAGCGATTGGAGCTGCAAGATCTTCTGCGATACAAAAGACAAACGAACAGAACTCGTGAAGGTTCTGAAGCTCCTTGATGAAGGATACATAATTACAGAACTGACACGTCAACGTGTTCAAGTGGGTTTTGTAAAGGAGGAAGGGCCTGAGACAGAGCCGCAAGGATACAGGGCTCTTCGTAAATGCCTTGCCCGGCGTGGATTTAAGCCGTGCTCTTTGGACCACAACCCACGGGAATTTGAACAGTCAAGGAAAAAGTGGATGTGCGTGTTTCTTTAACCACCATCTATTGCTCACAGCAACGCTTCAGATTAGAGCAAATAGCATTATCCAACTAGATGAGAGTCACAAATCCATATTGACCCCGTTCATATTGATGTTTCGCATATTTACGCTGATGTAAGATGTAGCAACACGCTGTCACCCTCGTTGAGCTGCGCGGAAACTTGATCGCTAACAACACCCAAGCTCTTATTGTTCCAGATATCCTGCACGTTGAACTGTCCAGAGAGTCCCAAATCCTGCCACGTTGCGGTTACCGTCTGAACTCCCCTGGTTTGCGTGCCGAAGCCGCCCTGGCCGTTATCCGGACCAAGGTTCACGAGAATAACGACGGCTTCGCCAGACGGAGATGGGCCGGCAATCCACGCCTGGAACTGTGTCGCATCTTGGCCTCCTGAGCCGGGGTTGCGAGGCTGAATGGGGTATTGAGCTGTAAATGCCGCGACTTGCAGTGCTTGGGCATTGGTGAGAAGGTTTGTGCCGAGATCATCCAAGGCAGTCATGTCATTGCCGGTAATGAGGTTTGCACCAGCTCCAATCCAGTGCGTCATGACGGTGGTACGCTGTCCATCGCTAAGTCCAGAAATGCTCTCTGGGCTGCCCACTACCAAGTTATCCATATCTGGGTAGATGTTCAACTCGTCAAAGAACTGGAGACCGGCAATAATCCACTGGCGATAGTTGTCAATGGCGCGCTGTACAGTACCCCAGCTTACCAAAGTACTTGATCCCCCGTTGTTGAGATCCTGGTCAGTTCGCATAGAGTCGGCGTTGCTGTTCCAAATGTCAAAGTATGTTTGAGTGCGGTCCAGCTTCCAGGAGATGTCCAAGCGCATCTGTCTGCCGCTGTTCTTGATGGCGTTGTGCCAGGCAATAACAGAGCCGCTCTGGTCGGCAGGCAGGCTCTGGCCGTTGTCGGGAGAGCCTGGCGTGACAAAATCCAGCTTGACAAAGTCAACACCCCTTTGAGGTATTGTTAGTGTCTGTTGGTGATGATTGCTTCTGCTTCATACGGAATGAACATACCATGATGCGAATTGGTCAACTACAGAGTTATGCCAGGTTTGTGTCTCTGGCCTGGTATAGTCGAAGATGCAGCGGAGCAAGCCCTCATTTCCCGTGCACACTTCGCCGATGGTAGTTTCAGTTCCAAGGATTGTCTTATTTGCGTCACTGATGAAGGCACCAGGCACAACATAAACACCCATTTTCAGGCCCATCCCATGCAATGAATTAGCCAAGGAGGGAATGTCGAAAATAGAGTCATCGTAGATCAGTCGGCCATTATCGTCGCCGTGGTCACCCACCGACCAGCCAGAATCCAAGCTGCAGGTGTCGTATTTGCCTTTGAAGGAACCCGACGCCAACACACTGCACTGAGTCAAAACATGTGACTGGTCGAACTGGAAGTCAGGAGCCGTGTTGGGATTTGCCTGCAGAGCAAAAGAATTCCAGCCTCTCGCTGGGCCATGGAAGCCATTTGGGGTCTGGGCAAAGCTGATGACTTTGAGGGGCGTTGCAGCGGAAGCAGTCGGGGCTGCTGTGACGCCGGCGATGCCGAGTCCAAGATAGACGAGCTCAAGACGAGGCATGACTGACCTGATGACGGAGGAATGAAGAGGAACCTATGGCCATCATGAGGGGATATAGCAAGTCTATATATATGCCGATATCCACACCCATACGCGTCTACGCCTTCCCCGGTGGTTGATGGCAGTGGAAAGTCTTTCGGGATATTGCCAAGGCGTCCATCTCCTCCTGATGATCATATGAGATGCTACAAGCATCAAACTTCTTGCCGCTCAACCGCCAGTTGCAGCTTTGCGCGGTCCACGTAATATTGCCCAGCCTTTATAAGCCCCGTCACACACGAATTCAGGCCCTCTCCCCGCAGCTAACTCCCGAGAGTGTTCCCGGTCCAATCCAGACAGACGGATCGACACAGTTGTTCCAGTTGCGGCAATGCCAATATCCTGGTAACGGGGCGGCTCTTCCACCTCGTGGGCGTCTTTGACGGACGCTTTGCAAATCACGGCTAGTCTGCGAACGCAGCCCATGCAAATGCGGAGTACCCCATATTACAGAAACGGGGAAATGTGATGATATAAAGGGAATTCCATCGTATTAATCCAGTGCGCGGATTCTTTTTTTCCAGCCACGGCTTCATCAAGATGACGACATTGCTGGGGCATTTTCTCTTTTGGCTTACATCTTGGCCGAAGAGCTATTTTCAGCTTCCTGTAACGCTATAGCGGCATTTTCTATTGCTTCACGAGCATCCTTAAGACACGAAACTTGGCACCTTAGCCGACGTATAATTTCTCTCTTGGTACCGGGACTCTCTTGTTCTGAAGTACGGACATCTATTTAGCCGACCAATTACGCGGAAAAATACCCTGATTCTATATCTTTGTAGTACCCTAGCAATCGCAACACGTAACTAGAACTTTCTTTGTCCTTTTCGCTCTTGTTTAGATTCCATCTCTCACGGCTTCAATTGTTCCTTAGCTTCCCCACATAAGCATGCCACGATCTGACCGGAATTGTTTATTAAGACATTATGTTGAAGCCTATTCTTGTCCGCTTATATAGGGTTCTAGTATGGATCTTGAGTCGCAGGCTTTCAACCCTTCTCGGATACGCGATGGTGTCGTGAATCTACCTCGATGTCGCGCCTGACGACAAACAGTTCAAAGCCGAACAACCACCACCGCCGCTGCCGCCGCACAAGCTGAATCTCTCCGAGCTACTCTTTGGCAAAACACTATTGTTTTGCGACGGCACCGCCTCTGATGAGGCATATTAAAAGCCTACCTTGCAGTTAGACACCGAACCGCAAGAACGCATGCGTCGACTGATCATGCAAAAACAATCTACACAAAGGAACCCATCATGGGATTCAGCTTCCAGCCGCCGCCTCTATCAAGCTGCTGTAGCAAGCAAAGAGGTCAGCGCTTGGATAGTCTTTCTGATTCGGTTGAACGGACTCCCGAAATCAGATCTCGCAAACATCGGTACAAAGAGGCTTGCTAATGCAACTACAGACACCTCCCAGAAGTATTTCATGGAATACCCGCTTATTAGACACAGATATCAATAGAAGCAGTCAATGCCATAACAAGCGTGGATTATGCAAAGTATCCATTGCGACAAAGAGCCAGCAACTCACTGCAGGGTCTAGCTGAAGGTGGAACGGTGCTGTAAAAGTTTGATTGACCTCACAGAACTTCGGATGTTGACAAAAGAGTGTGGCAGGGTCCTCGCTCCATCCGTAGAATTGTATTAGATGTTTTTTTAATCTTATAATGTACAAGTTAGATGAGGAAATGCGCCAATCGTTGCTCTATATACCTGAATTGTGATCTAGTCTAATGCTGCAAGTCAATGATGCCCCAAAAGAATGAACGGTGATGAAGTATTTGGACCTAATTAATAGTCTATGATAATGACGATGATGGGCTATATAAAGGTGGCTGAATGCTTAGCAAATAATTGCTAGGAACCAGTAAATCAACATTTTACCAAATTGCTTTTCGAGCCTTTTGTTGGGTTCCCTGAATTGAGTGAACGTAATGAAAAGAAGCTTCTTGCAAACTGAAGTAATAAGGGTTTTGTGCTAAAGTGCATTTCTCATTTTTGCAGAATAGCATCTAGAATACGAAAATTCAAGCTGATAGCTAGTCAGATAGCTTACATATCCTTATTGAATCGTGTCGATCAAGAACACAAAAGTGTTGTCACTCATAAGCAGGAATCGTGACCCAGATCCCAGAAGATACATCTAAATCTCAAAAAAAGGAAGGGGAAGAAATTAGGGAACAGCCAGAACTTTATCAGAGTTTGGCCCCTGACGATCTACGGCTATCGCCGGGATCCCGTTTGTCGGAAATATATTCACGTCGATCAGCCGTTCTCGGGATGCCAGGCGGACTCTGGCGGACTCATATCGGGTTGCACCGCCTCTCTTGGGATGCTTCCCGCCTTGGTAAGCGGAAGTTTCTTCGAGGCTGCTCGGCCCTTTGACATGCAGTCACTGAATCTGGAATCTTGGCAGTTTTTTGACCGATGTAACAGTCAATCAACGTTATTACCTACGAGGGCCAAATAAGGTTAAAGGGCAGACTTAGGAGGACCAAAGAAAGCTTGAACATGTCGTGTTATGGCTTAATCACCGAACGACGGCCGGATATCTCCACAGTGGCTCCACGACCTTTCTTCCATCTGATCTTTACTCGCTACTTAGGTAATCGATTGAAAGAATTTCCTTGAACGCGATGTTGCATTTGTGCGGGTCGTGCATGAAGAGCGAGTTTAAAGCGAATTAAGAGCGAGACAAGAGTGAGCTGACCCCCACAAAGGTTCGGTAAAATTTTGCCTTATATGGAAAATGTTCATGAGGCTTGATTACCTGTGTTGCCTTTCGAGTTCCTAATTCCGGTTCCCATGACCAACCACTTCTAAGCAAACTACACCTGGGGTTTGTTATGGCGGACGAGTCATTGGGCAACATGGAAGTCCGAGATATTGACTGTGCTATCACAATTGCCTTGGTTTTAGGCGCGAGAACATGAGGTAAGAATATTACCAATAATGATCATGATTACAAACTTCTGTTGTTCATTTGATAGCGGTTTGCAAGTAGAGTTCATTACGATAATCACACCTATTTTAAAATGGATGAATGATCTCTAGCTTCCGGATTGCTACTGAAACTGGTCAAACAGGGAAATATCCAACGCTTTTAGGTGAAGACCTGAGCTCCGAGATCATTCACTATACTTCTCCACCAGCTCGGCTGTTTAGCTCATTTAGATTCTTTGTATTTCCATTCTCGGTATCAAACTCCTGCTTTCAATAAAGTCAAATGAAGTTACCAACATAAAGACTTCATATTGCCGTTGTTCTTGGAGACGAAGGGATTCTTACGAAATGATGATTAACATATGATGACTGATGCAAAGTGATACGAACGGCTCCAAGCATGGTTACCTTGTGAATGGAGGTGACTGGGACTGTGTGCAACCCTTCGGATGTACGGGAACTTCGATTATTGGTTCAGAACAGCCTTTCGAAACGAGCATGTCCCCTTTGACGGCGATGTTTGTGAACCGGGTGAAGCGAGAGTTACATGAAAGACTACAGATTTCTTTTATGGTAGACATTGTGTATATAAACTGTTCAGTCTACCTTCAAGAAGCTTCCATTGTAGCTCATGCGTTTCATTCACACCAAACCTTGCCCAGATCACGGCTATCTAATCTCGTCCACAGACATATTTCTCAGTTGCAAACATGATTAGCAAAACAGCAGGTCTTGATCAGGTTCTGACTAAAAGAAATATACTAACATATGGAATAATTAGGTTATTCATCACGAAGCGCCAGTACTGGTAGTTGGCGGAGGCCCTGCCGGTTTGATTGTGGCCCTCCAACTCGCCCGTCATAACATAAACTGTATGCTGGTTGAGCGCAACCAAGATACCACGAAATGGCCGAAAATGGATCTCACCAACTGCCGTAGCATGGAACTATTTCGTCGAATTGGAATTTCTGAAGGATTGCGAGAGATTGGTGAGCTTTTCCAACTATCAACCCGCAGCGTTGTAAATCCTTAACGATTGCAGGTGTCCCACCACAATATTCTTTTGACGTGCTTTTCAGCACCGGTTATTCAGAAGGCGAAGAAGAGATAGCCAGATGGGTGAGTTGAGAGTCAAGAATCTGGGGGACGCAAGGGACGAGGCTTGAACTAATTTGGATCAACCGTGTAGAAGCTTGATTCTGTCGATACCTGGTGGCAACGTATTAAATCTCGAAATGATGGATCACTTCCCAGAGAGCCTTACCAGCGCTGTTCCCAAGCTGTCCTAGAGGCATGGCTTAAGCCCCGAATTCAAGCTGAGAAGCTCATTGATGGCCATTTCGGCCTCAAGTTTGAGTCTCTTACAGAGACAGACGAGGGAGTGGAATCCAAGCTCACAGATGTAGTCACCGGCGAACAACACATTGTTCAAAGCAAATACGTCGTCGGATGTGATGGAGCTGGCAGTCGTGTCCGCAAGTCAATTGGGATCAACCTCCTCGGTGGGCCTGTGTAAGTTACGAAAGTCTTTCGTCCCATGCTCCTCGTTCGTCTAACTGATGCTCCTTTAAAATGAATACAGCCCAGCCGCAATGCTTTTGATACATTTCAAATCACGAGATCTCTCAAAGTTGCAGAAGCATGGCCAATTTTGGCATATTGCGTTCGCGTCTGGTGCTTTCGTCATTGCGCAAGATGAGGTCGACACTTGGACTATGCATACCAAGATTCCAGTCGACGCCGATTGGGAGAAAATGAACCCCGAAGAAACAATCTACAATGCTTTTGGAGGTCCATTGGCACCATTTCCGATCAAGATTGACGAAATTCTTGTCAAAAGCACCTGGCGACCAAACATCTGCATCGCAGAGAGCTTTACATCTCTAGGCGGACGCGTCTTCCTCGCGGGAGATTCAGCGCATCAGAACATTCCCACTGGAGGTTATGGAATGAACACTGCCGTTGGCGATAGCTTCGACATTGGCTGGAAACTTGCGGCGACTTTGAAACAGTATGGTGGTAAAGACCTTTTGAAATCATATGAGCTGGAACGACTGCCCGTTGCGGTACGGAATATCAACCAGTCGGGCACTTTTTGGAAAGTTTGGGCTACTGTCTGGTCCCGTGTTGCCGAAATAAGAACTGATACCATTCTATCCAAGTCCGAAGAATTAAAAGCTATCAAAACCAGTACGGCAGAATTTCTTCAAGGAAATGATGCTGAGAATAAAAGCCATGGCATCGAGCTTGGCTACCGATACAACGCATCACCGGTTATCGTTCCAGATACAGAAGCCACGGAGCCTGAATGGAATATTCTGCATTACATCCCGTCCACTTGGCCAGGAGCCAGGCCGCCACACGTCTTTCTCTCCGATGGGGAGACAAGCGTGTTTGACTTGTTTGGGCAAGACTACACGATCGTCGATTTTTCCGAAGAGGGCAAATGGGCGGAATCATTTACCAAGGCTGCAAAACGCCTTGGAATTCCCATCAAGGCTGTTCATTTACCGCAAGAGAAGCACGTGCAGAAAATCTGGGAGCGGACTGCGGTTCTCGTTCGGCCTGATGATCATGTCGCATGGAGATTGCCCCTAGATGAGGCGACGTTTGACGGAGATGTGGATGGAATCCTGAAGATTGCAGTCGGTCAAGCATCAAACACAGAGGCTGGAATTTTAAATAAGGAGCGAACCTTGGCTGGAGTTCGGGAGAAGGGGTTTGAGGGCACAGTCGGAAATGTCAACCAAGACAAGGTGGCAATGAAGGCTGCATTCCAGGTTTGAGAAGAGAAGGAATAGCTGGCACAGCGACACGGAACGTATATAATATACAAAGATGCTAGAATACAGAGATTTCCTTTATGAAGAGTATAATACATCAAGTATGCATGTCTCGCTACGTTGTGACAACGCAAGGCTATAAAACCTTACTTAACAATAACGCGGAAGAGATTGAGCTATCAAACCATGAAAGATGGTAAAAAGCCTCGAGAATAAGACAAAATGTTTGTTACAGATGTGAAACACTTCTGTGTATTATTTTGCTCATGCAGGACTTTTGCGACGCGGAGAAATTTGGAGTAAGTGAGTCACTCGGTAACGTTATTGACATACATGCAGCATTTGATCTCTTGTGCAAGAACTATCGAACAAAGAACTTGTATTCATCACCACCGCAACCTCCTGGTAAATAGTGCCAAGTCTTATTCTCATTCATCATGTCCAGCGACTCCAACTTCGCCACCATAGTCACTCCATCCCAGCTTGCTACCTCATTCAAACATCTCTTCTCCAATATTCCCTCATCAGATCCAACACTTCTCGTACATTCCTCTCTTCGATCCGTCGGCTTCATTCCTGGATTCGCCCCCTCAGTCATCCAGTCTCTTCTCGCCTCCCTCGGTCCCTCTGGCACTATCGTCGTTCCAACTCATACAGGCGACAACTCGGATCCTGCCGCGTGGCAGGCACCCCCAGTGCCAGAATCATGGTGGCAGCCAATCAGAGACTCTATACCGGCGTTCGATCCGGCTACAACCATCACCAGAATCGTCGGTGTAGTTCCCGAGACGCTGCGAACTTGGCCCGGCGCCCTACGTTCGGCTCACCCGCAGACATCCTTTGCGGCATTGGGTCCTCAAGCACGGCGCATTACAGAGGGACATGAGCCGAATTGTCGCCTAGGTGAATCAAGTCCACTAGCAAAACTCGAAGCTGTGGATGCTTGGGTTTTGCTTCTCGGGGTTGGTTGGAATAATTGCACAGCCTTCCATCTCGCCGAATATCGTATCCAGAACCCTCGTTTTGAAGACAATTCATTTGCTATAAATATAGACGGGCAACGACAATGGGTTACGGTGCAAGATGTGGTAATTACTGATGAAGACTTTGAGAGGCTTGGGGCAGATTTCGAGAGAGATTGCAGGGTCGTACGTGGAACTGCTGGAGCAGCTGACTGCCTGTTATTTTCTTTGCGAGAGGCAGTCGAGTATGCAACGGAATGGATGGATAGGAATAGAAAGAAACAAGAGTGATTTTAATTGTCCATTTTCATGGTGCAGACATGCTGGTTTGTTCATGCAGTCACTGGGATTTTGGAGAGGGAGCTGGGGAAGAATTGATATTATTCTGGTTGGATGATGTATACCTTGATGCCTCATGATACAAGACTGACTCGCTTCGCATCTGATAGTGAACCAGAGACCTAATGGGTGCCCGTTTCTCACGAGATAGGGCATCCTGGGATAACCAGCAGCTTCGTATGATAGATACCTAGTAGCCAACTCTGTGCATGTACCCTCGCCTGCTTTTCTCTCCTTCTAATCTTCAAACATTCCCCGTTCTTGATAACGCCATGCCAATTCGTAAAGTATCACTGCCGCCAACGCCGTTGAACTCCGAAATGTACTGCGATCGTGCCCGACGCCCGCAAAAAGGTCATGCCATGGACCCAGCTTTTCCCACCTCTCAACCGTACCGGCTCTCCTCTAGCCAGACTGGAACAGGGTATCCTCGTCACGCAGGTACTCGCCGCAGTCGGCTTGTCTGAAGCAAACAACTCCAGTGGGGTCGAGTCTCCTGCTCTCCGCGGTGCTGCGAGCGCTGACTCCAAATCCCAGAGGAACATCGTCCATGGTGTAGACGACCAAGCCCTGGTGCTCGGGGCAGTCTTCCGAGTAACGACCGACGTGCGCCTTGACAACGTTTCCGCCGTAGAGGAATGGCATGACTCCGTTGGGGCGGATCCAGAGTTTGTGTCGCGCGTGCTCGGCGAGGATGGGGAGGGCCGTGATGTGGATTCGGAATTTGCCAGACTTTGTGAACTTGCCTATTCACGGAATTCTACGTCAGTTTGCGCCCACGCACGGGTCAAAGGAAGAACGGCGCGTACCCAAGCAAGTTCCTAGCGAAAGGAGATTGTCACGAGAGATTGAAGTTGCCAGATTGGCCATGGAGAGGCGGACAAGATAGACTCGGTTCTGCGACAGGCGAAAGACGTTTCGATCGCCATCTTCTTGGGGCGCGATGATGTTCTTGAGCGATGCGCCGGTGTATTCGGCGAGCTTCTTGAAGACGGCCTGCGTCTCTTCTTCGGTGAGGGGACGCATTGTGAATATGCTTGTCTTTGCTATGTGTAGAGGAAACGAGGATTGGCAAAGTTCGATTGATGGGCAAAGATTTGAAGGCTGGATCCAGGAACAAAATGTTTGGCCCAGAAGTTTTTCAGAGCGATAAGAAATTTCCGATAAGAAGGTACGCAATTGGCTGTGGGGTTGGTCAATGTTAGATGATGAGGTACCACTTTAGTGATTATCTGCATCATAGGAACCTCAACGCTAAACTTTGTCGGCGCTATGCTCTATGAGGTAATTGGACGAGAAGCAATGAAGCGTCAGTGGGATTTTACATTGAACAAATAATATTTCGACCACCGCTCAATGGATCAATGAACTCAATTGTCTTGATTGAATAAAATTGTAGACTACCTAATATATAATAAGATGTACTTGATATACATCTTTGAAAGAGAGCTTCAAACCACCCTCTACGCGGCATCGAGACAGCTCAAATATCAGCGCTTGTAAGTGCCATCTACCTGTATTCACCACAGCTTGGCTTCACCTCAAGATTACATGTATGATACTGCACAAGATACTCTGAGTCAATTTTCTTTCTAACCTCTATATTATCTTGGATCTCAGTCTAGTTCTAAAGTTACTCAACGCGAACAAGCAGTAATTAACACTCTCGTATATCCACACAAATCATCAATGCTGCGAGGCAAAAGAAGCCGCGTACAACTCCATGCCGGCAACAAACCCGTTGGTTCGTGTTGGCTCCCATCCAAGCAATTGCTTAGCACGCGATGAAGATCCGCGCAGAGTTGTGCTCATAGCTTCGGCAAACAAATTATCTCCAGACCCAACCAGCTTGCATTCTCCCTTGTAGCTCCAAGCAGAGCCCATGGCTTCAAAGATCTCAGACATGGATTCCTGGCTCGTGAGCAGATCAAACACCGGGTACACAGATCCGCTGTTGATCAGGGGCAGATTTTCAATCGCCTTTTGGAAGCCGGTAGCCACATCGTCAACATGAATGAGCGCCGGCCTGGAGTCAGCTTGTAGGGGAACGTTGACAGGTTCCGAGGAGCCACTTCGAGCTGCTTGAAGCAGAGGGAGGATAAAGGAGGTCCAGATAGTGTTTTCGTAGCCATAGATCAATGCTGGTCTCAGGACAGCAACGTCCAAGACATCGGAAGATGCCAAAATGGAATTCTCAAGGTCAACTCTCCACGCGACAAGAGCTCTTGGAGGAGTAACGCCGCTAGGGCCAGCAATGTCGAGATCGTTGACTGCTTTATCGCTCGATCCATGGACCCAAGTGCCCGAGCAATAGATGAATCCAAGCTTGGGGCCCTTGATGCCAGAAGCGGCATAGCTGTTCAGTCGCTCTTGGCTGATCTGCTTGGCTTGGCTGAGGAACTTGGCCGACTCTTGGTTGGCACCGGCAATGTCAACGATAACGTCGATGTGGTAGTTGCGGACAGCCTTCATATAGGCTTCGGGCTCATTCACTGGATCCGCGCAGATGATGGGTGTGATCTCTGCAAGAGCCAATGTTTTAGCCTTGGCCTCAGATCGAGCAATGCCGTATATCTGGTGCTGGCCGCTTCGAACTAGAGTCTCGGCTAGTCGCTTGCCGACATAACCAGTAGCGCCAAGGATGAGGACTTTGGTCATTTTGATTGGATATATCTTTTAAGGGTATTATATAAGTGAGATGTGATCGAGGAGATCGTATTGGGTTGTGAGTCGATGTGTTTTGCTGTTGGTTGTTTGTTTCGGATGAGAGTGATCGGAACCATCTGGAAGAGTTGGAATCAACGATGATATATATATATATTTCCATATGTCTATGTCTTTTAGAAGTAGTTTATGATGACATTTGTAAAATCGCCTTTTCATGACGGCCTTGACGCTTTTCGGAGACAAGACCTGAAGCCGCCGAAGCTCTACAATCCCAGATTACCCGATTCAGTAACTCACCGTCCGCGTCTCTCCGCGACCTCTCAGCTATTCAGTGGTCAGCAACGAGAGAAGCTCCGGGGACCAACGTTGCCGTTCCTGGGTTAGGCCGTCCGCCAAAGCCGAGACGTCGGACACACACATACAAGCGGACATTGGTTGCACATTCTAGCTCTTTAATTCCGGTATATGAACTAGACCGGCAGCTCCAAAGCCGTCCTCGTATGAAATTATGGCGAGATGTAACACCGAGCAGCTACAGCTTCTGCGCATCCCAAGTCCAGGCTGCAGCTGGAGCTCACAATAAGTTACCCTGCATCTGGTCGCAAAGAATTTTTGCCGCTCATAGCGACTTCAATGACGAGTTTACATGCAAATGGCAGGATACTGAGATGCCGTCATAGGGCGTTTGACAAATTAATTCGTTAAAAGACAAATTAATTCTCCCATCACCAAAGGTCTCAACAGATAGGTTGTCTTCAACATGACTTGGGCAACTATCCTCCAACGGTATGAGCTTTGGCTATGCCTAAAATATCTTCTTTTTAGAAAATTACGCATTTATTGACTTGAATTACTCATAGTAGGGAGTACCATTGAGCAATTGAGGTTGATTGCAACTACAACGACATGACAATCGTCCACGAGAAATGAGACTAAAACTGCAGAGTAACAACCAAGCAATGCACAGGCAGCCGCACGTGATCTCAAAAATGTCTGAGTCATACTCGAACAGTCTAAAAACCCGGTCGCTTCTTTGGCTGGTCTGTTAGTGAAGCTCTATCTTGGCCCAAATGACGTTTTTGAGTTGTAGAGTAAGGGCGTGAGGAAATGCGCCCTCTGACAACTCGCGATCTAGATCATTGAGAGCTCTGAAAGGCAAAAAGTATTTAAACTGTTTCTCTATCAATTATCATCTTGATTTCTCTCTGAGCTTTTACAATCAGATTTCTCTTGTGTCTGAAACGCTATCTCAAAGCCTCTTAATATTCTGGCTACTATACAGCATCTCCGCTTTCACAGCCCAACACCATGTCTCTCTCTGATCGAGCTACAAATTCTGAAAAGGCCGGCCAAGACTTGCTCATATGGAAGGTTTTACTTGATCTATGGGACCAAGAGACCAATCCCTCTGGAATTGTCAGTTTGGGCGTCGCCGAAAACAGGCTGATGCATGACACTCTCTCAAAACACATCCACGACAATCTGACGCTGTCCAACCATGCATTTACTTATGGCGATGGCGCGTCCGGGTCCAACCACATAAAGAAGGCCATGTCTCGTTTTCTCAACAAGCACCTCAAACCTGTAACGCCGATTGTCCCCGCTCACATCTCTGTCACGAATGGATGCAGCTCTGTGATTGAGCATCTTTCGTGGGCGTTTGCCAATCCCGGTGATGGATTCCTCCTAGGACAGCCATATTACGGCACCTTTATCGAGGACTTGACTGCACGAACAGGCGCAAAGGTTGTCCGAGTGCCTTTTCATGATGTCGATCCTTTGAGTGAAAACGCAGTCGCCAAGTACGAAGAGGCGCTGAAGCAAGCAGAGACCAGCGGGACGAAAGTGGCTGGTTTAGTTCTTTGCAACCCTCATAACCCTCTTGGGCGTTGCTATAGCCGCGATGCCATCGTCGGGCTTTTAAAACTCTGCGAGAAATACCAGATTCACTTCATCAGCGATGAGATTTATGCCTTGTCCGTTTGGGACAATACAGTCGATACTGATGTTCCGCTTCAGCCGTTTACATCTTGCCTCAGCATCGATCCCGCTGGCATCATCGATCCTTCTCGAGTCCATGTCATCTGGGGCATGTCCAAGGATTTCGGGGCCAACGGCATTCGAGTGGGCGCCCTCATCTCACAGGCCAACCCGTCATTGCACGCTGCGCTGATTCCCGTCAACCTCTATAGCTCCGTATCATCCGTCTCGGATCATGTCACGGCTAACATTCTTGAGGATGATGCTTGGGTTGAGGCTTACATTGCTGAGAATAGGAGAAGGCTTGCGGAGCAGTACAGGGCAGTCACCTCATGGGCCAAGGAGAACAACATCACATATCGACCCGGTGTTAACGCTGCTTTCTTCCTGTGGGTGGACTTGGGAAGTGCATATAAATCACTACATCCCAACGCTGAGACGGACGACTTGAACAAGACAATAGCCACTGCGTTGCTCAAGCACAAGATATTTTTGGCGTCTGGGACAGCGTTTGGATCAGAAGAACCCGGCTGGTTCCGAATTGTGTTTTCGCACCCAGGATACTATCTGCAGGAAGGCCTGAAGAGAGTAAGCAAAGCGCTGGCTGAGCTATGATTGGCTCTAGCGGAGGACATAGGCTTCATGACACTTATAGGCAGCGAAGGGAGTTAATGAATAATGTTTTTGAATGACACATCGTATGCGACTTGATTTGAACCTATACACCAATTAACACGCGACTATATGTATCTGTGAAATCACCGATTTCGGCATCCTAGGTTGGCCAACAATTCGCACATTGGCTATTGATTACGATACTTGTGCCCCCATGGTCGGCCAACTCTGGCCATTCTAGCTTGAGCCGGGTCGCATTTGGTAACCTTTCCCTCGAGAAATGTAAGTCATGATAAAGAGCAGGCTGTTTCGGTATAGTGGATTTGCAAGCCGTGAACTTCTGTGAGGGGAAAGTGGGGATGTCAAATCAAGACCCGTAACTCGCGCCCTCTGGAAGCTTCAAAGTGTGGGAAAGAGAGACAAGGGCGGCAGTTAAGGTGTGGCTTACGGTAGATGAAGCCCGGTGGTAGGAAACTGAGAAGGTATATGTTGATATTCACTGAACTTTGGCTGGGCTGCGGGAACGACGTATGGAACATGTCAAAAAGATTCTACAGATAGCCAAACTGGTGACTGGAGTGTGATGATGAGTTGGGTAATTTCCTCGAGTTGATCTCATTAGCAATCGGATTGTAACCCCCGACCACCCGAAATTTATCTGCTCTAGCTCAGACAGGAAGGCCAAGATAAGAATGCATACGGATGATCCAGACGTCATGAACAACGGCTCTTCTTGACTCGCGGCTTCTATGGGCTCTGGCCTTCATGGGGACTGTATTTCTCCTCCATTTGAAGAACCTGAGTACGCATTTTCTAATCTCGGTAGCATCCTTGCTTCAACTCCCCCGCAGCGTCATGTTTCGAGCGCCGTTTGTCGGTGCCCCTTGCGAGAACTGATAGGCATCTTTAGTCGCGCCTCCACCATTATCCCATAGCCCATTACACATCAGGGCTAATAGTACCTTCTATTGAATCGGTAAATCGACCAACAGCAACTCGGAATTGGCTCTAAAGGATGTGGTGTGTTGCACGGGAGGGAAAGATGAAGGGAGGGGTTGGCAGAGTTTAGAGTATATAAGGCTGGCTTGATCTTCTCCCTGGAAGATTTGACGAGACTTCTCTTTCACAAGGCATATCTAGGGCCATTAGTGATCCTTGAGCTTTGACGCAAAATGACCCAACTCCGTCTGAGATCGGTTATAAAGCCGCTAACACTCCTTCTGTCGGTGCTGCCTTATAGCAAAGCGTCTCCAACACCACCATGCAGCACGCCGCCCGGTGTTCACATTCCCAAGCAGGGTGCAGTAGCTTCTCAGAGCACGGTATGCAGTGAGATCGGTATTCAGCTGCTAAAAGACGGAGGAAATGCTGTGGACGCCCTCGTGGGCACAGTCTTTTGTGTCGGTGTCATTGGAATGTATCACAGTGGCATTGGTGGTGGTGGCTTCTTGCTGCTGAGGACGAGTGATGGCAAATACGAGTTTGTCGATTTGCGCGAGACAGCCCCGGCTGCAGCAACTCAAGATATGTACAACGACAACGAGGATCTGAGTATTTATGGTGGTCTCGCAAGGTAACCTCGCAATCAAGTGACACGTGCTTAAGATTAACACGAATGACTAACATCTCTATAGCGGTGTTCCCGGTGAACTTCGAGGAACAGAATATATCCACAACAAGTACGGCGCTCTGCCATGGGCTCATGTCATCAAGCCCTCAATCGATGTTGCCAGAAACGGATTTAAAGTGACGGAAGACTTGATTAACACCATTAAGTCGACATCTCCTAACAACTTTCTCACAGAAGACCCAGCATGGGCCATCGACTTTGCTCCCAAGGGACGCATCGTCCGGCTGGGCGAAACCATGACTCGAAAGCGTTATGCTGATGCTCTCGAATCAATATCCAAATTTGGTGCTGATGCCTTTTACACTGGCCCCATTGCTAATGCCACCATTCGCGCCTTGAAAGCAGCGGGCGGAATTATGACGCTGGAGGATCTGAAGAATTACACCGTTGCCATCAGAGAACCCTTGCATATCAACTACCGCGGTTACAAGCTCACGAGCACAAGTGCTCCGTCAAGTGGTGCCGTTGTACTCAGCGCTCTCAACACTGTTGGTGGCTACGAAGGATTCGGAGATCCTGCCCAGGTGAACGTGACCACGCATAGACTGGATGAAGCCATCCGGTTTGCATATGGCCAGCGCACTGAGCTTGGAGATCCATCTTTTGTTGAAGGCCTTGACAAGTACTCAAAAGAAATGATTGCTCCTGCAGCAGGGGCCGAGATTCGCTCCAAAATCTCAGACTTCAAGGCGCAAAATGTCTCTTACTATGACCCCAAAGGCTTGGAATCCCTTGAAACTCCTGGAACGTCGCATATCGTTGCTGCAGATGCTAGCGGAATGGCTGTATCGATGACTACAACAATCAACTTGCTCTTTGGATCAACGCTGATTGTTCCAGAGACGGGAGTAATCATGAACAACGAAATGAACGACTTTAGTATTCCGGGAGTTAGCAACAGCTTTGGCTACATTCCCAGTCCTGCCAATTATATTCGCCCTGGAAAACGGCCGTTATCTTCCATTTCTCCCATTATAGCGGAGACAGCGGACGGAAAGCTATATCTCGCTCTCGGTGCTGCGGGCGGTAGCCGCATTATTACGGCCAACATTCAGAACACGATTCACGTTCTGGACTCCAATATGACCACAGCTGAAGCACTTTCCCAACCTCGTCTCCATGATCAGCTTGTTCCTGCGCAGACAAGCTTTGAATATGCATACGACAATCGCACAGTGGCGTTTATGAAGTCGGTTGGTCACAATGTTACTTGGGTTGCACCGGGGCAAAGTGCCGCACAAGCTGTAAGACTGTTGCCGAACGGTACATTTGAGGCAGCTGGAGAACCTAGACAAGTGACGTCTGGTGGATTTGCTATATAAATGCAAGTTAATGAACGATGTATATTGATGGGTTGAGTGAGTTGTGCATTTGGCTCCTAGTATAGTAAGAGGCCAAGCAGGACGGCAGTTATCTCTGTGAATACATAATAGTAAAGATACTACATATATGTTCTTTAGAAAAGACCATTTTTTGGCCCCAAAAACAGCTCATCAATCACTTCTGATGTTGTAGCACTGGTTGCTGGTGGCGATGTATAGTATGATAGTGGCACTACCTTCTCCCCATTACTGGAATAAACGCCTGATGTATGTCGAATCCTTCAATATTTGCTGGAAATGCGCTTCAAATTCGTTATAGATAAAAAATTTTGATCGGTATATTGTAGATAATGTAGCCATATGTATAGCGACTGACTGCATGTCGCAGTATATAAGTCCTCTCCTATGCTTAGCTTTCTCACGCTCTAGATACCCTTCAACGCATTTCCAAAGAAATCATTTAGTTCGCTCGCTTTTTAATGTCATTTTCCCACGAGGTGAGCAAATCCATGATTGAAACAGAGTTGGTCCAGCTTGGTGATGGCCTTGGGGCTTCCTTGAGACCCTGTGCGACGCAGTCTTCCACACGCTTCACCTGATGCCCGAAAGCGTCCATCTGGGCTGAAACTATAATCTCTTCTGTCGCTCCACCGTAAGTTTTAATCTCAACAATGTTGTTGCCTGCCAGTGGGAGCCAGGGGTTTGTCTTGAATCGCAAAACACCCTTGTCGCCCTGGATAGAAAAGGAGAAGTCGTTGCCAAAGCTATCAGTTGACTGGACTGTGGCCAAGACGCCATTGTCGAATCGAACATTGAGAGAAGCATCACGGGCATGCAGACTGCCCTCGTTGGACAGGTTGCCCATGCCAGTGAGCTGTCTCTTTTCAAACGCCTCGGGTCCAAACGCCGTCTCCATGATGAAGTGCACAAGGGAAACCGGGTAGCATCCCAGATTGTAAATGGTGCCCATGCCCAGAGGATTGGCCTTCTTCCAGATGTTGGCGGCGTAGTAGCCTGACATGCCCTTGATCGAGCCGAGAACACCAGACCGCACAATGGAGGCAACCTTCTCCATCAATGGGTGAGAGAGATACATGAGTCCCTCGAGGAAGAACACGTTGGCCTCCTTGACAGCTGCAATCATAGCACGCGAGTCTTCCATGGTTGTTGCAAGAGACTTCTCTGAGAGAATGGCCTTGCCCCTCTTCGCGGCAGCAATCACAGCAGAGGAGTGCATATGGCTAGGCAAGCCGACATAGACGACATCGACCTCGGCATCGTCAATCAGAGCTTCCAGGTCCTGGTACTTGGTGGCGATGTTGTACTTTGCAGCAAAAGCGTCGAGACGGGCCTCATTGCGTCCAAAGACGGCCGTGATGCGTGAACCAGGGCTGGCGAGGATCGACTTGACCACCGTGTCGGAGATGAAGCTGGTACCAAGAATTCCCCAGCGCAACATTTTGAATTGTATTCTTCTTCTTTATTCTTATGATTGAGTTGAAAAGAGAGCGAATTGGGGAGAGAAGAGGTCGAATAACGTGAAATGGATGTACAATTTTTAACGGCCAAGAACAGTAGTAAGCCGCAGCTTGATGCCAATTTTCAAGCTTAAAAGGGACGAACTAATGAGATGGGGATGGGGATTTTTCTCTTGCGGAGCACGGCGGCCGCCGCATTCGCCGATGGGAGCCGATAAACTATTGCGGAGTCTTGGAGCCAAAGCGGTTGTAATAATTTGAGATGCTGGTGAAGCGTGAATATTATTGGTGCCCAGTAATTGACTCCATTTGTGATGGATTGTGCGTGTGGGGGAATGAGGGGAGAGTATTTTCACAGAGTCCGTGGGAGGTGATGCGCCATGCTGGACACGAGGAACATTGAATATCGATCTATGGATGGTCTTTTGGCGGGAAAGGTTTTGCATTCTAAAATTACATATACATATAGTTGTGTTAAAGTATGCTTCAATTGGCAAGAAAAGGACAGACACTGAAAAGAAGTGAAGAGAGAGTGTCGCCAATTATATCGATATGTGGGAGTATCTATCAGAGAGCGATCGAAACACATCGCCCTCGGTGCTGTATACCAACTCCCTAACCATAGCAGCCAAATCTACTGTTTCTTCTTAAGCTCTCCATTCGCTTCTTCCCACTTTCTCGCCAGCGTAATCAGCTTCATCCCAGCTGCCGCACTCGCCCCGTCTTCCAATTGCTTTGTCCAGAAGCTCTCGTTGCCCGCAATCAGCAGCGATTTCCGGCGCTCTCGCTCTCTTGGACCAATGTGCTCTCCGTCACGCCTATGCTCCTCAATCTCGTCTAAAATAGACAGTCTCCTTGCGTACTGCTCGCTTCTCTCTCTGCGTAGCTCTTTGGAGCCAAAACGCTGAAAAATGATGCGAGCCACTGCCGTTAAAGCGAGAAGGATATGCTCGCTGATGAAAATCGTCAACGGTAAAGTCGACCAGCCACCGCTCAAAACTCCATCAGCGCTGAACAAATGGACAATCGATGCAGAAGTGATACTTCCTAACCACACGAGAATTTCCAGAGACACGACCCAAGGCCCAATGCCATCTGCCCGGACTGGTGCAGGTCTCTGGTGCTCGATGCTAATCTTTGCAAAATCGGACCGAAGCTCGACCCAATTGTTAATAAGGAAGCCCAGGGGAATAAGTGGCCAAGCAGACGAAAACAGGGCCAGGTATCCAAACTGAAGAACCAGCTCTGCAATGTCATCTTGAACATTATAGTGCTCTAATGTGGCCTCGTTGCGGCGCTTTTCCAAGAACTCGGTCTCGTCCTGGTCGTCGGTGACCATGGAGATGAGAATCGTATCCTTTGTATAAGCGCGGCGGTATTCTCGATACCAGCCGCTCATCTTGTGCTTGATCAAGGGCAAGAGGTTTTCCTCGAAAAAGCTCGATAGTTGTCCGGTAACAGTCAACGTAATGACCTCGTGACGCAGACGGTCAGAGTCCAGCCGGAAAGGTATTTCGGTGAGATGGTGGCCGATACTGGGTGCAAATTGAACAATGTGGTCCTCGAGCCAAGGGAATATCTGGTCGCCAAATGGCACATAGACAAAGGCAGTGAGTAGAATGGGAAGATAGTTTGTGATGATGCTGAGAACGAAAATCTTTTGCGTCAGAGACATTTCGTGATTATCTGCTGTTCGGTGGTTCTCGTAGTCTGTTAACCATTTGGCCACTGTTTCAAGGTATGAACTGATGTAGGGAATCAAAACAGCCAGTAAAACCGTGGGTAAGTAATCCTGTGGCCTCGCATCAGTCGGGTGCTCTTTAATTTACCCTACACCATATATCTGATCGGAAGGGCGACTCACAAGGTAGAAATTACTCGGACCATCATACGAATCAGATATCAGAATCTCGACAGCAAATACGGCACTAATCAGAAAGCCCAGCGCCACAGTAGCGATGGCCATGAAAGGCAACTGGAGAAGCTGCCGTGAAATCTGCTTCCACTTGGGACTGTAGTGAATGGTTCGGCCGTATTGGTCCACGATGACTTTCTCGTACGTGTATTCTGGTCGGTTTGTCTTCGTTTTGTTTACTCCTCTCACCTGCCAACGAACACTCAGGTCGACTTCTCGGACTTTCCAGTATTCTAGAAAGACGGTGCACCAAACAACAGTCAGAATTGTATAAACGATGGAGTACTTGGGTAGCCACAGCCAGGTGAAGAGGCCAGTAATGGCTGGGAAGATGAGAAAAGCCGAATATGATTGACCAAATGCAAAGTAAAATGAAACCTATGATGTGACGGCATATGGTTAGCAAATGCATTCTAGAAATAGCTGTATGGCTGCTACGAGATTTACATACCTTTGAACCGAAAAGGTCTCGAATCTTGTCCAAGTCTTCGATACCGAGGAGGAGCTTCTTACTGAGACCCCGTAGGAGTGCCTGGTTGACTTTATCATTGTGCATAGGGTAAATAGCCTTGACATTCTTCCACTGGCCGATACCTGGAGTGATGCCTGCTCCTCCCATGGATTGTGGCCAGTTGACCAAATGGTCCATGGACAGAATGTCTTCAGCCTCGTACCATGCTGGCACGATGGTGTACTTGTTTCCAGGAGGCCGCGTTTGAGTGACTCCATAAAGCCAATCCCTCACTCTGCCTCACACGATATGAGCTGCATTCATTTGACAAAGCAATGCTTTGTTTGGAGGGGGGAGAAAAGAAAACACGTGCGAAAGTGCATACCTCAATTTGTAAACTCTGTTTCCGAGAAGCGCACTTGGCGCCTTTACGAAGAGCAGGATTGTTTGTTCATATCCCGGTCTTACTTCAACGTGGAGGCCAGTAGCCTCCAGGTTTTTGAGCAGAGCAGTGAACTCATGTGTGGCTGTCTCGTAGTCTAGCGTGATGATGAGATGCAGCTCTTGTTTACACGACGACGGCCACGGCAAAAACTTACCTGTATCACTAAAGTCATAAACAACAACATATTTATCGTTATACGTCACAGAAGCAGCCCGTGACGGCGATGGAGGTGGTGACGGTGACCGGCGAAGCTCCGGATCTTTGACCGGCGGCACTTCCAAATGAAGAGGCATCTCAGCAGAGTGGTACCGGCATATACAAACGACCGGCCTTTCCCTCTGCTTGCTTGAGATGGAGGGGCCTCGGAGCACTCTCGGCGATAGTTCTGGTGTGCCTGCTATTGGAGGCCAAAATGTCCGACTATCTGTCCGTGGACGCGATATTAGGAGGGGCCGAAGCTCCGGGAATTTCTTTTTAGATAGAGCCGAAAGCTGTCCTCCGAGTGGTTGAGAGGATGCAGACCTGTCAGCGGTGAAAGGCGATACTTCACGCCTGGAAAACTAGCCGACGGGCAAAGAAGACACGCAAGAGGCAGATACAAACACAAAGGACGCAAAGAAAGACGAAGCTCCTGTCTCAAAGGTGCAAAGAGCTTTGACCGCGGGACATGTGTACAGTGGGTAGGGCTGCAAGGAATCCGTCAGAATCGAGATGCTTCATTGGCTGCCTATCTTAGCTTTCTCGGCTCTGGGTGCCGGTGTTGGGAGGACTGATTGACGCTTAGCTTAGGGGTAAAATAGCAGGGAATCAAGTAATTGACAGCCTGTCTTATAGCCGGCTACTCCACATGCCGCCAAATTACGCCCCGACGAGTGAAATATAAGCAGTCCAGGAGACTCTTTCTTTTGTGAATCTCGAGCATCTATAGCTATAAATCCATATAACTCAGCTTAGAAATCTGATTGAACTGTTGGCTTGTTTGCTAGACGCTGTCGAAAATCACACCGACATATCCGTGAGACCAGACTGTTCAGTATTCAGCCAGATTCGTGGCACCTATGGGCACATAAGCCACATCGCGGGCGGTATCCCCGCTACGCCAAAGCCAAGTAATATGGATGCTCACAACATTACGTAGCCCTCGCAGATCACGCAGAAGAATGAGTTGAGCTCCTGTCGAGCTGCCCCTTAATCTATTACTGAAATAGATGCTGCAGCCAAAAGCATAAACATAAACATCATGACAAAGGTTGATGATTGAATTGTTTACGAACGGTGTCTACTCAAGTAGTCAATTATTATAAGAAAAAAGCATCTGACCCAGACTATATTTCCACGAATTCAGGAATGTTGCGGCGCAGGACAACATCGACGAACCCGAGTGCCAACTAAAAACATATGGTGATACCCTCAAGAAGGTTGCTATCTGCTTGAAGCACTGGCTGGGATTCCTATACGCTACTTAGGAGCATCATAACACGTTGAGAGTAGACAATGCTGGCCCAAGATGAGCTCTGAACATATACACCGTTGCAAAAAGGCACCCCCACCGGTCACTCCTTTGCCAGCCGCCATGGCGATGCGAACAACATGCACACCTGGCACCCAGATGGCAATCGATGTTGACAATTGGAACCTTCGAGAATCTTCTTCTCTCATATAGCGCGAAGAAAAAAAGATTTCGCTCGTACCGCGTTTTCTCCTCTCTTCTCTTCCCGCTCGCGTTATCTCCTCTCCTCTCTCCTGCACCCTCCTCCTCCGCACCTTCGCCGACTCTGTGGCATGTGTTGAAGCGTATTAGGCCCACGCCAGTCAGATGGACGCGGAGACCCAAGAACAGATAATACAGCACATCAGACGCAGTCATTTCACCCACACCAGGTCATCGTTAAAGCAAGCCTCCAGTCACCGCCTCTACAAGGCGGCAATAAAGGATAATGCTAAAAACACTTGGCCGGTGTATCTCATTTTAAACATCATGTACAACATATTGCCGGACGTGTATGTTTCCAAAGTTCGCGCCGCAGGCCTCACCACTGCGTTGGTGGATGACACAGCCACCTATCTCAGAGCACACAAGAATACTGTGAAACCGCGACGATACGATACGAACACACCAGAAGGGCTGAGATTCCAAGCGAAGTGGAAGAAGCTGCGAAACATCCCCACAACGTACAGAAAGAAGAACACCGAGACCAGCGCCACAACGGGAGAGAGCAGTACTCGCCGAGGCGCAACAACTACACGGAGCATCTCGAAAGCAGCGGGCGGAATTATAACGCTAAAGGATCTAAAGAACTACCTATACACTATTACTATTAAGGAACCCTTATGGAGGTTATATTTATTATCAAGAGGTTCAGTAAAGCTGCAACAGCTAGGTCAGAGGAAGACTACGCCCCAGCCTTTGAAGGAACCCTTATACATTAACTATTATAGTTATAAACTTATAAGTATAAGTACTTTATTAAATAATACTATTATACTTAGTACGTTAAATATTATTAATAATTATAAAGAATTTAGTAATTTTACCTAAGTAAATAAAATTAAATTAAATAAAGCTATTTAGTTGATATATAGTTAATATATTAAACTAAAGGATTTATTTTTTTATTAAAGGCCTTAATAAATATTCAAAAAATAATTACTTTTATAAGTAAAGCTAAAATTTACTTTAAGAATTTAAACTTTAAAGTATAAAATATCTTTTATTATAAACCTAAAGGCTTAAACTTAATAAAACTCCCAGAATATTATATATTATTGCTATGAATACTAGCGGAATAGCTATATTAATAATAATAATAACTTGCGCGTCAGATTGTCGTGTGAATGCCTAAGATCATGGTAGCTTGTTCATCCTCGTATAAAGGCGGGGTAGCTGATCACTTTTCACAAGTCATCTACATGGCTTCATTGACTTGTTCAAAGATTCACTGAACACATGAATCCATCAGTTAACCCTTGATCTTATCATTGTAGTGAATAGTTGTCGGGTTGACATTATCAGCATGCTTCAATACCACTCAAAACGAGAAGATTTAGAATAGAGGCAGCTTTCAAAGAATCTCATCAATCGCAGCATTTCTACAGAGTTTACATAACCAATACAAAACAATAATACTCTTCCCACCTCTACTTGTGAATCAAAACCTTGCTATTCACATCGACAATCTTAATCGGCGCCTTGTGGTTATGCAGCGTCACCTTGTTCACCAAGCCGTTCTTATCCCACGAAAAGTCCACGGATCCGCCGCCTCTAATGCGCATGCCTTGAACGGACCCGCCCTTCCATTCAGATGGAATAGCCGGACCCAAGACGACCGTGTGGATGGCATTAGACGCAGCGGGAACTGGCAGATCAGTGATTAGCATGGCCAACACGGCGGCACTGTATCCGAAATTGGCGTCGATCTGGAACGGCGCCGCGAGCTCGTATGGCCAGCTATTGCCAGAGGTGTACACGGAAAAGCCGTTGTTGGCGTAGTTCATGTCGATGGCATACTTCAAATAGGTATATCTGCAGCATAATTATACATGTAAGAATCGTGAAACGAAGTGGAATAGAGGGGGATAAAGAGGGAGAAACTTACGCAATGTCGGTGTTGTTGAGCTGGGCCCAGCATGCCACTCGCCAGACCTTTTCCCAGCCAGTGTTCGAATCAGCCGTACCGTTGCCTCTGGCCGTCAGGCTGACATTGACAGCATCGGTGACAGTCTTGTTCCACATGTGCGTGCCGATGCTGTAACCAGGATACCAGCCCACGAGGTGAGAAAGGTGACGGTGCTCATCGTCGGGCTGATCCCAACCGATCTTCCATTCTGCTTCGTCTTAGCAATGGTTTTCTTATAAATATAGTGCTATTATTGGTGTGCGTACCTTGGATTTGACCGAACCAGCCGATAATAATACCCGGAGAGAGCTTTGACTGTGTCTCCTTTACGGTCTCGAGGAAGGTGGTGTTTTTATCACCGGAATCTTCCCAACTATCGATAATGTGGTCAAACACCTCCCAAACAAGCTGCTGGTAGTGTGTGCACCCAAAAGTCTAATCAAGTTAGTAAAATGCCATAGACTATCCAGGTAATCAGTGTTCTTACCGTCCAACCATGCTCAGGCGAGTTGCAAGGAGCGGCAACAAGGGTTCCATCATTCGAATAGAGATCAGGCACCATCTCATGGATCCAGTATTCGGCAACCGACTTCATGAGCGGATACCCAACAGTCTTCCACCAGTGCGTGTCGCGGCCGTAATCATATCGGTTCCAGACGTTTTGCACAGTCAAAAGGTAAGCTTATGGGAAACACATATCACCTAGATGCACTCACTAAGCCAGGCAGCGGATGCTGGGTAGTTGGACCACACAGCAGAGTTCATTTGTCTTCAAAGCGGTCAGCAAGTTCACCAGCAACGAGCCATAACTCGACTTAGTTGGGGCCATACCCCGTGAACCCAAATGTGTTGAGATTACTGAATCCCACAAATCCAGGAGCGTCATATAGCAATTCGGCTGTCTCTGTTCCACGCGGCACCCACGTATCAACGATAAAATCCCACAAAGGCCCCTGGATATCACCAAGGCCGGTTTGTTCAGTGTGCCAGTGATTCCTATGGCATCATGGTCAGTCAAAGTCGGCCTACGGACGAGTTCAACTTACATCTGGACGTTGACGTCAACGTGGTAATCTGAACTCCAAGCTGGGAATTGATTCTCTGTCCAGATACCCTGCAAATTGGGTGGCAAGGATCCATCTCTGCATGAACCGATGAAAAGGTATCTGCCGTAATCAAAGAGGAGGTTCTCCACGAATGGGTCGCCGACGTTGTAATCGTAGTTCTCCATCAGCATCGATGTAGGCACGGAAGCGGAGTGCTCAGAATCCGGCAGACTCAGAGTGAATTGGCTGAAAAGCGTATTGTGATCCTTGACATGGGCGTTGTACATGCTGCTAAAGCTTTTCTTCTCGACGGCCTTGATGGTGGCAACCACAGCCGGCGCGGGATCGACGCCCTTGAAGGAGTAGTTACTGGCCTTGGTTCCCTTCTTTTGGTCATAGTTTGTCCCAGCTGCGTATACCACCGTTACAGAGGTGGTTTTGCGATCTGAAGGAACAAGAAGTTCGTGGGCCGATGTGCATGTAGCTCCCTTAGGCCGATTAAGAACTTGAGCACGAGCGTCAAATATCATGCCAATGTCCTGTTGAGTCTGTCCTCTCAAACGAACTCCATTGGCATCGCATGAAGAGTTGGATGATGGGTTGCTTCGTTGGTTGTCCTGCAGTCCAATGGTCACGGCGGGCAGCGGCTTGTTGGACTGGACGTTGTAGGCGCAGACTTGGTCGGGAAAGGTGCAGAAAGTAGTTCTACGTGGTTTGTCAGTTTCTGGAACAATTGCTTCTTCACGAAAAGATCGTGGTGTTTCAGGTCGCGCTGTTTTGAGAATTACGTACATGGTAAATTTGGCACCATTCGATGTAAAGGTGGTTTGATGAATACCAGTTTCGAGATCTAGCGCGCGATTGTAAGAGCTGTATTTGCTGACTCCCGCAATCTTGACAGTGAGATTTCCTAGAGTCTCGTAGTTGCCATAATGGTAGTTTGCTGGATCTCCATATAACGCACTAATGTCTGTTCAGAAAGAAATGCATTAGCGGGTCACGACATCCGCAATTGAGTCGAGCGCAACAAACCGTTGTTGATTTGAGTGTTCCAAATCGTCTCTCTAATGCCTGGCAGAGCAGTGTAGACTGGAGCCGGCGGGTTGGCGCCAGTGTAGTCCTGTGGCAAAGTCAGTCAGGCTGTACAAACCAGAGTCGGTAACGGAAGCAAGGATTGAATTGCTTACAGGGCTTTCGAAAGGCCCTCCAGACCAAAGACTGTGTTCATTTAGGACCACAATATCCTCTCCAACCAACCCAAGGGGCATTGCTAAATTTGCCCAACATTAGTTGTCTTATCTCCAGGCGAAACGATTTCCACACCAACCTCCAAGCTTTCCATTTCCTAGTGGATATGCTGTCATAATAATGTTGGCTGGATCTGCTGGCTCTTGAGCCCAGAGTTTCCTGGCAGCTGTGCCATGGGCACAAGCTGCGAGAGTGATGAGCCCCGTTCGCAACATTGTTGGCCAATGCTACTTTGCACACAAAGGCGTTGAGTGGGAAGCAACTGTTGTGTCTCGGAGCAACTCGATGGGTCATCTTACCCTCTTAAATAGCTGCGAACGAGTTGCCCTATCATCGTCGTAAACCGGCGTGATCCATAACGATCTCAAGATAATGCGGGGTTGGAAGCCTAAACGTCTACCAGCGATCCCCATAGTAGCATAGGTTACCAGATGAACACGACGACAAACGAGAAGTCGTTGAGTTCTTCATCGTGTCGCATCGCGGAGGGGAATTAACCGTCCCGTAGGGTGTTGTCTCATTAGACCCGACGGGTGTGAGGGAGGGAAACGCCATGCCATTCATGGTATCAGTTTTACGGCTTTGGGATGTCTTGGAAACCATATGCTAATTGAAATGCAGAAAGTAGGTCAGGTTGCAGTGATCTCGCTGGGCCGGTAATCGACAGGGGCCAATCGTGGGGAAACGATACATGCCGACGGCAGCAGTGCTAGCCTCGGGCTGTTGGAAGAACCGTCTTGGCTGTGTTTTGAGAAACGGAGAAACTGTCAAATGGCGGATATTCAGTTGGTTCAAGTTTCGGAGCTGTATTAGAGGAGGGATGTGAACCGAGTAGCGAGACCAGTCTCCTTCAAGAACACATCTTGGGGGAGCTATTCAGTTAAGACAACTACAGCGGCATCATCTTACCCCAAAGATTATGTTTATAGCAGTTGTCTTGTTCCATTTTAAGTAATTCGAGCGACACTTTAGTGGCAGATGACTGTAATAATGCGAAACGTTTTGTTTCATAGATCAATTGATATAACGCAGTAACCTCTTCTGGGCAATGCGTATGCACTGCTGACCAAGCGAGTCATCCTTTTTCACGAATGGACGATGCTCTAAACAAAAGATCGTCTTCAACGCTATCGGATATCGCAATTACGCATAATTCTTTTTCCTTCAAACTACACGAGAATGTGAACCGGGATACGGTGCGGATACGGTACGGATAAGCGCTTATTTGGTTCGACATCCCCTTTTCATGATCTTTATTCATCCGATAGATGATTCTGCTCGCAAAAGTATCACTATTTTCATCTTCCACAGCGAGACGACTCAGCTTCCGTCGGTTGGAATTGAAAGGCCATTCTAGTTTCAGCAACGTGGTGCATACCTAATTAGTAGTGAAGTTGGTAGCTTGGCAAACACTGCATAGCCGGAAAACAAGTTAAGCTTCTTGATGCTTCAAATGTGGAAACAAAAAAGGGGTATGAAAGGGCCAGGTTGAAACTGGAACAAAGAAATATATATGGCAATATAGAGTAGAACCGTAAGCTGCACCTCAAAGTACGGTCAACTCGGAGAGCACAGACTCCGGCTCCTACAATAACAGCCGACATCGGCTGATCTGGCTCTTACATACGTTACTAAGAACGCTAGACTTTATACGAGCACCAGCCTTCGTCAACCAGGAACAAAGACGTGATTTGTCGAGCAAACTTCGGCTGTCGGTGGATCTTATCAATCAGATAAGCAATCAGTTGATCATGGGCCGGAGCGAATTAATGTGTGCCGTAGGGAGTGCAGAGGCACCGAATCAGCTGATGTTTCCATTTTTTGGCTTGTGATCCACGACCTAAAATATCTCAGAATCGCGGTCGGGTTGAAGGTTCATCATAATATCGCCTACCGGCACCGATATGCTGCATCGAAAGCCACGCGATGAGACGTTTCACTCGAGCAACCTTGTATTTATCGCTGCTTGCTCATCTATCCAACGCTCAACCCCTTTCTCCACAAGAGTCGCCTAAACTGTGCGTGAAGAGCTGCGAGAATTCCCTCAAGTCTGTGCGATTCAACGATGCCGATCCGGCAGCATCAGCCCGTCGACAGGCGTGCCAAAGCCGCCTCGCGTTATCATCAGAATATCTGTGTCTTGATCTGAATTGTGGAGCGAAGACGCGCGACTCGGCGTTGCAACATCGCAATGCTACTTGTTACGCCTCTTTTGGGAGCCCCATCCCGGCATTTAAAACAGATTACACAGATGAAGAAATAGCCGGACTACTGAAAGTCGGTAAGAATGATACGTTTGACGCTGGAAACACATCGCAAGAGGCGGTAATCCCGTCACCTGAGTGGTTCACTTCCTGGTTCGATACCTTGGTATGCAGACTTATCTGTTGATGCTTGTCTCTCTTCCTATACAATATTAACTTTCCTTAGGATGCCGTAGAATATGCCCGTCGACATCATTATCTCTATGGGTAATTCTTCTTACGATTCAGTGGCAACGAGGCTTGGCTAACGCAAAAATAGTATCGGAGTAATGGTATTCTGGGTTGCGGTGGTATTTGTAGGCCTCGCGTACAAGGTCCACCTTGCAATCTCTCAGCTTTATTGCAGACAGCACAACTTTGACAATATCGGAATCTGGACGGAAACAGGGTCGTGGTTCAAGCGCAACATCACCATTCCCGCGACGTTTGGATACAGATGTGCCCAAAACGTGTGGTGGGCCACGATTCCGCCGCGCATCCAGACATTCACAATTACAATGTTTCTTATAATGAACATTGTGTTCTGTATACATGGTTATAGAATCATTGATGAAAACCTCTAGTAGGTTAATCCCTTCTTCACAATGCTTCTAGGCGTTCATACTCATCACCTACAGTTTTGCCACACCAGCTAAACAGGTGTTGCGCTACGTGTCAGATCGGACAGGAATAGTATCTTTTGCCAATTTCCCATTTATTTGGCTGTTTGGAATGAGAAACAACGTGGCCATGTGGCTTACTGGCTGGGATTTTGGAACATACAACAACTTCCACCGATGGTGTGCCCGAATTTCCACCATTGAAGCCGTTGTTCATTCCATTCTTTATACAGTTCTTATTTTTATGAGTGAGTTGAGGGAATGCCCAGTTATATGAATACCACACGCATCTCTGAATACTAATGCCGACTTAGACGGAGGGTGGAATTATTACGCATGGTGGTTTACCATGTGGTTTTGGAACGCCGGTCAAATGGTAAGAAAACCAGGTGCACATGCTGGGACAATACTCTAACTCATCAATAGGCCACTATTTTTATGTGTGCGTTATTAATACTTTCCGTCTATTGGATACGACGTCGCTTCTATGAAGCATTTCTCATCATACATATCGGACTCTCTATTCTTATCCTCTTAACAATGCTCGGGTAAGGCTACTACTTTCATTATGTGATGACACTGTCTATAGAACTAACGCAACTACAGACATGTTTCAATATTTAACGGAGAATACGACGCCTTGTTTTGGGTCCCTGCATTCATTTGGGTTTTTGATCGGGTAATGAGGCTCCTACGAATCATCATATACAATCCTGGACGTTGGTCAACTACTGCACTGGCCAGCTACAGCGACTCCGCAAACATCATCCGTCTGACGATTCCCACCGATGATTCTCTCTACAAGATTCGACCCGGCAATTATTTCTATTTGACAGTCTTGAACGACACGCGATTTTGGGAGAGCCATCCATTTACTGTTGCCTCGACCTCGGCCGAGCTTTCACAGGCATCGGAATACTCAGACGAAGAAGAGCCGCTTTTGACTTCACCGACGATTGCCACAGAGATCGAACTCGAGCGCCTGACCTCTGAATCAAAGAAACAATACATGACATTCCTTATTAGGCCATACGATGGCTTCACTGAGCGTCTCAGAGATATGTTGGCTAATGAACAGTCGAGCTCGAAGCCTCTTAGGGTACTGGTAGACGGACCGTATGGCCATACACAACAGCTTCAAGACTATCGACAAGTTGTATTCATCGCTGGCGGATCCGGAGTTGTCGTTGCTCTCTCATACTTGAACTCTCTTTGCGACGGGATGAAAGAGCCGATCACAATCGAGCTACACTGGGCTGTTCGTGAGCCTGCATTTGTACGAGATGTTGTTTCCAAAGAGGCCAAAAGAGCCCTTGAGACAGGCATGTTATCGCTGCATCTCTACATGTCTTCACACGTGAATGACATTAGCGGGAGCGATTTACCAAGCACGGTTGAGCAACATGTTGGTCGACCAAATATTCACTCAGTCGTCATGTCGGCTGCGCGCGGTGCTCAGGGCAGTAATTTGGCTATTGTCGCATGCGGGCCAGCTAAAATGGCAGATGACTCGAGGTTGGCAGTGGTTGATGCATTAAAGAATGGGAATCATAATATAGATTATTATGAGGAGAGCTTTACATGGTAGATCGGGGTATGGAATGGGTTATAGAATGGATAATTTTGCCAGATCAAGATGCTTCACAAGGCAATACGGCGAATCAGTAGAATTCAGTTAAAAGTTACATCGGTAGACCTATCGGGCAGTCCAAATAAATCGCGTAAATGATTACTTTACAAGCACTGAAAGTGTAAGGTGACAGCGGCTCATTACCACGGAGAGAGTTGCCACGGAGAGAGTTGCGTGTAAAGAGCTGCTCAGGTCAAATGAAGCGCAGACTAAAAATACCACTAGTGCTCTTCTTTCAACCAATTATATTCTTGAATGTTCTTGAAACGGTGCTTCCGGAGAGAGTTGCCTCCAGACGGATGTTCCACAGACTAGTATCTCCGGACCTAGCATCATGTTCACTAATCTGGCCCTGTCCATTGAACCCTACAGCATAGTTGTAATGAGCAACAAAGAGAAGTCGTGAATAATAATCTTCGAGCAGGTGGGTGAGCGCATAACATTTCCCATACAATTATTGACATAGAATCCGGACTTTCTTGCCAGTTCACGGACGACCGCAACCCGTTATGTGCGAGAAATAAGCGAGAAGCGATGATATTGAGAAGTTACTTTCGAAGTCAATAGAGTCGATAGAAATGCTGTTCAGGAATATAAAAGCAGCTCTCATTCTTGCTACTGAACTCCTGCTCAAAACATCACAATCTCACCCAGCACTTCTATCATTGCCAGCACATAACCGTTTACTATTAATCGCACTTGAAAATGTCTGAAAGCCTTGTTTTTATTACCGGAGCCACTGGCTACATTGGATCTCACCTTGTTGGTGATGTCCTCAAAGCTGGTCACCGTGTTCGTGTCGCGGTGAGAAGCCAGGAAAAATCTCAGTCAATCAAGGAGCTGTATCCTTCTGCTGCGGATAAGATCGAATATGCCGTGGTGCCAGATATGTCACAACCCTCTGCTTATCAAGATGCCTTGAAAGGCGTCAACTACGTGTTCCACCTGGCTGGAGCAATGGTCGACAAGGGAGTAGAGCTGGAAAGAGACTTTGTCGATCCTGTGGTCAATGGAACTTTGTCGATTCTTGAGTCTGCCAAAAAGGAACCCAGCATTCGCAAAGTGGCTATTGTGTCGTCCTTTTTGTCTTTAATCCCCATGGATGGTGTTTTGCGCAATCCTCTCCACATCAAGGGTATGTTCGTCCGAATAGCATCATGATTGAGTCAAGTAAGCTGACAATTTGGTAGCCAATACCGGCGAGAAGTTCGCTGTCGATTACAAAATGGCTTTCCCTGAAGGCTTACCTGGCCAGCTTCTCAAGTACCAGACAGGCAAAATCGTGGCCCACCAAGCCTACCGCGACTGGATCGAGAAGGAGAACCCCAAATTTACCGTTGTAAGCGTTCATCCTTCTCAGGTCTTTGGGCCTAGCCTGGTTCAAAAGTCCTTGAGCGAGCTCAGCGGAGTGAATTTCCTTGCTTGGATGAATCTCCAGTCAGATGGACCTCCGATGACGCCTTACTTGATGGTGGATGTTCGCGACGTCTCGGTCGCACTGGCACGAATCATTGATGCTGATGTCCCATCTGGGACCGAGCTACCCATTACTGGACCTCTTTACACCTGGAAGCAGTACGCAAGCTTTATCAACTCGAAATATCCTTCGTTGGCCATCAAATTTGCGCCTCAGGAGGAACCAACTTGGACAATGGATAGGGATGTTACAGACAAGTATCTCAAGGTGGACTGGACTGCACCGGAAGAAACTATCACTGCATTTGTTGATCAGCAAATTGCACTGCCATAAAGAAGAGGAGATTGTCCAGATTTATAGTTCAGCATAGTATAGGTGACTATGAGCAATGCCAATAAGAGATCTATATCGTCTTGACTAGTATGCACAGTAAAATAGCATTGTGAGTACTGACATGGCACGTCAAAAGAGATGTTCAATCTGATGGCTACAGTATATGCAATAAATTCCTATACTAAAACAGTAACTATTTTCGCTTATCTATGTGATGCTCTATCTAATTTTTCTCATTCTCGTTATGGACCAGCTTAACCTCACTTGCTGAGTCGCCGAATAAACCAGATTTCAGCTGGCTAGGATATTTCTCAGTTGAGTAACCGACTGAGCGCATCCACTCCTCGATGGTCTTCATGCGCTTAGGGTGAATCTTGTCCAAGCGAGCATAGTCCTTGGTCCAAAGGCCCTTGTTACCACCGCTCTCTTGCCAGATTGTGAACCAAGGAACAAACATCTCGGCCATGGTCTTGAGTGTTGGGTCTTCATAGCCTGGGGATCCAGCAAGACCAATCTTGGTGTCTGGCCACGACTGGGCCACTGCGGAGAGAGGTAGAGGCTCGAAGCGAGCAGGCTCTCCAGTCACCGCGGTGAAGGCGGCAGCAATAGTGTTGCCATTTACGTGATCAATGCCAACGCTGAGCAAGTCGGCTTCGAATTCCTTGGGATGCTCAAGCATGTATCGAGCGTACCAGGCGAAGTCAACCAATCCTACCATTGCCATAGCACCGTCAGCCTCGATGGGCATGCGGAAGACATAAACCCCATCGTCTCCCTTGGAAGGAGACCATGTAGCAAGATGGGACTCGGGATAGGGGCCGCTTTCAATAACACTCCAGACCATCTTGTCTGTTGGCTGGGCCTTCAAGAAGTCTAAAAAACGAGGAAAGTTAGTAATCTTCCGAGAGGCGTCAGGTCAGGTCATGGTCATGACTTTCTTACCGACAACCTTTGCCTTTCCGTCGACGAAAGGGACACGATACTTGGGGTTGAATCCAGACTTTTTAGACACAAATGGCAGAGAGCTGTAGACGAAGTGCTTGACGCCGGCCCAGTAGGCAATCTCGTAGATGCGGATGCCCCAGAAGATCTCAGCCTTCTCACCAATCGCGAAACCGTTGGTGTTGACGAAAACGGCGTGGACTCCCTCAAAGGCAGCAACGAGGTTGTCTTCGTCATAAGTGTCGGCCTCAACCACGGTGATGCGGGTGATGGCTGCAAGAGAGACGCTCTCCTCCGACTTGGCATTTCGAGAGAGGATTCTGACGGAAAAGGACTCGTTCTTGACCAACTCGCGGGCCACGGCGGAGTTCTGAGCTCCGGCTCCGCCCAAGATGAGGATGACTTTGGACATGGTGGATTCTTGAGTTATCTTGATGCAGTTTGTTGTGTTGTGATATGCGTGTGATGCGTGTGTGTTAACCAACTAGATGCTTGTGTGACTTGCTGATTTGAATGATAGGATAGCTTGAGAGGGAGAGCTTTCCAAATCTTTATATATTCTGTTACACTGTATATCTCCTCAATCTCCTTTACACGGTTCACTAATCATGGCTGATAGTATTTGGATTCTCATGAGGTCAGAGTTCCGAGGGCAGAAGATGTTGCGAGCTCAATGATGCTTGCTCTGTAACCAGGATTACTGATCCCGCCGCATTTCGATCTAAGGAGTTACCGCATTTGTCAAGGCCAGCCCAGAGGCAAGAGATGCAATTGGATGCCCCCTCTGCCATTCTTCTGCTTGGGGTAACGCGAAACGCCGCGGACTGTGTAGTTTTTCGGAGGCAAGGGCCGTCATGATGCCACTCTCGATTACTAAGATTTGGATTCATCAGCCTGGAGCATCAAAACAAAAAAGGTACTTTTGGTCAGAAATACAACGCAACAAGATACATCTATTGCATCCTTTCTCTAGTGCTGCAATCCATTGGTCTGGAACTTTATCACTATGTCCCCGGATATGTCAGCACATTCTAGAGTCTGAAGAGAGAGTTTTAGCCGGCAGAAAATCATCACAGATTCTGCTGGCTAATCGATTGGATTATAAATGTGGAGATTCTAGAACCAACTACAAAGTATAGCTACCTACTCTTACCCTCGGGAGACACCACCAGTTCCAAGGTATCACTACTTGCACCATCGGAGATGCCCCGTTTCTATGACCAGGGTACGTGCTACCTTCTTGGGAATAGCCTCTTTCAGTCATCTTAATAGTGATCACAACGGAGACTTTCCTCCTTTCTCGCCAATCAGGATTGCAGTTTTGTTTGGTCAGAAGCCGACGCTCGGCTCGGAGATTTTGGGCGCCTCTCCCATCATTAGTCGGAATGTTTATAAAGAGAGCCGGTTCGCCATCAGTCGTGATTGGCAGAGATTACAATTCATCCGTCTCCGATACGTTGCTATGATGGCATATGTATCTCATAATCACTCAAATTCTTGGTTTGCAACGGTGAAATCAGGACCTTTCTCGAAGACGAGTACGCATGCTCTGACCATATGGTCGACCTAATATAAAGAAACAAAAAGGGGGGTTCGAATTTCTCAAAATCTTTTCCTCCTTCTCTTCATCTACCCAACCAGCAATTGTACGGTCCATGAGAGCGCGTGAGAGCCTGGTCATAAACGCCAATATAATTTTGAGGGAGACAGAGTGTCCCTGAATCGCCATAATTGAAAGCGTTGTCGTGGGATTTGACGGGATTTCAGAGACAGACAGAGTTAGAGGTACCCTTGACTCTTCCAGCATCATTTATAAGCTGACCAAGTTCCACAACGTAATTGTGCTGAAGCTCATGTGGGCGTTGATTGGAAAGGATGGCAGCATTCCCAGTCCTGCTCAGCAAGATGTTATACATACACTTACAAAGATGTCGATGAGGCTCACTACGTATTAAACCACCCCTCTGTCCGGAGTCAATACAAAGGAGGAACCGGAAAATTCTATGAGACCTTCTTCCAAGCTTGACCGCATTTACGCGGGTGTGGGCCTTGGCGGTATCACATTAACACAATATGGAACATGGTTTCAAAAGCGATTTTAGTCAGAAATTTTTCAGTAAATAGCTATGGGGAAAACATATGAAGAGCAAGGTCTGACCATATAGGACCTATCTGCTAATTAGACCTAAAAACTTCCTGGCTGAAAGTTATTGTAGCATATCGGACTATTCTTAAGGCTTTTTCATAACAGTGGCAATCGCATCTTTCTCAGTGAGACCACTGACACCAATTCTCAGATAATTGGGATCGCTGTCAATCAATTTGGCTGCCTCGCCACTTCTAAGCTCCTCAACATCCCAATTACTCCAGATAAAGCGGCCGTGAAGGAAGGCAGCAGCGGGAGTTGCGGCCCAGACACTTAGGGCAGCAGGCAGGCTTTCTTCTCTACGAGTTAGCAGCTGACTTTTTATTGTGATACAGAGATGCAAGACGATTTTCTTGAACTAAAGGGCCATGTTGAAACAGATGACTCACCATTATCCCAGTTAATTGGAGAGCTCTCATTGAATCCATCTGCGCGACTCATGGGTGTAAGAACAGCACCTGGATGAAAGCTAACGATTTGCATTTCTTCCGCTTCGTGTTCTTGGGCGAATTGCTGGGCGATACCCAGACTGGCGTTCTTGGTCAATCCGTATGACGGCTTCCCTGACAAGTGCCAGACATATGTGATCAGAGTGGAAATATTGACAACGTATCTTGGACCTCCAGACTTTTGATGATAAAAGTGTTGAATAAGGTCAAATGTAGAGCGGACATTGATGTGATAGTCTCCCCAAAATTCGTCCAAGGGCATGTCGACCATCTTTTTGGGCGTTCCACCCGTTGCCGCGTTAAGGACCAAGACATCGAGGGTAATGCAATCTTCTTTCAAGCCAGAGAACAACTTTTTGACCGAGGCGGGATCGGCAATGTCACCACTGCGAGTATCTACAATGGTGGGTGATCCGAGTTGTTTGGCCTCCGCAACAAGCTGTTCACCAGCCGATTCCAAAACATCAGCTCTGCGACCGAAGATGACAATGCGCCTGGCATTTGCGGAGATGAAGGCTTTGCTAATGGCATATCCAATTCCGGAGTGGCCGCCGGTGATGAGGACAATCCGGCCAGCCTGGCTGTTTTCCGGCCGCTTAGGGTCGATGGTTGGGTAGGCCGCTTTGCGGATGTTCTTGATGGATGGTAAGCCCATTATGCCGGTTATACTTTGCTGTAATGGGAAAACAAGTTCGTCGATATAATGCTTCAATTTAAGAGGTGTAATAAGATATCCAATCTAATAAAAGAGGTGCTAATAATTCAGTGTTGACTTGATTATCCAGTTTCTAGCTGACTTGGTTCACAAGTTTATATGTCTTATATACCAGAGAGTCAATAACATTGCTTGCAAATAATGTTACCTATTTACACCATTTGTAATCTACAGCTTCTCTTTTCATCCTTGAATTTGCGTATTTTTGCTTACATCAAACGCATCTTGGATCTTTCCAACAGTCCTAGTGCGGGGCCGCTCGTGGCGGACAAAATGTCCGCAGGTGTCGCTCCAAGAAAGTCAACTGGGTACTGCTTACTGAATAATGTACTTGTCATTAGGAAAGTAGGTATAGTAGTAATAACATTCTACAAAGTAATTAAGGGTAGAAACCCAAAGTACAAGTCAATTGTCTCATAATATTAAGTCTACACCAGTATTTTGTTGACAGCTAGAACGCACGTTGAACTGGCTTGACGAACACTTCACAACACTCATCCAAGCTAACTTGCCTAACCTCTTCAAGGACCACGGTACGAAAAAAAATCTTGAACTTGCCTGATCTACAACAGCTAGTCCGTCTTTGTTTACGTTCGAATGAGACCCCTTTGTCGACAACTGCTACGTTTGTTACTAATGGGCACATTTGCCTTGCGGACAGGAAGCCCGCAAGACCCCACTCTGTATGATGACAAACCCCCTGTCACGGATTCCGAAGCCGCAGACTATTACCAACTTGACCTCTGCCGTCATTCGTTATGGCTTCTTTTTTCAGTCAATGGACTAATGAAATACATCGTGATGAATCAACATAGCACATCCCGGGCGGACCCTCGGCATGCGAGGCGAGTCTCCTGCATCATCTGTGCCAAGGGCAAGCGGAGATGCTCCCGCCAGATCCCATCGTGCACCAGATGCGCCGAGAAAGGCTTTGTCTGTCGATATCCTGCTCCTCGCATCTCCTACGTTCCTCCCATCGAACTCGTCTTCTCTTCTGATGGCCCACCGACGGTGTATCAGGACCTGCGCGGATCCGCCGGCAACTCTGCTAGTTCCGGTGCTTCAAGTGCCACGGCAAACGGCCGTTACCATGAGCAGCTCCTCTTGGATAGTACTAACGAAAATAGAAACCATCTCGCCCAGGACTCCACTTCGTTCTTGACTGAATCCCGTTCTGCTACCACTGGAGATGAACCTATATTGGCTCCTCATCTATCTAACCCGTGGTTTCTATCGCCAAGCTCCTGGGTTATTACAGACAATACTGATTCCGTCCGACCTCGCGGCTGTCTCAACGAAGAGGCTCTTCGACAGTTCCCGGACCATGCCATGGCTTGGCTGAAACAGTGGTCTGTAAAAGGTCATTGCCCTTTCATTCACTTGAACCAACAAAAGACGTTCAACGGCTTCCCAGACTGCCTGCAAGATGCCTATACCGTTACCGCTGCATACACAAACTCCACGCCAGCAACAAAACAACTCGCCCTGCGTATCCTCCAAAGTCGCGCCGCACAGCTCGTCAGCACCTTTAAAGACGCCCGATCTCTGGAAGATCTTATATATGGTCCCATGACGGCGCTATCCCGCCTCCAAGCTCTTCTAGTATATACCATTATAGGACTTTTCGACGGCGATATTCGCGCAAGGGGTCAAGCTGAAAGCAATCTCGATATCCTTACGACTTGGTCAACAGAACTCTGGGAACGGGCCGTGCTGGATATATCTCAAAGTCGTGCGGCTGAAGACAACCCTAGCACTGACATCAATGACCTTCTGGCTACGGAACGTTGCAAGAAAGTTGGAACGGCGCAAGAGGCCATGGATGCCGCTGCTCCTACGTCAACTGATCCGACTATTAGCACTACCAAATACGACTACATGGGGCTCATCATGGACGGAACTATATATTCTGCTTGGCAATCGTGGATATTTGCCGAGTCAATACGCAGAACCTATCTCACTGTTGGCATCACCCGCTCCGTATTTCGGGTCCTGCAGAAAGGGTGGTCCGATTGTCCTGGTGGTATTATCTTTACCGCGGCGAACGGGCTGTGGGACGCATCAGATCCGCATACATGGATGAAGCGTATTTCTTCGTCAGGATTTTTGCCCGTGCGGCACACGGATATGGGAAACTTGGTAGATCAGACAGATCGCTCCAAAGTGGATGAGTTTTCGCACACTATTGTCATAATATCATTTGGATTGGAGAGATATGCACAATGGGGGGCTGATTCCAATGAACAGGAAAGTGTGTCTGCAGACTCGCAGAGGCGATTATAACAGTTCATTTAATTAGTAGAAATTTAGTATCAACCATTCATACAAACCTTGAAGTTATAGGACACTATAGACTCAATTTTAGAGACATTAAACTACAGAAATACAACCTTAATATTGTTACTTGTTTATCTGAAGATTATTTCTCAATTACCCGAACACTATGTATTTCAACTTGATCTGAGATACAGACGTGAAATGCAAAATGATTCTGAAAAGTATAGGGTAGCTCCACATCCTGAGTCGAAGCCATAGATACCTAGGTACGTGTCACCTGGCACTGTACACCTCTAGTACCCATTTCGAGATGCGCGTCAGTGCTATTATATCGTCCGGAATAATAAAATCCGGCAGATATTGAGATGCGACATCGGGGTTATTATTTTCCTTGTCATTGGTTTCCTCTCATCTTTTCTCTTTCTTCTCCCGTCTCGCCGGGTTTGGGAGGCCATCACGATCCATGCATCACAAGTTCATCATCTTCTTGCTTTGTGTTGGCAAACAACTAGACCGTCAATCGCTCATCTAGACGTCGTAATTCGGCCAGGCGATACGGTGGCAAGTCAGCACGTGAGGCGCGCAGTTGAAGATTCAATTGCGGCCATGTGCGTAATCAAGTGAAGAGATAGAGTTTGTATTAATACCACCGCAGATCCACAAACATCCCCGATTTCTTTCATGATGAGACACGTGCTCGAGGGAAGGCCTGCGATAAGCTTACATGGACAAGCCGCAGAATGCTTGGAGTGGGTCGATCATTGGAACGTGTCTGTCTAGTGGTGGTGGCTAGTTGAATTGGATGCCTCTGTTTTTACACTTTTTTCCTTATGCTCCAGTTCTTTTCTTTGCCTCCCGCAGGCGGCTGAGAGTTGCCAAGCCAGCAGATGAACCGAAGTCAGGTCAGAGACACCGAAGCAGTGGGCGAATGAGGCGTGAAATCTCTAAATACTGGGACTCCGCCGCCTTGGCCGTGGCGCTATGGAGCAATGAATCGAGTCTTGGCTGCGCCGTTGATCGCTTTCCGGTCACCGAAGCGCCGCACGTGTGCTAGAGTGGCGAGAAGATCTGGTCATGACTGGCCATGATGAGCCTAAAGACTGTATTGGATGGGGGCAGACGTTATGCCGAGCTAGTTTTGAAGCCCTGAATCGTTCCGCTGAGAGGCTTCTGAGCAGCAAACCAGACCACCATTGGCACCCCGTGGGAACATTGAAGTGACACACACCCCTGAACGGCTTCAAGGAGCTAGCGCTGGAATGGATGCCAAGCTTAAATGCTAACTTTATCCACACTGGATGTAAGTGGTCAACCTTATTGCGGTTTAACTTGGGTCGTTGCCAGTCTTGGCAAGGCCGCAGACGAATGCTTTGTTTCTTCGAGGCCGAGGCACGTGCTCTGTCGTGATGGAGGGACTTGAGCTGGTTTTGGGATAGCCTGTCTGATTGGACCCTGGCTATCTTTTTTCGATAGCGGTGGTGGTGGTGGTGGTTGGTGGTGGTGTTGGCTCTCCTCTCAGGCACGGAGATAAGGACAGACGGAAGATGAACAAAGAAGACGGAAGAGAAGAAGAGTCTCGACCGTCGTTGGACTTTGGCCAGATGGATGGGGAGATTCATCAGCTTGTCCGCTTCCCGGCCGTATTATTTGCATTTCAGGGCGTTCACGCGACACTCGGTCCAGCTTTGAGAAAGAGGCGGCCTACATGGCCGGTTCGGGAATCTCTTGGCCGCAGCAAGTCTGTTCAGCCGGTGGATCCATCTCGACGAACAAGAAGTCTGGGGGCCGCATCGATCTACCGCTGAGAGCCGTCGACGAACCCACGTGTATTTTCCCGGGGACGTGATAGGGAGAACGGACTGCGCGAGGCTTACCCTGCCACCAACAACGTCGTGCCTGGTGCTGTCTGCGTTAGAGCTTGGAACTTTGCAAGGTTCCACGAACACTTTCCATCAGACAGCTGTTGCTTCAGGACTAGGCCAATATCCGTTGCCACATGCTGATCTATTCTTTGCCCAAATGTGTGCATGGACGACGTCGGTGTCCCAACGGGGAAAGGACCACGATGTTCTGCTCCATCTTGCCCTCTGTCTTCCTTCTTGTCGTGCGTGGGAACGCACAATACGATGGTGGCTATGGAGCAAGCGGATAACGATGGAACCTGTACCGAGGAGAATATGCACAGGGTGCCTGGTGCTGGGTGCCTGGTGCTGGTTACATGTAGTACATGTACGAGTAGTAGACCTAGGGATATAATACATATTTAAGAAGCGTCCTGTGCGACTGCCCTTGGACCTCTCTTCCGGCTTGTCTCTTTACAATCCCCATTTCAAATCTCTGCAGGATCACCCTTCCTACAGTTTGGGGTTGCTGAAACGCACATCCGTCAAAATGGTGCTCCATCAGTATGACTACATCTTTGCCATTGGCACTCTGTTTGCCATGCTGGATGCCTACAACAACGGTGCCAGTAAGTAGTCTCTTTGCAAAGCTTGACGACTTCACAATGGTGAATTATCTAACCCATCTGCTCTTACAGACGATGTTGCCAACTCTTGGGCCACCAGTGTCTCATCAAGGTCCATCTCCTACCGACAGGCCATGATCTTCGGTACCGTCTTCGAGATGCTCGGTGCCATCACTGTCGGTGCCCGAACGGCCGATACCATCAAGAACGGCATCATCCCCACCTCTGCCTTCCAGGGCAACACCGGTGTCCAGATGCTCGCCTTCACCTGCGCCCTCGCCGCCGCCTCGTCTTGGGTCATGTGGTGCACTCGTCACTCCGCTCACGTTTCTTCCACCTACTCCCTCATCTCTGCTGTCGCTGGTGTTGGTGTTGCTACTGTCGGTGCTTCCAAGGTTCAATGGGGATGGAATGATGGCAAGGGTCTTGGTGCCATCTTTGCTGGCCTGGGTATGGCTCCCGCCATTGCGGGTGGTTTTGCTGCCGCCATTTTCCTCCTGATCCGCTTCGTCGTTCACGTCAGGAAGAACCCTGCCCCCTGGGCCGTCTACTCCTCTCCCTTCTTCTTCCTAGTTGCCGGTACTATCTGCACGCTGTCCATTGTCTACAAGGGTTCTCCCAACCTGGGCCTCGGCAAGAAGCCTGCGTGGTACATTGCCGCTGTCACCATGGGCACTGGCGGTGGTGTTGCGCTTCTGTCTGCCATCTTCTTTGTTCCCTTTGCTCGCGCCAAGATCCTGAAGAAGGATTACACAGTCAAGTGGTGGATGTTCCTCCTCGGACCTCTTCTGTGGAACCGCCCTGCTCCCGCCGATGCTGAGACCGCTGCCGTTCCCGACTACGCTGTTGTTCAGCACCACAAGGATGATGAGCACTCTTCCGGCAACTCTGTCGATGAGTCCCTCGACGGCGAGGTCCTTAAAAACGACGTGGATGCCACGACAACCCCTGCTGATGCCGAGAAGAACATCTCTGCTGTTGAAGCTGCCAGGCCCACCTACGCCGAACTCATGGTTGAGAACCAGAACCGCCTCAATGCTAGACTATGTGAGTTTAGAGATCAAGGGAAACACAAGTAAGCTGTACTAACTTGGAACTAGACAAGAAACCTGGACCTATTGGCTGGGCCATGCGCACTCTCCGTGACAACCCCATGGGCCCTGGTGAGATCTACGAATTCAAGAACATCAAGATCCTTGCTATCCGTATCCCCGCCATGATCACTGCCGGTCTTCTCTATGGCCTCTACTACGATATCCACGCTGCCCAGACCGGTACTGAGGGTACTCCCGATGGTGAGCGCATGAAGCGTGTCTACGCCGCTGCCGAGAAGTTCCCCAACGAGGTTGAGCACACCTACTCTTTCATCCAGGTTTTGACTGCTTGCACTGCCTCTTTCGCCCACGGCGCCAACGATATCGGTAACTCTGTTGGTCCCTGGGCCGTCATCTACTCTGGCTGGAAGACTGGTAACGCTGCCGCCGCCAAGGCCCCCGTTCCCGTCTGGCAGTTGGCTGTTCTGTCTGCTATGATCTCCATCGGTCTCTGCACCTACGGCTACAACATCATGAAGGGTAAGTTTCACTCTGAGCTGCATCTCTTAGTTTGATTCTGATGTACTAACTCGCCGTATAGTCATGGGTAACAAGATCACCTACCACTCTCCTTCTCGTGGTTGCTCCATGGAGATGGGTGCTGCCATTACCGTTCTCGTCTTCTCTCAGTACTCTCTGCCCGTTTCCACATCCATGTGCATCACTGGTGCCACCGTTGGCGTTGGTCTCTGCAACGGTACCTTCAAGGCCGTCAACTTCCAGCGAGTTGGACTTTTGTTGTTCTCCTGGATCATGACCATTCCCATTGCCGGTACCCTCGGTGGTGTGCTGATGGGCCTCTTCCTCAACGCTCCCCACTTCCTGCCTGCCGCTGCTTCTGCTTAAGCAGCTCATCTTCATACACGAAAAAAAAAACATTCTGGGGATGAGGTCAAGGTTGTGGATAGAACTGTGTTTATTACAAAATGATTGATATCCTGCATACATATTTATGGTTGCTCTGTACTTATTTTAATTTTAGCGATGAAGGGGACAATACCTGGGTAGTTTAAAAATAGTCGACGCGTTTCGCGTCATGAGGAATATTACACATGATGACGATGAACTGTGGTTTGTTTGACAATGATGAATGTATTGTATCAATTAATGAATGAAGTGATTGTTTTCGGGAAAGTCTAGTAATCATAGCGCTGTCATAAGTCGCGCCTCAATGAGACATCGTTGTTCTCAAACAGGAAGAAGAAGATTGGAGAAACGGGAAGAAAATGCAGACGATCATCTAGTGGGGAGAGGATATATATGTACTTTGTTCTATTGAGTGACGACTCTTTTCTTCCCCGGCATTATTCGCTGAGGCTGAGACTTTGTTAATGCTGTCTTGTGCACTGTTCATCGGGAATGGTCATTAAAAACATGAACCTTGAAAATATGTAACTTCACAAACTTCCTGCAGTGAATCCGTAATCACCAACTCAAAGCTGAATAGACAGAACACAACTCGTTACCGCAATGTGTAGTAGTTGGACTGCTATCATTAAATACGCGAAGCAACCTCGTAAGGCGTACGTAGTTAAATGCGTGAGGTATTTAGCTCATTAATCTTCTTTTCATAACTACCTAGTTGCTGAAAAAAAGCATACCTACTTTGAGTAGTAACTCAAGGTTGCCAGAGCGCTGAATGGCTAATTTGGGGTACGTGCGGCCGCTTTCAGTTTCTATGGTCTCCCGACTCTTTAAACCCCTGTTCAATAGACAATCAAGCGAGCGCTTGTTAGCTAATCTGCTTTCTCATCATTACCAGATCAAGAATATGAAATGATTCCATAGTACTAGTGGAAACCCTTCTATAATTGCTCCAATCAAATTACCGATTTCGCGAGGCTGCATTGTATGGCGCTACCCGCGCCGATTACAAATCCGATAATTACGCTACAGTCGGAATTACACTGATCGAGATGCGGCTAGACAAGGCGATTTATCACTTCTTGTTGAATGTTGGTTGTGAAACTTCAGCGTCGGATAGACTTGAGTAAAGAATGACAAATGTAATTATCTAGGTTGGAATGTATAGACATGCTAGTATCACGGGATGAATTGCTTTGAGATATAATAGTCGAGCTTCACTACGCATTCAATAGAACTTATTATCTTTAGAAGCTTCATCTACTCCCAACTCTTCGAACTCAATATTCTAACAAGAAAAAAACTACAATACACAATATGGCTAATGAGGCATTATGGCTGACTGGAGTTGGCGAGCAGCCAAAGCTTGGACTGGCGGATATACACGAGCCTGGAGAAGGTGAGATGTTGATTCAGGTTCGTTTCATCTACGACATCATTCTTCGAAAGATCCCTCAAAAGTATACTGATTGGGATGCAAAGGTCAAAGCCATAGCAGTTCAGCCTGGAGAATGGAAAATGCAAGAGGGCCTCATTCCTATTAAGCTCAAGTACCCAACTGTTATTGGCCGTAGGTATCTATCTGAACCCGCACTGTTGTTATCACTTCCTAACAAGATAAATAGTTTCTGCGTCTGGAATTGTTCAAAAGACTGGCCCTGGCGTTACCCGTTTCCAGCCAGGAGATCGCATTTTGACCAATACTACTGGAGTTCTTCGAAATGACTCTCGTTTTGGCGCTTATCAGAGATACTGTCTTGTTCCCGAAAAATTAGCTTCAAAGGTAGCCCTTCTTTTAAACAGTGGTGCGATAAACATGTCTCTAATTGCCATTATATCCAGATAAGCGATGTATCGTTTGATGAAGCTGCAAATATCGCTACATCCTACACGGCGATGAGTGCTCTAGTCCTTCATCTTGGTTTGAACAGGCCACAGATACCCAGTGCACCTGCCACTGGCGAAAAGATTCTCATCTGGGGTGTATCATCATCGCTAGGAATTTTTGCGACTCAACTGGCTAGGCAAGCTGGGTACGCTGTTGTTGGTGTCGCTTCTGGTCGCCACAAACAGCTTGCAGAGCGGTTTGGTGTTACACATTTCGTAGACCGTACCTCTAAAGATGTCGTCTCTGCAGCGTCCGCACTGGGCCCATTCAAGGCCGCTTTTGCTGCTAATGATTCTGCAGAGGACCAAGTCAAAATCGGAGCGATACTGGCGGCTCTGGGCGGAGGCTCATTTTTGTCCACGATGGGTGTTCGAGCAGGAGTTGAATTGCCTGCGGGCGTTACGGGACATTTTGCCCAGTACATTGATGACTACTTGGATGAGAAGAATAGTGAGTTTACAGAGTGGTTCTGGTGGAACTATATGGAAAATGCTCTGGCCAAGAAGCAGCTCACGTCACTGCCTCTCACTATTCTTGGGGGACTAGACAAAACAGGAGAGGCGTGGAGGATCCTGAAGCATGGAGAAAATCACGGAACACGACTGGTCATTGTGCCGGATCACAAGGCATGAGCGCGTTGGCATTTCCTGTACCAAATAAGTTAGTTGAATAAGTCGAACAACAGTCTTTGAATATAGCAGTAACTGAGAGAGCGAGGAAGAATAGTAAGGTTTGACTTGAGGACTTCATTTAGGAATATGCTGCCCAGTTGTGGTTCTAATACTCCATAATACTCCATTGGCTGGAACTGTTACGCCCTCCCTACATGTGGGTCTTTACGCTCGAGATAATAGCTGCATCAATTTAGCTTCTCGAATTTCTCTTCAAATTGCTCTTTGACGTTGCATTGACTCACTCGCCGCAAGGCATCAACAGCAGCACATTAGTGACTCTTGCGTTGTTTTTAAAGAATGACAATACCTTCTTATAATAACAGTTACGTCGTCGTCGACAGAAACGGCATCGTCGAAAACAAGCACTTGGTTCATGCTGTCGTCGTGGACTCTACCGGGCAGCTTCTGCTTTCCCTCGGCGACCCATCGCGAATAACCTTGATTCGCTCCGCAGCCAAGCCTGCTCAAGCGCTGGCAGTTGTGGAAACTGGTGCCCTTGAGCAATTTGGCTTTGATGATGTTGATCTAGCACTCATGTGTGCCTCACACAGCAGCGAAGAACGGCATGTTGCACGGGCTCAGCAAATGCTCGCGAAATCACAGCACATTGAGGATCAGTTGCGCTGTGGTGGTCATCCTTCAATCAACTTAGCTATCAACCGAGAATGGATACAGCGTGGTTTCGAGCCAACCGGAGTTTACAATAATTGCTCCGGAAAACACGCGGGTATGCTAGCCGGTGCTAAAGCTATCACCGCTTCCTCAGACGACTATCACCTATTGACACATCCGATCCAGGCTAGAGTCAGGCGGGTGGTGGAGGAATTGGCAGGTCTGGAAGAACAAGATGTTCAGTGGGGGCTTGACGGTTGCAATATGCCAGCTCCCGCGCTACCCCTCTTCCATCTGGCTAAGATTTATGCTTCATTTGCTCAAGCGTCAGATGCATTGGCAAGCGGCGATCCAACCGCTAAAAGAGTACAACATATGGGGCGGATATTTAACGCCATGTCTCGAAGCCCCGAGATGGTTGGCGGCGAGGGCAGATTTGATACGCTCCTTATGCGTGCTTTCAATGGCACTATCATCGGGAAGGTTGGGGCCGATGGCTGCTATGGGATCGGACTGCGTGAGTCTGAGCGGACCGAAAATCTTGGGGCTGTGGGCGCAATTGGTATTGCGGTCAAGATTGAAGATGGAAATTTGGATATACTCTATGCCTCCGTGGCCGAGATCTTGGAGCGGCTGAAGGTTTGCAGCCGAGAAGACGTACAGAGCCTGGAGACATATCATCATCCTAAAATTAGAAACACCATGGACATCGTCACAGGTACAACAAACTTCCAGTTTAGTTTTAAGTCAGAAAGAGGAGTTTTGATCGGTTAGGAATTGATGGAAAGTCGTACGAACAGACATAAAGATGACTTAATTTGCCCCGATATTGAAGAGTAGCAAATTGCACCCCCGTACAATAAGTCGGTGAGGTTAGCTAATTGGGAATGAATACCTCGGTATAATTAGCTAATCGCGAATCCCTATCTCATTCCTTTTACTTCCAAAGAAACACAAGCTATCGAGTTGTAGGTTGGTAGTCTGAAAGTTGTGGGTGCTAGTAAACTATCTAGGAAGATATCAGAAAATCGGCTTTTTAACATCAACCCATGTATTTGATAGCTTTCTCGCCAGCGCATGGCCTTGATGCAGAAAGAATAGCTCTTTTTCAAATATGAGATGTGATACAGAAAATAGATATGACCGAATTCGCAAGAGCACGACGAATACGGCGACATGGGCCTCTGGGTCCTATCTCCGAAATAGTTTCGGTTGAAACATATATAGTGGATGATTATCTATATTGTGGTCGTATTGAGAGTCGTATTGATGGTCATAATGATTGATCATCAGACCAGTTGAACCCTCAAATTATCCCCTGTAATTGAACCGCGTCGTTAGATTCCTACCGTCTCATGTACCGGACCTCGGTAAATACGGAATTCGTATCCTTGATGTTCGGCAAGATGGAATATAAGTAGGCGTAATTGCTGAGATTTAACAATTATTGTTATAGTGACCCATAAACCCTATTAACTGACTAGTATCCCCCCCTTGCCATTTGCTATTTCACTTATTCTGATTCAGCTGATATCCAGTGTGGTCAAAGCGATCTTAGCCATGTCGTCTTACAGTGGTACTTGCAATTGCGGCTCTATCACCGTCACGCTTAACGCAGCTCCTTCCGCAACCTTGGCGTGTCATTGGTATGCCGTCAGTAGAGAGTAACGTCCATGTTATATGCTGATACGATGCGTCTGCTAGCTCGAACTGTCGTCGCTCAGGTGGACGTCCGTTAAGTCTTACCACAACTTCATCTCACTTGTCTAACTATGAAATAGCGTTTTCGATCAATTATCTGGTCGAGGAAAAAGAGTTCACAGTTAGTGATCCTAAGAGTTCCGCAAAGCAATACCTCGATTCCAATACTGCATCCAAATTTTCATTAACGGTGTGTTGTATGAGCATTAATAGCATGATGATTAATACTAACTCATGTTCTTCGTCCATCAGCGCACATTTTGTCAAACATGTGGAAGGTATAGAATGCCAGGCTCCTTTCATGACCATGTACTATTCACAAGACAAGGCTGACTTTTTAATAGTCCTCTTTTTAGCCAACCCGAAAAGATGCCAGGCAAATACTTCGTTAAAGCATCACTATTCGACGAGATACCTTCCGCCAGGACTGACATTTTTTTGGAAAGAAAGATTCACTGGGAAGGAGACGTTGACGTCAGCGCCTGATGAGCTACATGCAAGCTTTATGATGCCTTACAGTGCTATATTAAATAGGAATATACTCTTCTCAAAGACAAATTATATGACACTGCGCAGGATGAGCTAGATCTCGAAGGAGGTAGCATACTTTATCCATGTACTTGTATTACATTTATTTGAGTGAGTGGTTATAGAGATATATTTCATGTTCTATTCATAGTATGTTCTATTGATAAGCGTCCCAATTCTTTCGATATATACCCTTATATCATCTCCATCTCGCAGAAATATTTTTGGATTTCTCAGAGATCCTATCCCTGGTCCGGTACCGGTCATGACCACTGTTCCTCGTTCGAGTGTTGTACCTTGCGATAAAAAGGATACTATCTTGTTGATGTTGAAGATAAGTTCCCTACAGTAGTATGTAAGTTATGTTGGTTAGATACTTGAAGAACTTTATTAACTAACCTGGTGTTTGAATCCTGCACTATGTCTCCGTTGTATATTGCCTGGATTGCCAGGTTACCTGGGTCACCAATGGCGTCTGGGCTCACCAGGACAGGTCCTATGGGGGCTGATCCATCAAATCCTTTGGAGAAGCACCACTGGCTATTCTTAAACTGCTGACTCCTGACAGACACATCGTTACTGCATGTATATCCAAGAACGTATTCTCCAGCCTTCTCTTCTGGTATGTCCCTTCCATCCTTTGCAATTATAAATGCAAGCTCAGCTTCATAATCGCTAGAATCATCTTGGCCTATTTTAGCAAGATTAATGGTGGTCGGATGGGGCGAACTAATGGCAGTTCTAGGCTTGATGAAAAGCACTGGTTCTTCCGGGATGGGCATTTTTGCTTCAATAGCATGGTCGTAGTAATTGAGTCCAAGACAGCGAACCAAAGGTACATCGTGGTAATCTAAAGGTGCTAGAAGCTATAAAGTATTATTTGACCATATTACTGCGATGGGAGATCGTAATGAGCCTACCTGCTTTACCGTCATGACCTTGTCTGTTACAGTACCGTCAAAGGCAGATCCAACTATTAGACGCGCTTGAACACGCTTTCCGTTGTAGGTGTCCAATCCGACATCTGGATTAACGGATAGATCAACTTGGCCTAGATGAATCTGATTATCTTCATCTGCTATGAAGCGTATCAAATGTGTCCAGTTGCGTGCCATGGTCGATTAAAGAATGTGTGTAGCGAACTGGAAGCACTTAATTCATGATACTAAGAGTCTTGGGAAGCGGATAACCTAATCATTATATAGAACGATCGATAGGTATGATCACTAGATTCTTGTGATTGTTATGAAATGAGAGATCTCCTATCTGACGTGGTCCGAAATTTCGCCCGAACAACATCAATCAGCGATTAGCCCGAAGAATCGACCGAAACCCACCGATCAGTCGATCGGCCAGATACGCATCCGGACTCTTACAATCGTTTTCCAAACACAAAAGCATTTAGGAAATTGAGGCTATAGCAGCAAATTTTTATCGATTCGCAACACGTGGCCTTTTCTTCTCCTTTTCTCCTTCTATCAGTGTGATTGCTACTCGCTACTCTATAATAAGTTGTCCGGGTATACATATGTCCCCAGAATGTCGTCAACAGTACATAGGTCATTCTGCTGCGAATTTTGCCAAATCTCCGAAAAAATGGTATCAATTGGCAAATCCAAGGAAAACCCCAGATTGGAGCCATCGAGGCTTGCATCACAAACATAATCGCCGCTATCAAGTGGGAAAGTGCCTTCACAAGCTGCCATGCCCATCTGCTGCACGCAGTCTATTGAATTGCTCCGCCCACTTTCTTCCAGATCTTTACAAGCTGGGGAGCCATTGCTCTTTAAACTGGTATCCCCATGCTAAGCACCTGTCAGTACTATGTCCACGTTGAAGCGGGTTATGCTTACGACCTGAGGAATGAACTCTTCTTCTGGAGAGCGGGGAGCTGCACTAGGCTGATTCATAGCAGAAGACCTTGAGACAACATGAGCCCTTATGCTGCTAAGAGTGCTTTGTAACTTGTCCAAGTTCTGTAAAAGTAAAGGCGAGGTATTCCAATATTGCTCATGTTGTATCAACGTCAGGCGCAGTAAATCAAAGCTGGACTGCGCCATGACTTTTTCGGATTTCGTTTTCGCAAATGTTCTTTGTACAAGCTGTATCGCAGCAATTATCCAGAAAGTGTTTACTAAAAGAGGGTCTCCATAACGAATATGGTCCATCGACGCGTTGCGGACGATACTAACCACATTATCTGCGGCATCAAGGTACCTTGACCATACAGAATTTGGATGTGAGTTGGATTCACCTGGCCATGGCGAAGACGCTGTGTTGCCGAATGTGTTTGTGTCGTCCTCTCTCTCGACAGCTCGGTTGTCGTTACGGAAGCAATCTTTGTGAAGTATCATTATCTTGGCAAGTTGAATCATTGCATGAATCGTTTGTTTCACGCTGTCTCTCCGTCGCGCATAAATTTGATCCTGACCTGATGGAGTTGAAAATAAATGCTCTGAACGATAACGAAGCTGCTGAGGTAGCGACAGCTTAAAGCACGAGACGCAGTTGTCAAGCACGGCGAGTTTTGATGCCCTCTCAAAATCTTGACCGTTTCCCCGGGTTAATGGTAACCGATTTCCCCCGTAAGATCTAGTATCCTCATCGCTGAAAGATCCCACAGGAACAGATGCATTCGAGAGGGAGTGCGCGTCTCGCATGAAAGAATTGATGACTATGAACCAGGTTCTGCCACTTTCATTGTCGCTATTTTTCAGTTCCTTCCATCGAAGTACGGGATCTGCCTCAAAGAAGCAACTTGGAGCCTTTTCCCCATTGAACCAGTATTTGTCGTCAACGGGTAGAAGCGTAGCATGTTGTTCTGGATCCATGCCGAGTGGACACTTGCGTATGGTGGTCGCAAAGACTTCAAATTCCCAAATAGTCCACCACGCTCTCCGTCTTTCTTCTTTAGCCATCCATAGCTCTACAGGATCCGTATCAGTTTTGGAGGAAGACAGTTTCAGAGGCAGATCGACGAGATGAAGTCGAAGTTCGTATGCAATTCTAATCACCGCTCCTAGTGACCGCCATGCGACTCCGCGAACACCACTGACCAGTTCGTAGTATGTTGTCATGATGAAAGCCTGAAGGAGGAATAATGGAGGGGATTTGTCACCACAATTTCGCAACTGCTTGTGAACCAAATTCGACGCGATTTCGTAGAACTTAGACGGATTTAGCACCGCTTTTCGAGTGTCATCTCTGTCTTTACATAGGTGCTTAGCAGACAGCGAGAAAATGGAAGCAAATAAAGCAGTGGATTGTTCGGGGTCGAGTTCGCTATTAATGCGCTGTTGAAAGGTTGGTCGGTGGAATAGTGAAATTGCGGTGAGATCGGAGAAGAATAAGTCCATTCTGCAAAACGCTTGGAGTCAACGTTTCATTCATAATATAGTACCTTAATCTTAGAACTCACAATTGAAGAAATTCATCTTCCGATATTTCCAATGCGGCGCAAACATGCGTGGTATTATCATGGTGTATTGTCGTTGGTGGAGTTGGGATGAAATGTGTCTGAGGAGAGCAGGAACTTTTGCGACTTTCCTCGGGCTCCTCGTAATAAGCCTGTTTCTCATGGAAATGATGCAATATCCAGCTTGATATACTATTTGACTTTTCTTCGTGTGCTAAAAGGTGTTGTAAAGGGACATCCTCGGCGTCTAAGCCTTTACGAGAATTATCGTCTGAACATCTTTCGGGCGGCCGCAGGACGGGTATATTCCGGTCGGTGTGTCGGAAACTAGAAGATCTGCCCTTGCGTTTATGGAAACTCCCTGTATTACCAAGTGTGAGAATCTTTATATACGTGCCCCTTAGATAGGATAATAATCACCAAGTTTCGGGCCAGGCTTTTGGGCTGCCGATGGATAACGGCAATCGTGTTCGTTTCGAATGCAGATCTCACAAGATGGAGTTGTTTTATCACTGTAACAGTGGCGATACAATGCCACACTATGGGTCAGTGACGTTCATAGTCCTTGCTAATACGAGTCGCTTATACCATTTAACCTTTCTCCTGTGCCCAAGTTAGAAAACATATTACCAAGGGACTGCATTGTAGGCGTCGAGGCGCTACCAGGAATCCACAGAGAAACCACTTGCTGACAATTGGGAGACATAGACTTACCTTTTGCACTGGTAACAGGCCCATGGTGAGATACCTGTGCCCCGATGTTGTTTTCTCCGGTCTTCCGGGTAAAGCGGCTCGGCTGTAGTATCTTTCTCTGAGGACATATCGAATGATGGCAACAATGCTCAACCTTTTCAAGAACCGTAGTTGTTTGATGATACGGAGAATAGGGTAAGAGAGATGTGTGTGTGTGTGTGGGATGGAAAACATCATCATCTCATGCATTCACGATTACTTTTGCTGAAATCACTCTCCATAGCCGTCATTGAATCGTGGAGACCCCATACTTTTCTAAGCCTTGTTATGTCTAGCGCCCCTTTATCCAATCGGGCTTCACGCGCCGAAGCCGGCTCCGAATATTTGCTAGATGCGATTGGCTCGGCTGTCTTGTCTTCTCCCTGTGGACAAAACCTGTAACGCACCGAAATTCGACCGAGGCCATCAAATAGACCGAAGTTATTAATGCCCACCAAGAGCCAAATCTAAGCTGACAAGATGGGCGGGACGTATCTACGTCAATGTAATTGGGAGGGCACTTGACGGCTGTGTATAAGACTGTCTAAAAGCAGGTGAATTTTCTCTTAGAATATTATGATGATGATAACTTTGAACATTATCGATCTTTGAACTGTACTTCACAGCTCGTTCAACATGCCTAAAGTCAGCATTGCTAGAATTGCTCATGTCTATTACAGATATCGAGACCTTGACAAAGCCCACAGCTTCCTGTTGGACTTTGGGTTGATTCAAGTCGATCGCAGACAGGACCGTATTTACTACCGGGGATATGGCACCGAGCCGTTTGTCTTTTGTGCTGAAAAGGCTAACGAGGACGAATTCGCCGGAGCTGCGTTTGCAGTAGATTCATACGAGGATTTGGAGCTCGCCGCTAGCCTCTGCCCTGGGTCTACAATTCGAGACCTTGATGCCCCAGGAGGTGGAAAAGTCGTTTCTTTGCAAGATCCTACTAATAAATTTCCATTTCATTTCATCCATGGCCAGACTCACACCTCGTACGATCCTAATACAGAATATCGCGGAACTCAACCATTTAATTATGTATGTGGAGGATAAAAAAATGACTCTATAACTTCTTTAATGCGATATTTATTGACAATCATTGCAATGCATAGCCAGTGACCAAAAATCGAGATCCCGGAACATTCCAAAGGTTCGAAAAAGGTATGCTTGAGCGTTTTCAACTTCTGCGGCCGGTTCATTGAGATTATACCTAGGTCCGGCTATTGTACACAAGCTCGGCCATTTTGGCATCTGCACTACAAATTTCGAGGAGACGTTCAAGTTCTTCACGGAGAATTTTAACTTCGCGCCTAGTGATGTAATTATATAACAATTTCGTCGTTTTATGGACCGACTTATTACTAAATTGTCTATAGCTTGTACACGACGAAACAGGAAGAGACGTTGTGACCTTTCTTCACCTCGATCGCGGCAAGGAAATGGTTGATCACCATACCTTCTTCTTTTATGAAGGGCCTAAGCCACATGTTCACCATTCTTCTTATGAAGTTCATGACTTTGATACACAAGCACTTGGTCACGATTGGCTCAGAGAACAAGGATATGAGATATGCTGGGGTGTTGGTAGACACGTCCTTGGAAGTCAAATCTTCGATTACTGGTAGGTTCGCTCGTCTATAATTCATGGCCGAAGGGCAGTGGCTTACTAATGGATACAGGTACGACTCTGCGAAGTTCATCGTGGAGCACTATGTAGATGGCGACTTGGTAAACTCTGATACTCCTGTGGCAAAGAGTAAGCTTGGCAAAGATGGTCTTTCTGTATGGGGTCCAGATGTACCTGGAGATTTTCTTACCTAAGTACGACATGCTCTAGCGTTATGTCAATCAAAATATTTTAGGGTTGAAAATCATAGGTGATACAGTTCAAAGCTTTCCGTAAGAACAGTGATACACGTGTGAAGCAGTGTAAGGAACTAGGAAGGCCCTAGTGGGGCGGCTGACTGTATCATACACATCTTCACACATCTGAATCCAGTGGATCAAAACTCCATGAACACAATATAGTATAGTACTATTAAGTGAGTTATGTTCACATTTCGTGGATAATGCTTTTCAAACAGGCGAGGTTCACATAGAGATAGAATGAACCCAACCCTAGCTAAAACTATAATTGTTATTGCGAACTATAGGAGAACTAGTTTTCTTGAGATTGAGCCCATGGCAATTTGCATACTAAATATACATGTTGTTCTTCAAAAACTCTTCCAGTGAAGTTAGGCGGAGCGCGGAATACTGCTTGTCATCCAGCTGTTTCATATGACACGTGCCATTCAACTGATATAGTTGATAGAAATACCCCATCCAATCCCAAAAATGCTTGAGACCAATTTCACGCACTGCTGTATTGGCCGTTACTCTTAGGTCTTCGATACTTCCCATGTAGTCAAGCTGCACCGAAACTCTTCGGATGTCCTGATAGATGCTGGCGATCTCTCGGATGCTGTGCTGAAAGCTGCAGACACGATATGAACCCCCCTTCTTTGTCAAATCTACAATGAGTTCTGCAGTGAAGTCCGCACAGTCTTGTTCAGTTGTAATCTGCCACTTCTCTTCACCAGATCCCCATACCTCTGCTCTTTTGGGAGACGACTTGGGATCCCATACTCCATGGTTTGAGGGTGCAAATCCGCCATGTCCAGGAACGGAGAAAAACACTTCTGCCAAGATTCCTGTAAATATGTACAGCACGTCAACAGTGGACGATAAGGCAAGTTGTCTCTGTAGCGCGAGAAACAAATCGTAGTATGGAACGTCGCCCCATTGTAGCTGGGACCAGTCGAGATTCCAGATGGACGGGATAAATCGCTGGATCATCTGTGTTAGCTATTGAATACTCAAGATAAACTATGGGGGATATTACTTTAATACTCTCCTCCTCCATGATCCGGACCAGAAGAAGCTCGGCTTCCAATGCTAAAGCTGGAATGGGGCTGTAGGCACACACTACAGCATCCACACCCTTCATTGCCTTTCGCAGGGTTTCAGCATCATACCAAGACTTAGTTTCGAATACGCCTTCTAATTTCCCTCGAACATTGTCTGGAAGCGCTGCTATCGATCTAGAGGCTCCACGGACACTGTGGCCTCGTTGTATGAGAGCACTAGTAAGCTTGAGGCCGATGTTGCCGGTAATTCCAACAATGAGGATCAACATCTTCGTTATCTGCGAGTGAGTTTCTGAGTTGAAAAAGTTTATTTGGTTGGGGATAAGCAACAGAGAGGGAGAGGCTGGAGTAGCTTGATCATATAGTGTTATCAGAAGCTTAAAAGCAGAGAGTCATCCTAGAGAAATGTGCATATACCGTATATACCCGTTTTCGGGGAGATTTCGGTCAGATGGGAAAATTGATTTCGGGAGATCTTCCCCATATTCTTCAATTCTTCTCGTTGCTGGAATGGTTACTATATGGGTGTCGGCTGATTGTCAAGTATAAAGGCCTAGTCAACTCGTGAGATAAATGCTTTGTAATGATGAGGGATACGAATGATCTTCATGATTCATCATGGATTCCTCTGACCTTTTCGAACTGCTCCATAAGCGACGAACTACTCATTATTTGGGAAAAGACCCAGAAGTTGATAAACAACTGGTTATTAAAATAATGCGGGAGGCTTTGCTAGTAGCCCCTTCCTTTTTCAACGCTCAAACTACTCGGATGGTGTTGCTATTGGATGACGAAAATGCGAAGTTATGGGAGCTGGTGAAGAACTGTCTGGAACAGAGTACTAAAGAGCGGTCTTTGGGGCTGGATACGATAGAGAAGCTTAATGGGTTCAAACAAGCCAACGGAACAGTAAGTTATTCCTTCACCTCTTTGCACAGCATTGCGAACTGATACTTGCTACAAGATACTGTTTTTTGAAGACCGTTCATCTATATCTCAATTAAGAGACATTCCACGGTACAGTAGGTATCAAACGTATTTCGACAGCTGGTCTGAACAAACAAATGCGATTCATCAGTATGTTGGTTAGTTTATCACGCCAATGATTACTTGCTAGGCGTCATTCTAACCTTATTGTCCGTAGTCTGGGCGGCGCTTTGTGCGCAGGGTCTCGGAGTAGCCCTTCAGCATTATAACCCTTTAATCGATCAACAGATTGCAGCAAAATGGAATGTCGATTCAAATTGGCAACTGATGGCGCAATTGGTTTTCGGCAAAGCCATGGTAGATCCTAAAGGAAAGACCTGTACACCTTTTGACCAGAGACTTTTTATATATGGCTAAGTTGAAAGTTAGTATACCAATATTACTTTAGAACCAAGGAAGTTGTAGTACCTTTATAATTGTGTTTGAATGAGGTAGCGATAGTAAAATAGCTAGACATGAAGTGGTGGGGCTCTCATAGAGGAGTAGCTATCTGGCATCCCGTGTCTCAAACCAAAAGACAGTGATAATAATAGATGTGAGAAGGATATAGATACGGGAGGAGACATTAGAGGGAAGTAAAAATAATAGCCAAAACATATTAACAGTAGCAGATACGCGAGGATCCGGTTATCTACTACCTAACTACCTAGGGGTAAACAGGGCCCTTGAATAGCTATTCTCCTTAGTAGATGGATTAAGTCGACTCTTCTCCAGGAAAGAAGCAAGCCACTTTGGGTCATATACTTTATCCAAATCTCCTCCAATAGCTGAAAGTAACTGAATTGAGTCTAAAGCTTTGCCACTGATGGCTTGTTGTTATTTGCGCTGTCTTTTGACTTGGACGACGGGTCCTCGATATGAAAGAACTTGACAAAAAATTCCAGTGATGCCTTCTCCGCATCGGAAACCTTCATCGATGACACTGCATCCTTTCCTCTGTTGAGAATGCTTTTGACTTGTGTCTCCATCTTTTTCCCATTGACATTGTATGGGATTGATTTGACTTCAAAAATGAAGTGTGGCACATGGCGGCGACTAAGTTCTTCAGCGATCTTTTGGCGAATTCTATCCTTCAGCTGAGAACGAGATGGTTCCGATGGAGACGACGAGAACTTTAAGAATAAAAACACTCTTTCATGAAGATCTCTTTCTTGTCTCTGTTGGCCAACACAAAGAGAGTCCTTTACGGAAGCTGAAAAATGCTGTTCAAGAACTGCATAGATTTCAGAGGACCCGAAACGGACACCATTTGGATTGAGAACCCCGTCACTTGAATCAGATATTAGGTCAAGAATTTGAACATTGAAATAAGATGCTCTTACCTTCTGCCGAGAATAATCAAGCCATTTGTGCGAGGATCAATCTTGATGAGGTCCCCATGTGTCCAAACACCTGATTGAATCAATACATAACTGCGGCATGACGATGAAGATACAGCTGTAAAACATACCGAATATCTGGGAGAAATAGGCATTGAAGTATCTCTTTTTATCTGCATCATGTAGGAAAGAGACAGGCATGTTAGGAAAAGGTTTTTTACAGACCAGTTCTCCCATCTGCCCTGCTTCCAGTGCGTGGCCATCAGGTGAAAATACATCAACATCAAGTCCCAGGGCCTTGACGGTAATCTGACCCGGCCACGTCGGTAAAGATTTGGTTCCATGTACAACTAGAGACCTTGGTTAGTGAACATGCCTTATACTGATCAGTGACATCGAAATCTCACAAGATCCACAGAGCTCTGTCCCTCCAGACATAGACACCTGACAGACAGGTCCAAAGAACTTCGCAATCCAAAGGGAAAGAGATGTCGTCAGAATAGCTCCAGTGGATACTATTAAGTCCAGTTTACCAGCGAACGGATCTATAGCAGCACTTAGCGTCTGAGGCCTCGCAGGGGATCAAATCGAAACATACCCGAATCAATCGAGGCGTTCCGCAGCTCTTCAAAATATCGTGGGCCCGCACCAAAAGCTGTAACTCTGCTAAAAGTCAGCTCGTAAAGACTTTGTCACAGAGAATTTGAGACTAGCCCTGTAGCGAATATTGACTGAAGAAATTGTGAAGGGGTCGGATAGAATGGAGAGCCGTCATATAAGACGAGCGTGCTGCCGCAGAACAATGCACCAAGAGAAATATTCCACAATGTCCACCCAATCTAATGCCACTTAGTTTCAATTAAATTCGGATCCAAAGGTTTGCACAAACATTTGTATAGTGAAAATAGGTGTCTCGACTACCGAAGTTGTTATGGAGGCGATTCTCCTTCAGTCCGTTTATCACAAGACCCTATTGAGATCAGTTACATATTTCACCAGAGAATCAATTGTTGTTATGTCCATACCCCGTGTGAATGCACAATTCCTTTTGGAGTGCCTGTCGTTCCCGACGAAAACATAACCACTAGGGGATGATTGAATGGGACTTGCTTAAACACTAACGGCCGTCCTATTCCTCGATTGATGAAGTCACTCCAATTGACCAAAGTGAGGCCGGAATCGGGATTCAATGCTGGATCATTGAAAGCATCTTCGTAGCGTATTATTTCTGCTCTATCGGACTTTTCGATTGCGGAGAAAATCGTGTTAGTTCTTTGCGCAATGCTGTGAGGTTTGCCATTGTACGTGTATTCTGTCTGTACAAACACCAGCCTAGGATACAGCTGACTGAGTCGATCTTTCAGCGCCTTGAAAGCCATTAGCCATTCTTGGTATTCAAGCTATGTCACTTGGCCTATTTGAGACACTCAGAGACATACCTTTTCTCCAAGATCAGTATTGAATGAGCAAAACACTGCCCCCAGCGATGCAGTTGCTAAAAGCAAAGTCAGAGACTTGATCGAATTACCTCCGATTACTGTAATTCTACGTGTCAGCTCTAGTATACAATGGATCAGAGCCAAAACTTACCGACTACAGTGTCTCCCGCATACACTCCGGTTGACTGCATAGCATCTGCTGCCTGTCGCACCATTTCTTCTAGCTCCATCCATGTGACTGAACGAGGCGTCTGTATAGTTGACTCGTCCATATATTTGATGGCAACTCCATTGGATTTGTTCACCAAGATGTTTTCTGCATAGTTGAGTCTTGCTCCTTGGTAGAATTGTGGAAATTGGTCTATGCGAAGCTTCTCATCTACTGCCTAAGCAACCTCAAATTACAATTTGCCCAGAACAGAGATAGTAAGTTGCATTACCGTTGATGGATGCACAGATGCTTGAACCTGAAAGTATTGCCATAAGGATAACCAAAAATCATTCGCTCTATCAACAGAAAATTGATGGAGCTCGTTGTAAGAAGCTGTCGATGAGAGGCTGTTATTATTCTGCTCGGAGCAATACTCAATCAACCGCAGATCTGGCTAGTAAGGCTTACATAAATTCAGAAGATGCTTTTTTGACACAAATTCTCGAAAATCATCCATATAAGTGTGTAATCCACTCGGGGGCACATAGACCGGAGAAGAAGCCATAACGGTGCAAATAGACAAGGAACGAACGTAAGAGACGACTGAGTAGTGCTCCTGTTCGAATTCAATCGATTGGTTTGCTCAAGGAAATATGACAAACTTCAGATCTGAAATCATATGTTGGAAAACCAGGTACTCATGGAATAATTTCCAAATGCTATTTCAACTAGACTAATATTTCGTTGCATCGTCGTGGCGAAAATAACCCGAAAATGGCGGGCGCCTTTCAAGCCACCTCCGGATCATTGGCATCATCAACCAGAGCGATAATTGACCGAGAATGTACCATGACACAGTAAATGCATTTTTCAAACTGTTATATATTGAGCTAGAGCTGAGGTACCTTGAAAATTGTAAACTTGTTCTTCCAGAGTTCGCCACTGTTAGGTTTTCTTCTCTTCGCATTTACCGCCTGCGTTATTGATCATGCGGAAATATCTTATCAAAGGTGGCAATGTCCTCCTCTTTAATGAGGAAAAGAGGGCATCATTTCCAAAGCTCGATATCCTTGTCGAGGGCAATATCATCTCCAAGATTGGACCAAATCTAGACTTCAAGGATCCAACTCTCGAGATCATCGATGCGACCGACCATATTGTGTCTCCCGGCTTCATCGATGGCCATCGACATGTATTCCAGTCTCAGTTGAAGACTACAGTCGGGGATCATATCTTTGTCGACTATTGCGCCCATCTTTTGCAAGGCCGTATGACGTTCCTTGATGCCGATGATATGTATCTTGCGCAACTATCTGGCGCATCAGAAGCCATATGGTGTGGCGTCACCACCGTCATGGACCATTCGCACGTTATCATGTCGAGGGATTATGCAACGAAGTGCATCGATGCGACAATCGAATCCGGTATTCGAAGTATATATTGCGTTGCACCCTTCGCCAATCCTCAGTCGTTAAACCCAATGGTTCTACCGGATATGGATGTGAAGCATCCTGAGCAGATAGAGCTCTTCAAGTCTCTATCCCAACAAACTCCGCTAGGCGGGTCCAAGAATGATGGACGAGTGACGCTTGGTCTGGGTTTTGATACCATGAACCATCGACCTGTGGAAGAGGCGCGTGAAGTCCTTCAATATGCAAAGGATAGCGGCATTCATGTCACATGCCACGATGTAGAGCGATTTAATCTTCCATCGCTCGAATACCTGAGAAAAAACGCCTTGCCTTTACCGCCCATTACCATGTCCCATACCTGCGAACCTGACCAGACCAGAATTGATTTCGTGAGGCGCAATAACATTGGAATTATATCTACTCCGGAATCCGAGCTGGCGATGAGCCACGGTATTCCGTCGGCTTTTGATTTCCTTCGATCAGGTTGCCGTATAGGCCTCGGCATAGATTCCCCGGCAATCTGCAGCGGAGATATGTTTTTCTGCATGAGATTAGCCCTACAGAACCAGAGGGCGCGAGAAAATGCGACATACCACGCCAGGAACAAGCTGCCGAAAGAAGTGACAGCTCGGGTGGATGAAGTCCTATACATGGCCACATTAGGCGGCGCACATGCAATTCACCGAGAATCGGAGATTGGAAGCCTGGAAGTCGGCAAATTGGCAGATATCGTACTAATCCGAACAGATTCGCCCTCCATGGTCTCGTCGGTGAATTACGGCCCCGCCATGGTCATGCATTGCCACCCAACTGATGTGAGTACTGTGATGATCAACGGTGAAATTGTCAAACGAGAAGGCATATTGCTTAGGGTGGACTGGAATAAGCTTGTTGGGAAATTGAGAGAGAATCGACAGGTATTGGAAGCACGATGGGTTGATGTAGACTGGGATGTAACTAAAAGTGAGCTTACAAAACTTTGGTATCTGGGCGGGGTCTTAGAGGATTAGGTATTTCCACGCCCTAAGAGTTTAATGGAATGACTATATAGGACTTTCGTCCTGCTATCTAGCTTTTATGTCACAAATTGTATGGTAGTAATGATATCGCATACTATAAGATTAAAGCCATGGTGTTAGAGGAATAGAGCCCTCTAGTAGTTGATAATCGAATAATACGGTATCAAGTAGTAGATACTAGAAGAACAAAATTGCTAGTGGTTAATACTAGAAGAATATACCTATAGTAGCGGATATTGTAGCAATGTACCTGTAGTAGTAAGTAGGTACTAGAGGAATATAAATATGGTAGTAGGTATTAGGAAAATATAGCTATAGTGATAGAAAGTAGTGATGGTAGCAGATACTAAAGACTGGATATCTACTACTTTGGGAAGTGTTCCTCTTGTCAAATGTCACGGTATGCGGCGAAACAAGCTCAAGACTTCAAGTATTGATGAAAGTACTAATCTGCTGCAAACCTAGTTCTTAACTGTCCAATTTGTGTAGGAAAGAATTTCTCGTCAAGCCCCGGAAGTATTTACCAAAGTACCAAAACAGAATGCCGAAGCTGCAGAAGAATGTGATCAAGGTCATGAGTGTCATGATTGGTGCAAGGTACCCAATCTGCTCTGTCCAAGGCGTGATGAACTTGCCAACACCATAGCCCCAAAGATTCTTATTGCTGTTAAAGGTTAGCTATGAACACATCTGTGCGAGTTGATCAGTTTTACTCACATGGTAATGGCAACGAAAATAGCGCCCGTGGCTGGTTTATAGCTGTCAATGGCGTAAGTGGACGCGATGCTAGGCAAACTCGTCACTTGCATCCCGAGCAAAGTGTAGCCGATAATGACAATGACTTTCCACGACCACAACCGGCTGTAACCGACACCGACCACAATAAGCCCGATCATCATGATCAAAGTGTAAGGCAGCATTGCGATTAGTCGCATTTCCGGCTCTCTGATACCCCTGTTGCGCTTGGTGAAGAAATTCGCAACCCAATCTGATAATGGGCCTGATGTCAGGAGTCCAATCATGCTACCCGTAAATATGGCAAAGTTGGTAAAGCCAACTGCTTGGGCTGAAAAGTTATAAGGTGGTGCTCCAAAAAACTGTTGCTGGGTCAAGTTGGCGACCAAAAAGCCGGATGCCGAGAAAGAGACAGCAAAGGCGGCAAATTCAACAATTGGGAAAGCATGGAGGTACCATGGAAGCCACAGCTCTTGCCAAATATTTCCCTGATAAGGCCCCAAGAGATTGAATTGCTTCAAAGACGGATGTCCGCGCGATAGCCACTGATCTTGAGGTTGTTCACCTGAGGCATCCTCCGAGTGATCAACAACGGAACTGGCCTTAATTTCGGGTTCATCAACAAGAGTAGCAGGGTCTGATGCTCTCTTGGTCTCTGTTTTGCGCGCAAAACGTGTCTCTGGCAGTAAGCCAATGTTGAGAAATAGAGTAAATATGAGCAACCTGTCAACTCCAGTGTCAGTGCCATCTCTTGTAGCCATGAATTTCAATTAGGACCACTTTACCCTGTGTTGAACCACCAGAAAGACCTCCAGCCGAAGCGTTCTGCCATGCTGCCAGCAATGATGGGGCCGATCTGAAGAACCACGTTAGTAGACGCATGGCTGTGGGATATCTTGGCTACCCACCGAGAGCGACCCAAAGTAGATCGCAAAGTATAATGTTTGGTATTTACCGCGATCGTGAAGGAAAATAATGTCGGCAATTATTTGTGGCATTAAACTCTCGCAGGGGCCGGCACCGAAACCATTCAGACTTGGTAGAGTTGGTTAGTTTTGAGTTCATCACATCACCAAGTTGATATATGCATGCCAATAGCAAAGATTACTTACGCGGATGCTCCGAGAAAGGATTTGTAGCTTGTTGATCGAACTCTCCAGATGGAGGAAACTGTGCAGATCAAAGTACTGAATATCAAAGCCGGCCTTCGACCAAAACAAGTCGAGATCGGAATCCATATCAAATTGCTGAAACCGAGAACAAGAATCGTTACAGCTAGATTATTTCTTAGCTCCAAATATGCTACAATAACCGTTTTATTGATGCGTACCTGTCGTTTGAACGGCGTCTGCTAGGCTAACGTTCCATTCCTCCATGTATAAGCCTGTTTTGAGAGACGTTAGCTTTTGAAAAGACTGGGATACTATCTCTCTGGGAGTCAAACCAAATAAAGGTGCGTTTGCGAGAGGGCCAAGATTTTGACTGATGGAGACAAAGCTGGCACAAATGATCGTGATGAGTTTCCAGGTGTAACTCCAGTTCAGTGGATCAAGGGGATCATCGGAAGGCTGAGGAACAAGGACGCGTCCGTCTCCGCCGCCATTTCCGGACTTGATAAAGTGATGTGAGCCGACATCTACCATCACCTCCGTCCCAGGATAGATTGTGATATCGAGCTCATTCTCGATGTCTTGCAGAGTGCGCTGTTGCGTTACCTGAGTCATGATGGCGATCTCAAGTGATGGCTAAGAGATAAGACCAATGATGGAAAGCACAGCCGAGCGTCGTGTCAAAGGAGATCACAAGGGACTGGGTCCTCTCTTTATATAACTATGTCGAAGAGCGAGAACAACGTACATCTTTTTTCACAAAGTCCGATGGCCCCATAGCGAACTAGCCAATGGAAGTAAGTATATTTGAGGCTAAGACGGTGCATTGATGGAAAATAGTTAGAGCAGCAAATTGTGATTATCAACTTCGTAGATTTGGAAGCAAGTCTGTCCAATCAAACATCCTGGATACTGGAAGAGGGTTACATCCACCCCTGGATAGCGGCATAGCGACATCGCTATCTCACACAGGACGCCATCTCCCACTTACTTCTCCGAATTACGACTACTCGTTGATCGGGAAGAAGGCATCATCTCTTAGCTTCATACGGGATGCTTCATCCTTGCTCCGCAGATAGTGTCAAGCACCCTCGGTTACGCGTCACTTCAGGCCTGTTGTTGATCCGCCCCCAGATTCTCCAAATACTAGCGCCGGGCGTTTCTGTTCTCTCTCCTTGATTGAGCCCACATGCTTATGCTGGTTCGGGTGACAAACATTGCTGTAAACCGATATCCCCGCATTGTAAGTGGATATCTGCTGGAATTTCTGCCGCCGCCACTAAAAATAAGGACAGTTTCTTTGCTATCAAAGTCCGGGGCATAACATCTTTACGATGAGAAAGTTGGAAAGCAAAACGCCTGGTAGATGAATCGACCAATTAGAGACCCAGAAGTCGGTTAAGGAGTCGCTTTGTCAAATATGAGTAACGGGATACCCCAGTTGGTGACTACAAATAGTTTCTTGGTGCAGCAACTTCAGCTCTACGGCAGGTCAAATCCCATCGATCCGTTAAACTCAAGACATCACCAAGAGAATCAACAGTCAATTTATTTAATAAATGAAAAAGCCAGTCTCGATTGAAGACGGCAGTTTGTGGCTTATGTCTCTCTGTAGCCTGACGAAAGCCGTCACCCAGCCTCTCACCCATACGTCGACTTGGCACCGGGGTATTTACTAAGCAAGAAATATGCAACCCTCCAACTTTGTTTGACAGATGTTTCGTTTTGCCCTTTCGGGTTCCTTGAAGGTATAAATGAGTCTCTTGAATTATCTACTCGATAAAGCCTGAGGGTCATTCACCGTCGACACATGTAAACTCAGATGGACAAATTTCGGCATCAGATTATCTTGCTCATCGGATGCGGGGTAAACATGCGGGGGCAGGGCCGGGCTACCGGAATAGCATCCGATGGCTGTAAAGTCAGGATCCGAAGCATTTAATGCACAAGTAAGAAGTAAGAACTATATCGGTTCATATTTGATAAAGCTCGGGTATCCAAATTGCCAAGTTGGAATATAGTTTGTGATAGTATCAAGGGAACTGAAAGGCTAAGTAGCTGCGCACGAGAAGGATTGCGGCGGCTCTTGGCTTTTCGGGTCGGGCGAATAATCGACGGTGTTATGGGAGGGTGACACAAGAGACGGATATTGACGCCGATCAACCTGTATTAATAGTCTCGTTTTACCCTTTTCATAGATGAGTTATCACCAACATAATAAATCTTAGTTGTTCCACCTCCACGTAAACACAATGGGCGTTATTCCAGAAAGCAACGTGGATGTTCTCATTGTTGGAGCAGGGCCGGCGGGCCTAATGATGGCGACATGGATGGCCAAGTGTGGCATCAACGCGCGCATAGTCGACAAAAGAGGAACCAAGATCTTCAACGGACAAGCAGATGGTCTCCAGTGTCGTACTCTTGAGATCCTTGACTCGCTGGGGTTTGGACATAGGGCATGGCGCGAAGCAAACCATATGCTTGAGATCTGTCTTTGGAACCCGGATGAGAATGGAATCATCAAACGGAGTGATCGCATTCCAGACACCATCCCTGGCATCAGCCGTTTCCAGCAAGTTGTCTTGCACCAAGGTCGGATCGAGAGATTTTTCCTCGACTCGATTGCAGAGGCGAGTGACATTCGGGTGGAGAGAGGGGTGATGCCGTCAAGTCTCAAGATCGACGAATCTCTGGTAGAGGATGATGCCGCCCACCCAATCACTGTAACCTTGAGACATCTTACAGAAGAAGAGGCTACACCGAAGCAATCTTCAACATCCGCCAACGGTCAGAGTATACAAGACGGACTTTTTCGCAGCAACCTTGCCAAGGACGACACCCAAGATTTGCTTGATGCGTCAAAGATTAACGCAAAGGCAAATAGCGAAGAAGTGATTCATGCCAAGTACATGATCGGTGCTGATGGCGCACACTCGTGGACGCGCAACCAGATTGGCCTCAAACTTGAAGGCGATTCGACCGACTATATCTGGGGAGTTTTAGATATTGTACCCATTACGGACTTTCCAGATATCCGAATGAGATGCGCGATCCACTCTGCCGACAACGGGAGTATCATGGTCATACCGAGGGAGAACAGACTCGTCCGACTTTATATCCAGTTAAACACCACACAGAAGGCTGGAGACATCTCGGGTAGGGCTGATCGATCCAAGATCAATCCTCAGATGATTCTGGAGTCTGCACAAAGAATCCTGGCTCCTTATAAGATTACCTACCGTAAACTCGACTGGTGGACCGCATACCAGATAGGCCAACGGGTTGGAACTTCGTTCTCTGTGCATGAGCGTGTCTTTTTGGCGGGAGACGCAGTTCACACTCATAGGTAAGATTATGCAAGCCACTATGACAGACAAAAGCAAGCCAAACGAGTGGCTAACTTTCTCACAGCCCCAAGGCCGGACAGGGAATGAATGTCAGTATGCAGGACAGTACGTAATCCAGAAAGAAGAGAGCAAAGCCACCGACACGAGAACGACACACTGACACCTGTTAGGTTTCAATCTCGGCTGGAAGATTGCAAGTGTTGTCAAGGGTCACGCCCAGCGATCAATTCTGAAAACTTACCAATCCGAAAGACGCCGCATCGCCCAAGATCTCATCGCCTTTGATCACAAATTCTCCAGGCTCTTTTCCGGTCGACCCGCCAAAGATGTCATGGATGCCGAGGGTATCAGCATGGAGGAGTTCAAAGCAGCATTCGAGAAGGGCAACATGTTTGCCAGTGGTATTGGTAGGGAAACCTCCATTGTCATCTTGCTATGATACGTGCTGACCTGTTGTCTATTGTAGCTGTGAATTATGGTGCAAGTGCAATTGTTGCAAAAGAAGGTAGCAGTGAAGAGCAGGGAGACGGCACAGACGTGTCCGTCGCGATTGCAAAGCATCGGGTCATCTCTGACCAATCTTTGTGTGGCGGCATAACAGTGGGCATGCGTATTCCGAGCCACAAGGTCCTGAGTCAAGCAGACGCCCGGCCCTGGCATCTTCACGAAGTGCTTCCGAGCAACGGGCGCTGGCGAGTAGTAGTCTTTGCCGGAAACACTAATGATAACCGGCAGAGGGACAAGCTTTGGAAGCTCTCGGAAGCTTTCAGTGCCCCCAATTCTTTCTTGGATCTGTACACTCCTAAGGGGGCCAGATACGACGAAGTATTCGAAGTTCTTCTCGTCCACAATGCTCCGCGTAAGAGCGTCACCGTCTTTGACTTCCCAGAGGTATTCCGCCCTTATGACGAAGTTGACGGTTGGGACTACAACAAGATATTTGTGGATGACGTTTCTTACCATGAAGGGTTTGGAAATATCTATGAGGCCTTGGGTATCCCTCAGAATGGGTGCATTGTGATTATTCGACCAGACCAATATGTTTCTTACGTTGGGTCGATGGAGAAGACAGCTGCAGTCAACAGCCTTTTTGCAGGATTTATGAAGGAACAGTATGTGCCAGACGAGGCACACAGACGAATGGTAGCATTATCTGAAAACAACCAATCGTTTAGTGTTTGATGAATAGCAGTATATAGCATAATGCCACATGTATTCGATTATTACAATTAGTCTCTTGCTGGAGCCGGCAAAGTAGAAACGCAGAGGAAGATACAAGTATCGTCCAGCAATGTACATGCTTGAATCAAAATTATAAGCCAAACTCGAATGACCTCTACCGATGTCTGTACGTCTATGATTAATGATTCAATGGTAATAATATATAGTAGACACCAGAGGCTGAACAAGTTCACTGCCAAGAAACAGAAAACCGTCTCTCGTAGCCGTCGTAGCCGTCGCAGACCCTCTCAAGGGACTGCCTTGACATCGGCCAGCCCGTTAGCCCTTCTGCTTCCAGTCATGTTCTCCAATACTAGCTCAAGCTGGTCTGTTCTTTAGTGTCAAATTAGATACCCGTGTGGGATTGCCGTGAGGCTCCCCGCGTATTCCCCCGCAGTGGCCGCTCAGCGTGTCCCTCGTTTCCTCCAGTTCATCCCATTGAGCTAGTACTAACCGGATCGTGATATCGGCAACGGGCTGGATGGCGTCCGCCCGGTATCCGATGCTCGGACCATCCTTGACTCTTGCTTGTATGTGCTTGGGGGCCCTTGGCGTACTCCTAAGTCGGTGGCAACGATATGGTCAGCTTAGCGTAAGCCTCCGGTGGGTGCAACACGGAGCAGCTGGCAATACTCGTAATTGCAGTGTGTGATCCAGTACCCGCGCGGTATCCCAGCCGGAGAAACTGTTGGGTCACATTTCCCATTTCTCGTGCTTCTGTAGAGTAGCCAGGCGCCGCCAAGCGAGAGAGATTTGACAATCAAGTGAATCCCTACGCAAGGAAAAGTTTTGTCTGTGTAATCTTCATCATCTAAAAGATAACAATCCTGCAAAAGCGAGGCGGCTACGCAAGTAATCTTGAATTACGATCCGGACCGGGTATCTTTCCGACCCCTTCCAACTGCAGTTTAATTTGGCGTCGGCAATTGGCCGTCGCTTATCACCCCATAATCCATTGTCGGCTTCATACCTGTCCATACCCGACAGATCCCTCATATACGTGCGATAGCATGCCTACGAAAAAGGTCAAAGATAGTGACCGCCGGCGATGCGCCAGAGCATGCACAAACTGCAAGCGTCGCAAAGAGCGCTGCGATGGACGACAACCATGCCGACGGTGTGTAGAAAGGGGAGTCCCCTCGGAATGCAGTCTTTGTCTTCGTCGGCATTCTCCTTTCATGGCCTCAGCGTTGCCGAGTCCTCTGTCTGAGCTGTCTGATCCGCGGTGTACAACTATCGAAACTCGAAGCAGTGTTCCGTCAGACCATAGCAATGATCAATCACACGGATTCCAGCATGAGATGGCGCTGCGGTTTCCTCATCTTTCGAGGCTGATCAAAGATGATAGAGGCACCTTCATGTTCATCGGCGACTCGGCCAACCACAGCTTCCTCCAGAATATCCGTCGTATTGTTCGCGAGCGTGTCGGGGATTGCATCTTCGTCGATGATCCAATGAGGCACTACATGGTTGAGGCATGCCCAAGCAAAGGTCATAATTCGCTGCTCCATCATGGGACGGAGCCACCACCTAGACCAACAGAGGAGGAGGCAAAATCATTTGTGTACTGGTACCGGCAAGCCACGCACTCTATTCTCCAGCTTTTCGACGACGCCAAAATATGTGACGATATCCTTGACTGGCTACGTCTACCTCAAGAGCCCGTCGATGCAATCAGTGCCACATATTCGTTGATACTGGCCATTGGCGCCCAGGCGTGCCCCGACAACTACGACGAGCGAGCCGAGCGACATTTCAACTATGGAAGATACGTGACATTGGCAACTCTAATGGATGATCCAAGCATCGCCACTACTCAATGCCATGTTCTTATAGCCATGTATCTTCTAGCCCAATCACGCCGGAACGCCGCCTTTATGTATTTGGGTATAGCTGTACGTGGAGCTTATGCTTTGGGACTCCACAGAGAAGATGTATCTGCATTGTACGATCCAAACGAGTACATGACAAGAGAGCGTCTATGGAAAGGCATCAGAGCTCTGGATTTGTTTATGAGTGCATCACTTGGCAGACCGCCGGCCACCCTGGAAACTCGCGATACCGCATCGAAGGAGCACTACTCAGCCATGAATGACTTGTCATACATTTTTGAGAACATATTAACCGAAGTCTATGCAAAGAGAATGATTACAACAGAATGTCTCAAGAAGATCAGCGAGCTTCATCGGGGCTGGGCGACTAGATTCGGCGGAGGCCTGAGGGACAATATTCCTCCTCGTGACGAAGTACAAACAGAAGCCGGGACAGGGCCAAATATCGGGCTCATTCATCTGAAAGAGGCCTATTATTGGACCATCATGTTATTGTCTCGACCATTTTTAATCGACTATATTTCTTCATCGTCGCCGCCAGAAGAGAAGGACTCGTCCTCCAACACAAGTCAACCCACGTCTTCGCTGTCCCCCTCACGCCACATTCTTGCCCAAGCATGCGTTGATTCAGCCGTTCGTACCGTGGATCTCTTTCAGCCGCTATTAACCAACAAGTTGACACCGAAGAGGCTGCCCTTTGTTGTGAATTCAGCATTTGCAGCATCACTGATCATTGGGGTTGCTCTTTTCAGTGATCTCGAAGGATCCGTGCCATTACGAAGGAAACGATTGGGAGACGCTTGTAAAGTGCTGGAAAAATTCAGTGTCCACGACCCTGTGACGCAACGCTATCTGGGAATTGTCGAGAAGTTGATTAGTGCTTGCGATATGTTCTTGGAGCTACAGCAGCAAAAGAGGATGGAATACAACAACGATCTAATTGCAAGGCTATTCGGCCGTCTCGATGGAGAGGTCGCAATGAAAGACGCAAGGACTACAAACGGGAACTCTGGAGATGTCGCCGGATGGCACAGAATATGGGAGTCCGAACCTGTACCGCTCAGCCAACCGACTCCGCCGGCAACAGAAAGCAGCGCCGTGATTAATAGCCATCCAGAAAATGAGGATTTGGGAGAAATCAGATACGAGGGCGCGATTATACAGCGAGACGACTGCGATAATCCGTCACTTCAAAATCAGACCATAGTTGGCGACATCGGGAACTTTCTGTCTCCAAGAACACTCTGGTTTGATGCATATGACAATGGGACATTATTTCCTACCGTTGGAGTTAGTATGTTGGACTTTGCAAGTCTAGAAGGAGATCGTCATAACGGTTAGTGTGGGTGAGGGAAAAGGATAATGTATGATGATGACACGAACATTCTATATTCTATGCATTTATAGCTTCCTAGCTAGCTCTTGAATCCATGGAACAAACTTCCGCACATTCTATTGATCTAACACGTCTGGCTGTGCAGGTCATTATAACTTGCTAGCACGCAGTGTAATTGCATTTTCTGGCAGATGCGTTGGCCTGGAGACCTTTGACTGTTCCTCTGTGTCTGCAGTATTTCCCCCCGAGCTCTTCACCACTTGCTCAAAAGTCTTTTCTACATCGTGTTCAGAGAGCCACAGCACATCTGGTCGGCTCCTCATTCTGGCCCGAAGCGCCTCGTCTGCTTCCTCGGGCGTCTCATATGTTGGCGCCTTGCGACTCATCAAGCCATGAATGATGTTCAACAAGCGAGCCGCATGTGGTCTTCTTGTTTGGTCATATAAGCTAAATGCCTGGCGAATGTTTTCTTGGGAAAATGGAACATTAGGTGAACCGGATGAAAAGACTTGCTTGAAAGCCAGTCCAAGTGCCAAGGAATCGTCGAGAGCCAACGAGCCACCTGCAGCGAAAGAACCTCCATGAGTGTGAGCTGCATCACCTACTAGAGTGACGCGTGAAGCAGGGATCCAAGAAGGTAGCGCATCGCCCGCGTAGTTGGGATAAAGACGAGTGTATGGCGTCAGCTCCGTAAGAGATTTGATGATAGGGTGCCAATCCTGTTGAACCTGTTAGTTTCCAAGATGTACATAACGCCCTCCAATCAAGCTCGAACCTTGTATTTCTCTCTCAAGAGTTCGACATTGCCGGCCTGGTCCCATGTAATTGACTTTTCCAATTCTTCAGCACTGCGCCCATCAGTATAAGAACCAACGACGGTATATATACCCTTGCCTGGTACAGAGTCAGCCATGCATTCTATTAAAAAGCCTGAGTCAATAGTATTACCGAGTCTTGAGGCAAAGAATGCGTTATCAGGTCCCCACTGGTGAAGAATCAGCAAAGTTTATCGTCGCTAATGAGCAAATGCTATAACTCACCCAGTGAGCAGCGTCAGCTGGCAAATCAGGCACTTTGCCCTCCACCAGCCCTATGTCAAAGGTAGATCTCATGTATACTTTCCCGCTGAACCTTAGTTTGTAGTTGGGATAGAATGCCCCTCTGACTTCCTATTTGAAACATTAGCATTCAGGATGATTAGACAGCATTGAATCAGTAGCGTACTGATCGAATTCCGTCTGCTCCTATCAAAATATCTCCGTGGGCGCTAGTGCCGTCTTCGAAGAAAAGAGTAACACCCTCGTCATTGGCTTCAGCATGAGATATCTTCTTATTCAGATGAATTCGCTCTTTTGGTACGTGCTCCTGCAGGGCCGCATGAAGGTGTCCTCTGTGGAATCGTGCCGTCTGATGGCGTCGATCAGGCACATTAGCGAAGGTATCGACTGACACCACTTCATTCGTTTTCCAATGCCTTCATCATCACACAATTAGAAGATTTTATACAAATTGTGTAATTAGGTAGAGATACTATACCTATAGATTTGCGGTATTCCAATCGGGCCGCGGAACCCAATTTCGTCACTCAGAGCAGAATCTACTCCCAATTTTTCGAGTGTCCGTAAGCCCTGAGATCTGACTGTTAGCAGCTGGCAATGTATGGAAATCTCATCAAGCTTTTTTCAAGCCTTGATTGTAGATCTTACATTAGGGCTGAGGGCAATACTAGCTCCGATTTCCCGGAGCTCTGGAGCCTGCTCATACAGCTGGATATCTAGATCTGGTATGCCAGAGATTCGTGTAAGTGAGATTGCGGTTGCCAAGCCAGCGATGCCAGCACCGGCGATTATGATTCGAAGTGGCTTTGAGTTGCTAGCCATCCTTGCAGATGTGTGCTGTCTTTTTTTGAATGATGAAGATTCCTGATTGGCGGCGTCACAGTCAGCGAAATGCAAACTGTAACATTCTTTTATATCCTCTTGAAAGTTGGCCGAATCTAAGCTCCCATCACGCTAGTTGAAGGGAATTTCTAATCTTGGGATGAAGAAGCGTTCAGATAGATTGAATTTTGTACTGGACCATGGGTGTAATGGCAGAAAGATATGTCAGAGTTTAACCGGATGCGGGCTGATATGCCCATACTGAGACATATGATAGGCTTTTAAAAAAGCACGTCAACTCTACGCCCATGACGCAAGACTACCACGTCGGATATCACGACACCGGGAATATTTACCTACCATTGGATGCATTCCCGCGGCAATCTCTCTTATTTCTTCTCTTACCTGATAGCGAAGACTTAATAATGTGCTTCCTGGCATATTGACTCCGCACATTCGGCACTACTACCTATCTATACTCATTGGGGAAACGTAACAAGAAGATAATCAACGATGACGACCGATGCTTGATCAATGGCGCCATATTGAATGCGTGTAAAGCTTCATATTTGGATAAAAGAGAAGACGTAAAACAAGTATCAAGCATGTAGCAGCCTAGCACAACCTTTCGTTGCCTTTTGGTCGGTAATTCCTGTGTTACAACCATGTCGTCGTCAAAGATTGCGTACGAGGAAACGACACACTCGCAGCCAGATTCCCAGGAGGAAAATGAGTCTGCTGAGTCTGCTGGATCTGCGAGGGCCACGCTCAAATTGTCCGATCGCTCGGCCGACGAGAGCTACAAGCTCTTCTCCAAGGTCCAAGTATCTGATCCGACACCGGAAGAAGCTCAAAGAATCCGCAACAAATGCCTCTGGAGAATCCTTCCTTTCCTATGCATCGGATATCATCTGATGTATGTTGATAAGCAGACAGTACGTTGGTTGGCCCTGGTCGCAGCTACCTGAATACCGCTTTCGTGTTGCTGTGGTTAACAAATTGTCGTTTCTTTGAGCATAGTTAGGGAGCTCGGCAATCCTTGGCATCCTAGAAGATGCAAAGCTGAATTCAAACCAATACAACTGGCTCTCATCTATATTTTACTTCGGTTACATGGTGGCCGAGTGGCCACAGAACTGGGCTCTGCAACGCTTTCCTGTTGGGAAATGGCTGGCCGGTAATCTTATTGTTTGGTGCGTAGGTCCAGATTAACGTTATTAAACACCCATCATCATTGGTATTGACCCGATTGGCTAATTATCTGCGGTATTCACAGGGGTGGCATAACGTTGCTGCATATCCCATGCAATAACTTTGCATCTCTTTTTGTTGTCCGATTCCTCCTCGGACTAAGCGAAGCCTGCATTGTGCCCGCGTTTCTCCTCTCCATGTCCATGTTCTTCACATATCAAGAGCAGGCTGTCATGATGTCAGTCATGTGGTCAATTGGCAACTCTAGCCCCATCACTTCGGGCTTCCTGTCCTACGGCGTTCTGTGGATTAGAACAGGGTCATTTCACCCTTGGAAATGGCTGATGGGCATGTCCCCTCACTCTCATTCGTTGACAAATGCTCTATCAGCTAATTAATTCTCTGCAGTCATCACTGGTGTGATTACCATCATATTCGGGGTTTTAGTATACTTATTCTTTCCGGATAGCCCCCTGCACGCCGACTTTTTGACTTACGAGGAGCGAGCTCAAGCAATCTTGAGGATAAAGGGCAACAATTCTGGGATCGAGCAGAAGCAATTCAAGAAGCATCAGTATGAGAAATAAATCTACGAATTAACTCTCCATAATCTAATATTGCCGTTACAGATTTATTGAAGCCATCAAAGACCCGAAAACTTGGTTGTTTGCTCTTCACGCTTGGTCGCAGGAGATGGGCAATGGTATTAACAATCAGACTTCATTAATCATCAACTCATTTGGCTTCACAGTTTTCCAAACTACGTTGCTTAGCACTGTCAGCGGAGTTATAGCGTTCTTTACACTCTCTGCAGCTGCAATTGCGCTGCATTTGACCCGGGTAAGTCGTGAGCTCCAGTTTCCTGCGCATACGAATTAATTAGATGGTCAGAACTCTCGAGCATGGATATCCCTTATCGCATACGTACCTGCTGTCATATCCAGCATACTATTGTTAGGTATTTCTCAAAGGCTTTTCTGAATGGTGTATGGGTATCTAATCCTCATAATAAATAGCTCTCCCATGGTCTAATCGCTGGGGCCTCATCGTGGGTGTCTGGCTACGATACACAACCGGTGTACCCTACGCTGTTGTAATGATATGGGCAGCAAACGCATCTGCTGGGCACACCAAAAAGACAACAGTTATTGCTCTCTACCATATAGGATATGGACTGGGAAACATTATTTCCCCCCAACTGTTTGAGCCTAGATGGAAACCTCGATACAAGCCCACCTGGATCATTTTGCTCATTGTACGTAGGGATAGCGACATCTCTTGCTCAAATCGGCTAACATATGACAGGTTGCTGCTATTCTCCCTTCCATTATCATCATTACTCTTCGATTCTATCTCAGCCGCGAGAACAAGCGCCGCGACAAACTCGAGGCAGAAAATGTTGTTACCAACAACGGTCTTGTGGAAACGACAAACGCCGATGGAACTAAAGATGTTCATGTGGTAGACACTAACCAGCTGGACCTGACGGACAGGGAGAATCTGAAATTGTAAGTGAATAACTGATTATCCTTTGGGGATGGGTCAAATTGGAAGCTAACTTGATTCAGTCGGTATGTTCTGTGAAAACACAGACATCGTCATTCGACTTCTAGGAGCCTTCTGGAACTATTTGTTGCCAAGAATCTATATATCAAAATTTCTTTGTGATAAATTACCTGTCATGCTCTTGATAATGCCAACCAAGTAATTTGCCAGTTGTGTTACTTGTGCCTCTCATATATGTCACATTGGTCACACTACTGTAGCGCTCATTATGCCCTTCATCGTACAAGTGCATTTTATAATGACACAGTTAACAGCCGGTTTAAACTTAAGTCAGCTTACAAGAGCCTCGAACTCTTTAGATGATAAAGGCTGCATAGCGAACAATGACATGAATATTCATGATAGAAAGGGAGGGCGCGCGCTTTCCTATTGGGGTAGAGCTAGTATGTACGCAAAAAATAGACGCTCAAAATGGACCGTTCTACTCACGGTGGCATGCTAACGTAATGAAGTTAGTTAATTACTTATCCTGTGGGAAACCGGGTTTAATGCCCGTACCAATCTCGTTCAATCCCTGGGACGGAAAAGTGCCTCAGCTATTGACGGAAAAGTACCACAGCAATTAGATACATTGAGACGGAAACGTGCCATGGTAACTATTCATTGCAGCCCTAGTCATCAAACCAATTATATTTCGCAAAAGTATAGTTTTATCCATCGAGTATCAAGTTGATTGAATATGACAACCATTATGAAGGTCTATATACAATATTGTACAGGCCGATGCGGAAATAGGCTTATGTTTCCCGAGCTACAGGCTTTCTCATTTGGTAAAAGTCTCAACGGCCCTTACGATAAAGTCCGCCGTCTCTTTTGGCTTGCTGAGCATCGGCGAATGACTCGTGTGGATTTTCTCAACAATAACATCACCCTCTTGCTGCTTGGCATTCTCGGCAATGCCCAATTGAACCTCCGTCGGGAAAGTTCTATCGTCGGTCGTGATCAAGTATCGGGTTGGAACATCTTTCCAGCCTGAGTAAACGTGCTCCCCATTATCTGTAAGGGACTTCAAAGAATGCTTCAGCAGTCGGCTAACCCAGTATTTGCCTTCTTCTTCTGGGAGATCGTGGTAGAATAGCTCCCTCGTATCGACTATCAGCGTAGCAAATCCCGTATCTGTATCTGCCCTCCAAAAAGGGGGCGGATTGCCACCAATTCCTTCGAGGAAACCAACACCCGTGACGCAATAGCCAGTCGCCATCATGGCAATGCCGATGACACGTCCAGGTCGCTCACTTGTGGCTTCAGTCAAGCCTTTGATAGCGCTTGGGCCCACCATTCCGCCGTATGAGTGAACAACGACCACAACATCGTTGCCTTGAGTAACTTCTGCCAAGATAGCTTTTCTGACTTCTTGAATGTCGTCGAATATACCCTTCGTCGGATCGGACAGGGTTGAAGGATGAGAGGTACAAACTGTTTTGTAGCCCCGAGGCTCCAACTCAGCAGTAAGTTTGTTCCATGTATCAGGGCTGTGCCATGCTCCAGATACAAAAATGAGGGTAGGCTTGGAGGTCATAGTTGTTGTAGAAGATAGAATTCAACAATGGTTTTCTTTTCAGAATTGAACACAAGAAACAAATAATACTCAGTGATTGAAGAGTTGCTTGAGTTCTCCTACGAGCAACATGGCCCGGTCTTTATAAGAACATGGTCTAGCGCCAAGTAATAGTGGTCTAATTTTAGAGTCCGAATCTTTTTCGTACTGGTGATAATTTTCACCATACCACCTCCTAAACTGGATCCAATCTGATACACTGGCGACGGATTTACTTGATCCACATTTGGGATATTTCCGAGGAAATGTCACAGCGCTACAACTCACCTGAATGGGTATATAACCCTGCTACTACCGATTGACTAGAAGCCAATCAAATTAATATCAGAATTGCTCATGAGTTGCATAGCGTACAAGATATAGCCATTGGAACTGCCATTTATTTTGATTTGAAGCCAATAAGATTTTTAGATAGGCTACTCGCCATACTGTCAGCTACTTTATTTTTACTCAGGTCATAATCATTTTCCAATTAACACTGTTATAAGGCTTCAAAAATGACAAACAAATGGATGAGACGTTACGGTGTAAGCAATTCTTAAATTAGAGACCCTATTCCATGGACTATCGGGAACCTAATCATTCCCGAGTGCGAGTGTATCCTGAACGTTTTTAGTATGTAGCTTGTCCCATTTTGAGTCTTTGAGCTCGCACCTCGGACCTCGTACTTGGCCGAAGCGTCGGCTGGGCTTCGAGTCATACGAGTCAGCCAGTAGAAATCTTTCATCATATATCACGATACGCCTGAACAGGAAATCAATCGTATTTTTTGGCCTGTTTTTCCCGAAGTATCTCTCTATAGCGCTCCAATGACCATATCCGTCTTAAGGGCGTGCTGACTGGACTTTTATGTCTGTTGAAAATATGCCTTGGTCTCACCAGTGAATCGGTCCTGATTATCATTGGGCCAATTGCTCCAAAGATGATATAGACGTGTGAATTCACATTCAAATTCGTTAACATTATCAATTTTGGTGAGTGCATTGACCTTATTTCGCCTACCAGCCTCTCTGTATCACCTGAGATACAAGCCTGTCTTTTGCTGCACTGCAACCGCGGCAGATAAAATCCTGCAAATGGATTTTTACAGCGCTGTCTATCCATTTCATTAGGAAACGTATGTTGCATGAGATTTACCAAGTATACTCAGTAGTTTGTTTGTTTCATCTTCCCAATTCCTACGCGTTGGTTGCTGCATAATGGTGATAATGGATCTGAGATTTGCCGCAAAAAATGGGCCTGAGCAAACGGAGAATTAGAATATTCTTAAATTCCGTTCCTACGCTATAACGCCTAAATTTGTGTATCATATAAGATTGTGGCGAACCCATCTAAATTTTCCGTGTAAATTCACACCCATGTATCTCATTCATGAAACAAGTCTCAAGTTTATGAAATCTCCTGCCCCTATCCGAATAAAAAACTTAGAAATGAAGAAGAGAAACTATCAGTGTTTGTATCACATTATGTACGCTTGCAGTATGATGCATTACAATCAACAAAGGCTGTCTATTTTAACTATCTGAGTGTGAGCAACCACTAGCATATAGGGTATGTATTCTCCATAAGTCAGCCCCAATAGCATATTCGGCTGATAAACAATGCAGGAAGATAAAAAGCTCCGGGAGTGTAATACTACGCAACTCTGATCACAAAATATCTTTTTCTAAGAAGTAGACAAATTATTGGCTTTCATAAATGCACGAAGCTGAAGAGAGCTTTTATGACCGCGGATGCTTAACAGTCATGTCGTATGAGACTTTTTTTTTTTGACAGACTCCGCCTTAGGTCATAATAAGCAATAGGAAGTATTTCAGTGACTTGTTTGTATAATTTGCAGAACCTATTGCATGTTTCCTTGCAATTGTGGAAAAGGCTACTCTAATCCGTATCAAGAGGGATTTCTGAGACAGTCAAGAAGAGGCTATGCCTCAATTTAAGTCCAGATCCTGCGCGAGCTTTACTTCATCCATTTCGACGCGCCAAAAGTGTGTCACTAGGTCTTACTATCGCTTTCTCACTATTGCATTGTACTGCACGAGCCATACGCACCGCGGCGACTTCAGTATAAATGCACTTTCAATATGTTCATTTTCCCCCTCTAGTTTTTCTAGGCCAATATCTAGATAACAGGGGCCAAATTGCTACTTTAAAATATTGTATATCGAAAAATCCTGGTCTATTAGAGCAACGACGTTGATATAAGGATGCGGCCGAGTACAGGTACTTATTATTCACGCGTCGTGTTGGTGGATACATGCACATATCAACCAACTCCTCCCTTCGCAAGGATCCGAGCCCATATGCTTCCACCCATCTGGCCACCTAGAGAACCACATCGTACGTTTTAGGCCTATTTTCCTAGCACGTTCAGCCTATTGATGGTTTTGCGGGGTGAATTCAGTCCAGTAGCTAATGGCGCGCCGAAGTATACGCCGAACAATCATCCGCGGCCTCTCTCCACAAGTTGAACATTTCCCCAGATTCCGTACAAGGCGTATTGACTTTGCGGAGAAACTCCACATTGTATCCAACCCCGGAAACGTTACGAGACTCGTGACGAAATATGCTGCACTTGGATACTCTATACATCCATCGGGTTAGAAGAAACGACTATTGAAGAGGTAATTAACCCTCGGATAAAACCCAGTCTCTGGGGATAGCTGACTACAGAACAGCTCCAAGATCTAGGCCCCGGGAATTTCACCGCACGACCGGCAAGTTCTGCCGAGCTGCCGAACATGAACATCAAACATCGCGGAAACCGACTCCGAGAAAGCAAATGAATACGTATAAATAGGCCCTTGGTGCCGTCACGATGGTAAGAAGACTTCTTTTGAACAGCAGGGAAGCAACAGCCCAAAGTGTCCAGTCTTCGTCTCAGCACAATGGCGCCAACTGTTGTATATCTCGTCTCCCTCGCAGGGATTTTCCTGCTTCGCCCTGTGGCCGCGCAGACTCAATGTGGTGGCAATCTTTACACTCCTGGAACTCTCAACTTCACGACTGAGTGTTACAATGCGTTCATGGACTGTGCCGCCCGTTTCGAGGCCAATGCAAGCTTGGTCAACTGTGACGACGGCAAGGGAAATCTGTTCATGCAACAACAGGCCAACCTAGGAGGCTCTCCGGGAAGTCAAAACAACGATGCCGTCATCGCCTTCCAAGATATCCGCGACCTCTGCCTCCTCAGCGGTTCCACGACTGCAACTTGGGGCTACAGCGACAATCAATGGTACTGGGCAGCTGCTGAGGATGCGTGCTACACCAACGACCCAAGCAGAACGGATGTTGTCCAGACTCACCCGGCACCATTCTGCATCCAGAATCGCGATTCTGGACTGCCTGAATGTTATCCGCAGCCAGATGCCACTCCCGGTGGCCCTCTGAAAGTTCTCAAGACTGCCAAGACGCGAAATGGATTCAAGTCCTCTGCCCGAGGCTGGAATACCTACGGCGTTCAGGCTTTGCAGAACGGTTCCCAAGTTGTGCCATCCTTCGCTGGACAATCCGGCCTTTACTACACCCAAAAGTTCGTCGAGACTCAGTGTGGCGTGCTTGCCCGACCCGAATTTAAAGCCGCTGGCTACGATCTCTGCAGTCTTGATTCTGGTTGGCAAGCGTTCAACGCTGTTGATGAGCACGGCCGTATTATCTATAACACCACGCGTTTTAACCTCCCCCAGCTGGCTTCTTGGTTACACAGCAGAGACCTGAAGCTGGGAGTCTACATCACACCCGGTGTTCCTTGTGTTGCACACAACCAGACTATTGTTGGTACCAAGATCAAGGTTGGCGATATCCTCAACGGCAACAACGACCAGATCAACTGCGACTTCGATTTCAGCAAGAATGGTGTTCAACAATGGCATGACTCAGTTGTCGCGCAGTGGGCTTCTTGGGGCGTGGATATGCTGAAGCTGGACTTTGTGACTCCTGGTAGCCCCTCAAACGGCGCCAATCTCGCTTGCGACAGCTCTGCTGCCGTGAAGGCTTACCAGAAGGCCATCGCGAAGTCGGGCAGGAAGATCCGACTTGATATTTCATGGAAACTTTGCCGCAATGAGACCTGGCTGCCTGTATGGAGCGACCTCGCCGAATCGATGAGAACCGACCAAGATTTGGACAACTACGGCACCAACACGTTGATGGCGTGGCAGGTCGGCCAGCGTGCTATTGAAAACTACCGCCAGTACATCGGTCTACAGGCGCAGCGTGATGTTCCCATTACGATTTACCCCGATATGGATGCTCTATTCACGGTCAACCCAGAGCACCTTGCCGGTGTCAACGATTCTATTAGAACCACTGTCCAGAACCACTGGCTTGGAGCTGCTGCCAACTTGGTCATTGGCGGTGACATGCAGCAAATTGATGCATTGGGTATTAAGCTGACTACCAGCAAGCAATCCGTTGCTGCTGCCGACTTCTTTGCGCAGTATCCCATGCAGCCCCGTAACCCCGGAACCGGAAGCAACGCCGCCAAGCAGCTGCAGGCATGGATTGGCGGTCCTTCAAAGAACCACGAGGCTTACGTCCTTCTCGTTAACTATGGACCGGACCTAGGCAACGGAGGCTTTGGAACGCAGCTGTACGGATCTCAGAAGGTGACCGTGTCATTGAAGGACCTTGGTATTTCCGGCTCGACATGGACGTTTACTGATATCTGGACTGGCAAGTCAACCAGAGTGACTAGATCTTACTCTGTTTCCCTCACGGAGGGTGCTTCACAGCTTCTCCGCCTGACAAAGAGTCACTAGAGGATGAGTGGGTGGATATAGAACCTCTTATTATAGATGTCTAGAAAATATATGTGTTTGATCAAAGATTCTTTAAAAATTGACTATGGATCTCGATATCTTCTTGTTAGCTGTCACTGAAATGTATTGCAGTAGTGTATGGAGCTGCATAGGATTACAAAACGTTGTTACACGTCTTTTCGGTTTATAAACGATGTCTCGCCTTAAATGCATGGGCAACTCAAGATATCAAAGGGGTACAAAGAGAAGAGACGGCAGATGAACAGCAATCCTTTATGGACAATGTATACCAGGTGCAGTTTAGATACAGGTGCAGTTCAGATACAGAACGCTCTCTATAGCACATATCTAAACATCGGCCCGTAGTTCTCTACCGCCACAGCTTGAGTGGCAACTTGGCCTCGCTCCTGTGTCTCAGCAAGTCGCGCTTTCTGTTCCTCAATAGTCCCGTATTTCTGATCCAGCTTCTTATTCTCCCAGGCGAGCAGAATCCGTAAACCAATGACCAGTAGCGTGGTAAAGAACATAAATGCCGCGCAGACCGATTGGCCCTTTACATAAAAGGGGCCTTCCTTGGAAGGATATAGTCGGGTACCTAGCAAAGGGCCGCATTGCCCGATGACGTTGAGAAGGACAATTCCGGCTCCTCGGCGAGTGTCACTGCCTTGGTTATCTAGCAGGATGAGCGGGTTAGAGATCCATCCAACATGACGCCTTATTTCACACTTACTCAATACCCAAGGAAGAATATTCGCAATGGAAGGGAAAATCCCCCCGGCCGCCATGAAGACTCCGAAATAGCGGGCTCCAACTGACTTGGCAGATGCCAAGATCACATAGCCCACACCGCCGATGATGGTTAGAATAATGAGCATAAAGGCACGCTGCTGAGTTCGATCTGCAATATAGGGCGTGATGAGAGTAATGATAAAAGACAGGAAGAATGGAGGGGCGGTTAAGCCTTGAGCAGTAACATCAGAAAATCCCATCTCTGAGAGAATCGTGGGTAAGAAAACTGGAAGGGAAGCAAAGCTGACATTGCAACTGAAATACATGAGCTATGGTAATTGTTAGCGATGAACGTCGTGGAATGAAATTGCACCCTCTTACACCTGTGAACCAAGCCTTGATATCAGTTAGCCCTCTCCAAAAGTCCACCCAGTCGACTCCGCCTATTCTGGCAGAAGAGCCTGCTTGGCGGACACTTCTTGCAATGGCTACTCTTCTCTCATCTTCATCAAAGAATTTCGCCTTTTCGGGAGAATCTGGGAGATAGAAGTAGGCTACAGCTGCCATGACAATTGTAGGCAGTCCTTCCACGAGGAACAGTACCCTCCATTTCGCAATGGATGGATGGCCTGATGTGATACCATATGCAAGGGCTCCCGCAAAAGTATTAGCAAGAGGAGCAGCCGAGAGAAAGACTCCACAGCGGAAGCCTACTTCATGTCGGAGATAGAAGAAGGAAAGTAGAAACGGGATTCCTGGTCCGTAGCCCGCTTCAGCGGCTCCCATGAGGAATCTAAGTGCCATTTCTGCCCCCCATGAATGGGTGACAGCTTGAAGAGTTGATACTAGTCCCCTATAGTTACTGTGATTAGTTCCCTGAGCAACTCAAGTGTGTTTGGCCTGGGCTCATACCATATGAAAACAACAATGGTTGCCCAGATATGTGGTGGCACGACCTTCCACATTATTCCAAGGAACTCAAATATGATGTAAGGGATATAGAATATTGTGAGCAACCAATCATAACGATCTCCAATAAGATTAAGATCACTGCTCATTCCGGCAATGCGCGCATTCCTGCATGTGACTAGTTTCAGAAAGCAAGGTCGCAATTGTAAGTGATGAGATGCACACATACCCAATGTTTGACCGATCAAGGAAAGCAAGGAGATCTGCAGAGATATTAGCTGCAGGCGGTAAAATAGGCACCATGCAACGTACATAGAGCCATGACCAATGGCACGAGGTTCATGTCTGTTTTTCTGACGACTCGCCGCTCCAGTTCAGGATCGATGGCGGGCTGCTGCGCGACAGCATTCTCGTTCTGAACAGACACAGGCTCCTTTTCAACATTGCCTGTTTGCATGGCCAAATCCATGTCTTGCTGTCCCTCCGCCGTTGTCTTTGACTGGGAAAGCTGCATTTTCTGGTTTATTGTTGACGCAAGACAGTGTGTCGCGAACGCCTCGCGGAACCCCAGATTTTATGGGAAATATTCTTTTGCGGGGTTGTGTCTGAGACAAAACCAGGGGACCACATTGACTTTCTTTTCTTGAACTGGTGACTCCATTCTATCTCCGGGATGTGGCAGCCGATCCCTGCGACCTGCTGTTGATGATTCCCTTTGTAGACGCCTCAACAGTCAAGACCGGCACTTGGCTTCCGAGGAGGAGCAGTTCCGCACGCGGCTGTCCTATGACGAAAGGGTTCTGTTCTCATTGTCCCGCGCCCCGCCACTCAAATGTCCGTTAAATCCACAAGTACCCCAGCCTAAAGAAAGAGAGGGCGCCTTTGTCCAACCTGTTGCGGGTACTGCAGTCTGGTAATAACAGGTTGGTTGTTGTTGTGCTACCCTAGGTGATACAGCATCGGCAAAATCGCTAGATGTACTCCAGATTCCTTGGAGCATCACTGGAGCGGCTAATGTAAAGGTAATCCATCGCTCGCCTGCGATTTTTCGCTCTACCGATTAAGGCCGTCTAAAATGACATTGGTCCTTTGAAACCATACTGTATAAGTAAATGGCAAATGCTTATCGACCTCACTCAGCCTACTTATGTGGTGCTTGGCCAAATTGCGTAGCTGTGAATTCGATATAAAGATGAATCTTGGAAAATAAATATGGTCATTCTTATACGCTCTTTGGTGCGCTTTTTTCCGTACACAATTACGAAAAGGACTGCCCATACACCAGCTTTGCCCATATCATCAAGTGGTTGTTGGCTAATGGACCTAAGACGGGGATGATCTGGGGTCTGGTATTAGTCTACGGAATACCAGTTTGTGAAAAACGGTTAGGCTTATGGCGATAGGGCTGAATTTCTGATGATTAGAGAACATAATTGCTATATCATTGAGGCATCATAACTTCATGGATTGTTATTTTCAGAATGTGGATGTTTAATCGATTCACTGACGTCGGAATTAGGCAAAATGCCGTGTGTTTCATAAGTATCTCCACAGCGTTAGAGTACATGCTTCCCACAAACTTACTAAGGTAATGCCACCAGAACTCTGAAAGGACTCAAAGCAAAGGTTAAACCTTTGACTGAGACTACTCTATACCTCTAGCAAATGAAGGTTTAATATGGAAACCGATTGCGCCACAATGGTGAAGACTAAAGCTCAAAGGCAACGTGACACCGGATGTCAAGTTGAAGAAACCAAGCTCCGGCACTCACTCTAGGGCTCGGTGTCGTTGTTATTCTGCGATCGGCTGGTTCAGGCTGCCAAGGCAGCTAAAGCAGTAACCCAAAATATAAGCTTAAAAATGTCTGGATCGAAAGAAACTCACACGTATAAAAAGAAGTAAAGATGGAAATTTGTGGTGCTGTTCGGCTTTTATTTCCTTGCCCAGGAGCTGACTTCTACTCCGCGTTAGCTTCGCTGTTTTGCAAAAATTAGCCACCATGAGACCAGTCCGGGTACTACAACCGAGCCATGTTTATTTGGCAGTGGACGCTAATTTTTTTTCTGGATTCTTAATCTTTAGTTGTCTGCCATCGGAATTGCCGGAAACTTTCTCTGTGACGGTATTTGTGATGGGATTTTCACGTAACGTGTCTTCTCTTCCTCTTCCATGTTGTTTGCACAACTGGCCTCTATCGTGACTACCTATGTTGACAAGTGTTTACAACAATCGTCTTACGCACGGCGTATGTAGGCCACGCAATAGGCGTATTCGCGGGTTCGCGCCTCGTATTTGACTGGTTCGTTGAGTCAACTTATGGCTGCGCCTCTCCAAAAGTGGAAATTGGGAACTGAAATGGCACTTCTGAACAGGTAACAAGCCGGCAAATCTCCACCCTTAAGCCCTGTAAAGTCGCGGATTTAAACAAGTAAGAACCCACGAGACATCCGTCTGTCTCATCCCGTGTCAATCTAGAATCTTACACTTTCTTTCCTCCTTTTCCACATTGTTTCTTCGATGATTCACTGACAAGCGCACCTTTACGATGTCTGCCTCAGCACATACACAACCGATGCAATGGGCTCTCTATCACGACGATAACGTCCATTTTGCTTACGAAGCACCCTGGTGGTCGCGCGTCGTTTTGCTGGTTGACCTGGCAATTCTCCTGCCTCTCTTTATCATCGTGCGTGCTTGTAGCCAGCCCCCTGAGTCACTGTGGCATTCCATCGTCTCTTGCCTCATGGTGATGATGATTTTCTGATCGTAACTAATGGAATCGTTGGTAAAATAGTTCAACTACACATTGCCCCGCGTTTATCCGGTGTTTGCTATTGTCCAAGACAAGAAGCGAGGAGAAAATGACCCCATCAGACTCGGCAATGTTGCCGACGAGCGAGCCCTGGATTTCAACTCTGTCGACAATCCCAGTCGGATAAACTCGTCTTCTCCAGCAGCCATTTATCGCCTTTTGGTAGATACCGATGGCTTTATGGCCAACTTCCGCGGCTTTTCTTGCGCTCTTCTCCAGAGTGCCGTCACGGCATTCCCAGTTGTAATCGCCGCTCGTTATGTGCCCTTCCCATTTGGCCGTCTGTCGAGACTTCTTCCTGCACTTGCCATGGTTCAATTCAGCACTCTTTGGCTACATCTCATCATCTCTAAGCCAAGTCCCCGATCGTTCTGGAGACGTGTGCCTTCGTTCGGTCGCACCTTCAGCGCAACATGGAAAGCGGTCGTCATTCACTGGGCCTCAGTTGAGATCACGAGGTGGCTGCCCTACTGGATAGCCTCGTCCATGGGATTCGACTGGCCTTGTTTCAACCTTCTCATGCCCGACAACACGTACAGATTTAGACTTGACATGGCAACTGGAGACATGGTCCTGTACTCCAAATGCGCCCTTGTCATCCTCGTTACCATTATCGGATCCATCTGTTTCATTGTTCCCAGCCAAGTTGTCCTGATGCGAATCCAAGCGTCTCTTCTACCGATTGAAGATGACGCCATCATTCCATTTGATAGGTCTTTTGATGGCAAGGTAGTACCTTCGATCCTCGGCGGCCGAGGCTACGCCACGATTTCCGACGCCTTTTACACCTTTACATGGGCGAGTTGGAAAAACTTGGCTATTCTTTCTATTAAGATTATCCTCCTGTCCATGTCTCTGATTGGGTTTGTTGCTTTCTTGTTGATTGCTCAGTGGTCTATCATCGTTCAAAGGACCCTGGAGCCTAACCAGTACAACTACTGAGCCGCTGAACCGATGGATTTCCCATACTTTGACTTATAATGTCTTGATTATCTTATCATTAGATGGTACATTGCGTAGCGAATATTGAATCCAATTGAGGTCAGGAAACGTTCAGATCTTCTCTCGTTGCTAGGCTATGACATTATTTTACTGCCGACTAAACATATAGCCTAGAGTATGTATACCGGCGTGCGACTCTCATATGCATCGCCCTTGCTTATCTGAATGTCCTTTTTATGAAAGTCGTGTAGTTGGAGCCAGTGAAGCATTCGGAATATGAGGGTACACCAAATCTTGTTAATCTCACGTTTTGTTGTAGCCCCCGAGTCCGCCACGTCTTCCGCCATCGCATACGTGTTTGCTTTCTGGTTGTACTGTGACCGCTGCTTGTAAACAGTTTCTATGACGTTCAGCCGTACCGATTTGCAGTATAATCGTGCTAGGAGGTGATGCTTTTCATCCACCGTTGCGGAATCAAAGTCGCTTATGCGAATAGAATCAAGACTCTCATCCTCAGGTTCGTCACCCGGTTTCTGATTCAACATCCCCAAAACCTCTTGGATGTGTACGCGAACGACTTGGTAAATCATCACCATGTCAACGCCTTTCAAGTATTGGTCACAGAGCTCTATGCCCCCGCGCAAGTGCGCAATCCTATCAGCCGTAGCTGTACCGCTGATGTTGGTATGGATTGATCCGTTGGGCGGCTTTTCAACCTTTTCCGCAATATCATCACACCAATCCAATATTTCAGAAATCTGATCACTGTCTTCCGTACGGGCCGTCTGTGTTTGAGCCACCCTCAGTAGAGCGACAATGTTGTTGGTGAGTGTGGGAAGGGAAAATGTGTTGGGCTCCCAGTAATATACTGTGGGATTAGGAAGCATCCGAAAAGCTGTATCCTTTATGTGAAGTATTTGGCCAACCATTCCTAGTATTTCGAAGGGAACTGTGATACAATTAGTCTATAAACAGATAATTCATTCATCGAAACCATTATAGGGGTCTTGCGGTGTGACGCAGAGAGTAGGAACTATTAGAGGATGACATACCAGGAAATAAATGGCTATGACGAGCATTTTCGGCGTTCTTTCTAAAGTAGCCAATCGTGTTGTTATCACAGCCAAACTCCGCTAGAGTATCAGCAATTTCTGCCAAGGTGCCAAGTTGCAAGGTTGCATGATCTTCACTCCCATCGACGTAAACGAGCATCTCCCGATGGAGAATTGTTGGTGCCAAACCAAAGCACAATTGCTTGATGTCGTGGTTTGGAATCAAACGATTTTGTCCAAATACGGTCCGGCCTTGTTTCTGAAAGGTAAAAGATATGCCCAAATTATCGACGTAAGAGCCATACAGGACAAAGCCGTTGCCTTGGGCTCGATAACGATCATTATCCAAATCGAAATTCTTCCAGTGAATGCCAAGCATGGCAGCGATCTCGATTAGATGCGATATAGTGGTTGTGGCATAGGGTTTACTGAGACCCTGGGGAATGCTATCCCAGACTCGCTGCTTTCTCTGCATGCAGACAATCAATGAGTGAGGAGGCGATGGATCGCAGGGAGGCTGGTAGCCTAGCGATTCCTTCTGCCATGAACGCGACTCATTCTCCATTTGATAGATGGTCATCAGCAAGTGGCACCATGTTGCGTTTTCGTTGTCTGCTGTGCGGATGGCTTCTTTCTTGTTCTTCTGTTGCTGCGCATTGAACTCTTCAGTGCTCGATGTGTACTTGAGATTTGTGTGGCTGCCGTCAAGACGTATAATTTTCCTATCCTCTTGACGGAAATCCTCATCATTTCCGAGAGGCCCTCTCGTATTCTCGGGCCTTGCGACAAATAACACGGGCGTTTCGAAATGTACTTCGATGCGGAACTCAGACCAAAGCATCCGGCGCCTGGAGAAGCGCCCCCATTTTCCTATTACAGCTTCGCTGCAAGAAGAATATCCCGTAGCCGACGCGAAATACTGCTGGAGAGCCTGCAAGATGGCGATAACAAAGGCGAGAATAGAAATGATAAGTGCCACAACGGCAAGAATCAGCTCAGTATTATCGGTGGAAGACATGGTAATTGATGGCCTCTTCCTGTCGCTTGGCTCCGGCCCTTTACTTCTCGCCCCGGCATAAGGCCAGAAGATGGTTTGGGCGAGAACTGGGCATGGAAGACAAAGCCTGCGTGAACCAAGTCATACTCATCCACCCCTTGGCAGGGGCAATGAGCTCTAGCCGCTGAGCTTTTAGCCTCACCAGCCTAGCCCCCAAGTTCTTCATGACCTGTGACAACCAATCGCCAGCAATGCTTCAGCAGCTATACCCACCAAGACACGTCAACTTTTGTGTTGTTGCCACCCCGCTTTCTCTGGCGACGATCCCCGCCAAGAGCTCTTCTACGGTGAAGATGCCGACGATGAGGGTTGCAGCGATCCCGGTGGAAATAGATTGCTCTAAAGCGCTACAATTTCTGTTGTCATAGAGATATTCCCATTCAGAAAGTAACAACCTGGAGTAGGTGGGTAAAGGCTATTATGCCGTTGATCCAAGTTGAGAAAGGGAATCTTCGCCCGTGAATCATACCAATCAAATGTGATCCCAGTATGGCACAAACATTCTATCAATTTTATCCATTTTGCGGCGCTACAATCACGAAAAATGCAAGGCTCGGCACTTTTCGCCCAAGTCATAGCAGATTGACCTACGAAATTTATAACGGGGTCTGTCATTAAGAGCGCTAGAGATGTACAGAGTAGGTCGCTGCTGCAATGCGACCGAATAGCTCTCGTTTTTGGTTAGTCCGGCTAAATGAACGCAGCTGAGGGAAGCCTGTGGCTAGACAAGCGAGAGACAAGATCTATTGGTTCGTGAATTTGTTGATTCTGATACAAAGGTAGGGCACTAGGTTAAGTGATTGGTTGGTAATTTGTGACAGAGCTCAAATTCGTGACCACCGCAAGACTGAAAGTGGAGGTATGACATGCAACTCCATAATGAATGAGGCTCAAGAGTGCCAACATCATGGAACAGAAAACCCAGTAGCAAAAGTAAATGATCCTAGTTACATCGTTCCAAAAAATTGATGTATAATGAAAGTCTAGCAATATAGGTACTCCATATATAAGCCGCTCTACGTGCGGTACTTTCCTCTTGTATCTACGGAGCAGCGGTTCATTGTCTGTCGGCCTCCAGTGCAACATTCTTGGAGTTCCTCGCCCCAATCAGAGCATCGAGATATTTGGACGTAACGTCTTCCATCGTCGACCCGCCAATGGTCTTTCCAATGATTTGGCCGATAAGCTCGGCTTGCGTGATGATTCCCAGCCGAACTGCGTCGTGCATGAGGTCAAAGAGGTCATGTTGACTGACCCCTCTCCGGATTCTCGCTAATAATTCGTCCGTGAGCTGTTTCCATGGCATGGTAGGACTCAAGCAAAGCTTACGTTTCATGATAGAATCTCTGCCTTTGCGGATTTTGATGATGTATTTTCTCAAGGTTGATGCATCGTATTCCGTCTTGACCCCCACCTCATGGCCGAGGCTTGTGATTGTGTAGTCAAGACCTCCTTTCACTGTTTGGAAGTCGAAATACTTCTTCAACACTAGAATCCAAGACGTAAGTCTTTGCGAAACATAAAAGATTTAGCACTTGAATAATCCCACATACCTTCTTTTTTCCCACCTTCTGCTGCCTTGACTTCCTTTTCGTTCATGAGCTGTAAGCCGAGACCTTCTGGTGTCACGCCCGCACTGTCCATCAACTTTTGGATAATCTCATCATCCTCTACAAAGGTTGTGAGCACAGTTGCGTAGGCTTTGCAAGCATCATAGATTGTCGACTGGGGAAGACTCACTGTATATAATGATGCCCTTCTCGAAGCGGGACTCTCCTGAGTAACAGATAAGAAAAAACACATCGACAAAGCCAATGAGTCTGATCTTTCCGTTCCATCGTGAGCCATCTATTAGCACATCCCATGGGTGGATATCGCTGTCAAAGAAAAGGGGATTGTTAGAATACACACCTATGACAATATGAAAGAGATACTCACTAATTGCACTCTACACTTTTTTGCGTCACTGACCTATCAAAGGTCATTAGAACTCTATGGTACGACGCCATGTTAAAGACTTGTAGAAGCTTGTAGTTGATGATAGTATGAGATTCTCATGAAGGAGACAAACTGCAGATTCCTCGCGGGCTGTGAGTAGAGTACTGGGCATTTTGTAAGAAGCCGACGATTCAAGAGAGGGCTCGATAGAAGGAGAGTGACGGCGATAATTTGGCTCCTCCCCCTATCCTGAATCACACGCTAGAAACAAGACGGTTGGGCTAGCTCGGGGCACCATTCACCAGGCTGATCCATCCTACCGACCCACCAGTTGGCCGTCATTGCTGCATGTAAGTACGAGCATTTACGGGTTCTTCAAGAGCTATTTCCGAATAAAGATAGCCTACCGATGCAGCCTAATTTCGCCTTTGTAACGGCGCCAATGGCATAGCAGCCGGAAGGCATCCGTATCCCAAATGACCCAATAAATCATCACCAGCTGAAAAAATGCAACACACAGGACCAACGTGGCAGATAGCCATAGGCTATGGTTTCTTTACTCTCCAAATCAAGTCTGCCTTATCATGTATGGCCATTGAAGCTAATCGAATTGACGTCTTAGCGCACGTCTGCAAGCTCCGTCGCCACGCCCAATTCGCGGGACAATCTCATCACACGTAGAGCCGCATGTACTAAATTGCTCCGAGGGGTATTATAATTGCCCTAGTTCCACGTTGGAATTTCTTCAGAGAAAGGAAACAAAGGTGGCCATCCTTTCTTTTCCTGGGTTTTTTGTACACCAAGAGGCTGGTATTAGCCATTCATTTTGACCGCCATGTCCACGATGACCAGTATATCCGATAAAATTGCAAGGGTCGCTGACCTGAGCAACTACACGGATATCACGCCTGAAAAAATCAAGAAGATCTTTGATGATATCGGCAGCAGCCCAGAGAAGCTCCGAGCAGCCTTGAACCTATGGTTCGTCCCAGACTTCAAGCCAACTTTTACACGGACAGAGGACAGCGCTCTCTTCTCTACCTTGCAAGACATTGAATTTCTCGGGGCTCCAGATACGGAGAGGCCCCAACGGCCATTACGTATGATCGACCTTGAGACTGGAAACATAGTCGATGCGTGGAACATTTCACACCTTGACTCATATTGCATACTATCCCATCGTTGGAAAGGAGACGAGATTACCCTGGCTCATATTATGCGTGCTAGAGAGAAACATGTGGAGCGCATCAGGACCAGAACTGGGGAGCCTGGAGTGGCTTCTCCCAATATCGAGACTCTGATGGCGCAGAGCGATGATATATCTCTGGTTCTTGAGCAGTGCAAGCTTGATATACTCGAGCAGCAGCAAACAATCGATATGATCCTACAACAAGAATCGGAGGACGTGAGCGTGGAAGAGGTTATTAAGAGAAAAGTTGAAGCCAACGAAATGAAATGGAAAATGAATTCGGCCCGGCAAGCTCGAGATTCTAAAAAATCACTGGTTGATCTGAGTAAGATCGAGAAGAAGATGTTCGACACCATAATCCACCGCGCCGGAAAGGTTGTGGACGGCAATGCAAGAGAGTCGCAAAACGCAGAAATTCCAACAGCAACTGCGGATGGCATTGTTAATAGTGGCCCTGATATACCACAACCAGATAACTCGGATCATGGCACCACATTCACAGTTGTTAGCAAGGCAGAGGAAGCATATGCTCAAGCAGAAAGGCAATTTGAGGATTTGCTCATCATGCAGAAGACTGTTGGGGAACGCACTCAAATCTTTCAGAGGAGCAACCGGCTCGGTGATGAAGTAGATGAGTTGATCCGTCGGCTACAGAGGTGGAAGTCAGCCATCAAGTTGAACAATTCGATGAAAGAAGCGCGCAGAATATTCCGGACAAGTCATTTCCAGAGACGCGGCGCTCGCTACATCTGGTCCGACACATGCTGCATCGACAAGAAGAATTATGGAGAATTATCCCAGTCTTTGTCGCTAATGGGCGATTGGTATTCAAATGCCGAGTTTTGTCTTGTGCATTTGGATACAAATTGGCGAGAAGCTGACACGATTGACGATTGGCTCAAATTCGGGAGAGAGGCGAAGAACAGCGAAGACAAAGGGCCAGCCGCAACTCCCAACATCCTAAGCTTCCGAGAGATAGAATCTACAATTGAATGGGCAAGCCGAGCATGGACATTGCAGGAATTGGTTATGAGCAAGATGACATACTTTGTCAACTCGGAGTGGACACCTCTCAGTCGTCCTATTGAACATCTTGGGGATATATATCCTCTAGTTCCATTCATTGATCTTCATACCCAGGGAATTACATCAAACATCTACGCAGGCCCACCAGAAGTCCTGAGCCAGGCAAAGCTTTCTCAGTGGAAAATTGGGGATTTCAACGGGCTGATGCCGTATTTACGAGAAACCGACATTGAACTTGTCAATGAGAGTAACAACAGTGGCCTCTGGGAAACAGGTTACCAGATCGAAGCAGAGCAAGTCAGAGAGTCGATACAGCTCATCTCTATACTTAATACTCTAGGGTTCCGCTTTCCAGCCAACATGACCGTGGAGACTGCTACGTCCGAGATTTCACGAGCTGTCTATCTTGCGGCCTCTGATTTGGATAGAAGCAAGCGTCATGGAGCAGACGAGAGTGGAATACGTCTCTTAACAGAGCTCAAGAGAAACCATCTGCCTAATCCATTTGGCGACGCAAGTCTGATTAATGTGAACGATACCGAAGAAGTCATCAAATTTCTGCTACTGTGCCTTGTGGCGAAAGTAGGCGATCTCATCGTCTCTGACAGACGTTTTATTGCCGACTTTGGAGGGGTGAGACCACTCACAATGTGGAAAAGCGGAATCACTCGCAGCGGATTCCCAGCACAGTTAGTTCTACAGCTGTCTTGCAGTCGAGTTGCCACTGTTCCAGTCGACCATGTCTATTCGCTCATGGGTATTCTTGGTGTTCGATTCCCATCGTTCCATGCGGAAGGCTACGCGAAAGCTCTTGCTCGCCTTTTGGACGAGGTTATCATCACCCATAACGATGTGTCCGTATTTAATTGGGCCGGTGCAGAGATGGGAAGCCCTGTTCGTGGTCGGTCCATGTATCCCGCGTCTCACAAGGCATATGGGACTAACGAAGATCGTGGCCGGCGTTACAATATGATGATCTCAGCAAAAGTGAGACAAGACCGAAAACAAACGATGGTTACTTATCATGGTATTATCCAGATGCTCCGCGATGCGATAGACAGCGTGAAAGATAAGAAACGTGAGAGTATACCTCTGCATTGGGTGCGAGAAATAACATCGTTCATAAGCAACTCTACCTTTGACAAGCTTCAGCCACAGCTGGTTAACATTGGCAAAATTCTTCTTTATATCAAATTGCACTGCACACAGCTTAAGAAGTCAGCTTCCAACAACAGTGCTCAAAATGATGACTTGAAGGATGCCAGAAGCAATGACGAGAAGTCTTCATGGTCGCTCAATTTAACCCCATCTCTTCCGAGCCTGAAGTCATCCTCTGAGAAAGTGACCTCGAGTCTTCCAGGATTTGGACTAAGCAAAAACATCAAATCATCATTCGGCAGGCTTTCTTCCAAGTCGTCGGAGAAAGCTGTGGCGCAGGAAGCAACACCCACTCCGCCCGCAGCGCCGCCCGTACCACCCGCGCCAGCAGAGCCTGAATGGAAACAATTTGACTCTGGCGTGACTGATTATATGAGAATTATGTACGATGACGGCAAATCACAAGGTGAAAAAGAAGATCATCTACCACAAAAGATAAAAGAGATTGCCTTCGACGTTGTCGAGCCCGAGGGGCTGGAGGGGCATTCGAGTGACGACAGAGAAAAGATTACGGCTGAAACCCTAACATGTCCAAATCCGATCATAGTCAACAGCTCGGGAATTGAAGGCATCTTTGACATACAACGAATTGTTGTGACGATGATTGACAGGGAGAAACTGGTGCGGCAAGTGGCAAAGGCAACCAGTCCGAAGCAAAAGATCTCTGGGTGGTGCACTATCAGCACCGGTTTTGCGAATGTCGCTGTGCAGTTTGCGTGTGAGCAGCGCATCCTGAAAACGCAATTGGACGTGGAAAAGGCGACTGAGGACAAGATCATAAAAGAAGACACCAGAGCCAAAAAGCTTCAGGGAAGCATCGAGCTTCAAAGCGTGGACCAAGTGGTAGAAGGGGGGATGAACTTGGTAGCAAATACCACGATGGGGAAAGGCAGCCAAGACAAACAGGCAGAAGAAAAGGACACGACGGACTATATACGCGCCACAAAGGAAGAAAAAACAGTAGTCAGAATGCTCGACTATATCCAAGAGCCACAACTTCAACTTGTTGCTGGAGAATGGGTACTGGCGCGGTTCTCTGGAGTTCCCGGGGCAAAGTGGTTTCTCTGTTTCCTCGAATTAGGCTCGACGCATCAATTCTATGGCCAGCGTATAGCCGCTACTGAAATCGACTTTACCAACTCTGCAGTAGAACCTGGACTCATGAGTGCGTGGCAGATATACATGGACCGCAAGAAGAGAAAGATGTGCAAGATCCTGGAGACGTACATCAAGAGCTCGGAAAACGCGAAGCAAGGCGAAGAAAAATTGTCAAAAGCTACAAATCTGGCAAATAATAGTTATGAGAAAATTACCGATGCGGGACTCCAGAGATTGGAGACGGCCAAGAGTTTCTCTCCGATGTCGCCTCTCTCGATGAAGTTCCCATTCTCGACAAGCAGTGAAGCTGTTAATGGTACAAAAGCCAATGTAGCTGACATTGATGATGAAGAAGACGACAACTTTTTGGACGACCTCCTCGAGCATGCGAAAGAGGCTGCGATATCACTTGGTCATTACACTGTTTTAGCAGCTTATGAAAAGTTTTTTGAGATGCAGGCTCAGCATATGGACAAGTATCTTGCAGTTTCGGTCCTCAAAAAGACGCCAAAGATTCTTCAGAGTGCTGTAGAGAATCTCGATGAGAACAAAGGATTCCTTCCTGCCATGTTCCATTCTGGAAAGAGGGTACACATGTTTTAGAAGCCTCAGAGCATGAATACAACACACTTCTGGTGGACCTAGTTTCTACACCAGATGCTGTCTCTGTGAAGGTAATTGAAGTATGCACTGATTTCAGTGCGTTATAGCGGTAGTTCATATCTAGGCAAATTTTATCCAATGCAGCCATCGATATGTTCATCATTTCGTCGAGTAGACTATGAAGAAGTCGATGACTCATCTTCTAACCTCTCTCTTTCCAACGCTTTAAAAATTCTTGGGGTGGTATCTTCATCTAAGAGGCCTAAATAACGGCCTATATCTTGGTCAGCATGTGACATAGCAATACGGCAACTGTGTTCCCTTACCTGCAGCAAGCCACCGTGTTTGCATAAGGTTTAAGAAATCTCGCAGCGCTTTCAGAATCTGGATGTTCGTATTGAAGCTGGCTTGGTCTCTCATAGAATAAGTTAAAGTCCTTGCAGCTTTGTACATCAAAAAGTGGGCAAATGGTGGGAGCATGTCCAGGGAGTTGTCGTCGATGTCGTTGAGCGGTGGAATTATTTCAGATATGTCTTTTATTATATTTTGTAACGGGAGAGTGGCTGCAAACCAGTGGTCTTTCATGTGATAATTCAATGTCCGCTCTCTGTCGCATTTGTCGTATACGAGAAGAAGACCGCTGCCAAATTGTCAACTTTAATCGCCCCGAGAATTGGAATAATACTTACATATTACAGATGAGAAGACCACCGGCGTGTATTCTAGAGTCATCTGGTACCTCTCCAAGTATCACAGCTCTCAGTGATGTTATTGTGTTTACCAGAAGAACTCCTTCTTCAAGATTAAATGAGATCCGTGGTGTCGGTTCATAGATAGTTACATGAACTCGGTCCAGAAGATTTGTTGCTTCGTATAACCGTAGAAACCGCCGCTGAGGCGAGAAGGGAGTAGATCTGAAAACTGGACAGACAGCGAATGGAAGCTCGAAATAAGGCAAATCGGGTTCGTTCGTATGGATGCGTCTCGTGACCGGAGGATACTCGCCGTTTTCAATGGCAATATATCTGAATGATGCTGTTAGAAATGACCTCATCTGTTGCTGCTATATATTGCGCCAATGTACGCAGTGAATCATCTCAAGTTACTCACCTATCCATAACCTTGATTGCTGCCCACGTCATGCAACCTTCTACCCGTTCCTCGTCTGAGAAGGGTTCACTAGAGCCGGTTTCCAACTTCCTACTTCTCTTAAGCATTTCTGCTGCTCTAGCCACCCCACTTATGGATATGTAAGCCGCAGGGTATAAACCGTGTGTGACTTCAAATAGTGTGACGAATAGTCTGGACTGAACAACTTCCGTTGAGTTGACTCCGATCCCCTCGAGTAGTGCGATCCAGCTTTTTGTAGAAAGATACAGATCCTTCAGTGGAGAAACATTACCATCCATCCAGGCACTAGATTCTGGAGTGGTGCAAACTAACATAATGGTCGAACACAGTAAAGTGAAACCGAGTGTTGCATCGTCCCAATCGCCCGGAAGTTGATCGCCTAGCCTTGACTCTGCAATGATAGGAAACCAAGGCCGCATAGTGCGATAATATGCAAGCGCCACATCTTTGGGCTCAGTTTCTTGCAACTTTCCGACAATCGCGGCCTTGATTCGTTGCGGAGAGAGAGCCTCATCTGGAGAGATTGTCGGATTCGTGGTAAGAGACGTCACAGATCCTGAGGATGACAAGGTTATGGTCTCATACTGGCAGTCTTCTTGCCGACTAGTAAGGCCACGTAATTAGTATTAAAAAGATGGATAGGAACATTTGTGAATATTATAAATCCATTTTGTAACACTCACCGCGTACAAAGAAGACATTTTGGTAGCCCTCGGTCACATTTCCTCTTAGACCGGCGGCATCGCAAACACGCCTTCCTAGCATTGGCGGGCTTCTGTGCCTTATCCGTTGGCATCATTGTGAGTTTATTAGAAAGATCCGAGATAAATTACGGGAAAATCCCATTCTACGGATTGATGCTCAGCGTATATTCACAGTCCAGGACGCCATCAGCGGAAAACATGCGGACGCGAAATAATATATAGGGCCGCATTAGTCATAGGCGTTTGCGGTCTATTGCCGAACTGTGGAGATCGTTGCGGACAATTGCCGCAGGAGGCGTCAGGCCTTTATGGAAATCATTTTGGCGGATGAGCGGCATTGGCTTTAGGAAGCCTTGTCGTGTGTAATTGATTCAAATTACGAATGTACAGAGAGAATTTATACAAGTAAAATTGGATCAAATATATAAAATCACCAGAGTTCCCAGATGTTGAAGACATTTTACTCACAGCTCATCGTCTCATTACACAGTAGCACTCATTTATAAACAAGTATCGACAATTAGCTATTCACCATGGCTGTAATTCGAAATGTCGCAGTTGCTGGTGTGAGTAAAGAAAATGGTCATTTATCTCGAGGACATAGTTTGAGAGCTGATTTGTATAGGCTTCCGGCAACATCGGATCATATGTTTTGAAGGCGCTCCTTCAGGCTAACTTTAATGTTACGGTCCTTACACGTTCCCAAAAGCCTGGCGCTTACGATTCCAAAATCACGGTAATAGAGGTGGATTTCGCCTCTGTGAGCTCTTTGACATCAGCTCTTCAAGGTCAGGACGCTATTGTATCGACTGTTGGAAAAGCTGGCTTAGAAGCCCAAAAACTTCTAATCGATGCAGCCATTGCCGCTGGTGTTCAGCGATTTATTCCTTCAGACTATGGAGTGTGCACGACTAGCCCGAAGGTTTTAGGCCTTCCCTTCTATTCCACGTTGGCAACCGTTCGGCAGTACCTCGCAGATAAGGCAGCCACAAGTGCTCTGTCCTATACCGTTGTGGCGATTGGAAGCTTTCTAGAGTACGTGTTGATGACTCCCGCAGTTGTCAACTTTAGAGAGCACTCGGTTGCTTTCATGGACGAAGGCAAGAATAGAATCAGTACTTCGCCCCTGGCAAGCATTGGGACGGCCATCGCCGGTGTTTTCAAGAATCCGGATGAGACTAAAAACCGTGTCGTCTACGTCTCGGCGACAATTTTGACGCAGAAACAAATCTTTGACATTGCAAAAGAAATCAAGCCCGAGATAACATGGACCGTTACCAACACCAAAGCATCAGACATTCTAAAGGAAGGCCTCGATGCAGTCGCCTCTGGAGACGGCAGCTTGCAAGCTGTGGGGAACATATTGATCGGCACTGCCTTTGGAGGCGACGAATATGGCTGCGCATATGACAACAACGATAACTCGCTCCTTGGTATCGAAACAGTTACTCATGAGAAGCTCAAGAGCTTGATCGCTCAGCACCTTAATTAAAGCTTTTCCATACGACACAACTTGAAGATGGACATATGCAATGAGTGGATATACGCGATGAATATTCTATCGTGGTTTACTAGGAAAATAGAGGCTATGAAACAGTGAATTGTTTCACATGTCGATCATACTATAGGCTTCAAAGCACTGCATAGACTCGAGTTCCCAAACCCTTGGTTCCCAATATTCACCTAGTGTAAGCTCCATCCAGCCATAGGCAGTTCTAGCGTGTTATTTTCCATACTCTGCACTATTCTAACTTTGTCCATGGACTTGCAAGGGCGAAGCTCGATGATGTGGCGAGGGTTCGGCGAAAAAACGCCGGGCCCACTCGACTTGGCTGTCAGTGACATCGATCCCTCCCAGGCGTTGCTTGAGTCTTCATTCTTTCATCGGATTCCATTACCGACGGCTGCTCCTTCGCATTTTCACCTGTCAGACGTATCAGATATGCGAAACTCCTTCCCAGCCGCTCTCTCCACTCGCAACAACTCTTCTATCCGCACACATGGCGACCGCTAAGGCGTGTGTTCGCTGCCACGGTAAAAAGATCCGGGTAGGGAAAAGAAAACCGAAAGCCAGGAGAAGGCAGTGGAATCTATATGACATTGCAACTTACATAGAAATAGTGCTCCGGCTACCCGAGCTGCCGAACTTGCGACAAAGCCGGGGTAAACTGCGAACCCTACACAAGGCGCAGGAAGGGGGATAGTCTGGTGTATGTGCAGTAGTTGCTCAATTTCCAGCTTACCAGCAGGGAACCAAAAGATTAATTGATTGTAGTGAACTCAAATACTACCGACAGAGAACTATATGGCTTGAAGACGAAGTTTACAGAAATTTTCATATCCAGTGTAAAGACATGCCAACCGGGACCCTTCTGCAACCAGTCCATGATGGCATGATCCCCGGCGCTGAGCAAGGTGTTACACGACAACCAAGCTTACCTCTTACTCGTTCAAACACACGCGACGACATACAAGATGAACCAGCTCCGGCCGATCATGCGGCGGATATTGGTATGCTAGCTCTAAATGCAACTGGAGAAATAAGATACCTTGGTCCTTCCAGTGGCGCCTTTTTCGCTGCGTATACAAGTGCGCTCGCCCGATCATGCATCACAGCACAAAACTCGCCAAATACTGCATCCAACGCGCATAATGCAAACTCTGGTCGCGACACGGATACAGGCTTCGTCAGCCCTATGCTACGACTCTCCTCTAGCGATGTTGATCTCTTTTCACAGTCGTACAAGATGTGGATACTGCCTGTGTATCCTATTCTAACCTCCGATGATTTAGATACGATGGTATCAAGATATAACGAAGGGCCTGACGTTGATAACTCAGAATATCGTCGACAAACTGAGATTGCCATAGAAATGATGCTTTTTTATTTGGTAATGGCTCTTGGAGCCATCAATGCCGAAAATACACTGAAACAAATGCGCGGGCAACCTGAGAAAGAGAGAATGTTTAGCATATCCACTCCCCGGCCATCACCCGTCTCGCTCTGTATGCGGGCTTTGCAATTAATGGATGAAAACATTCCAAAGTTGCACCCCAGCGTCAGATTTATACAAATAATTGTCTTGATTTCGATCTACAGCTCTTATGGGTCTATTGGCTCGAGCCAATGGCAGCTAGCTGGCCTTGCAATGAGAGTATGTACTTCCCCTTCTATCAACCGGGTTTCTCCCATCTCTCCGTCCATTTCTACACTTGGAGTAATATCCTTAAAAAGTATAAACAACTTCGATTGTAACGTCTGTGTTACTAATGCGTGCACGAAGATGGCTGTTGAAACGGGGCTGCATTGTACACCCAAAACGAGCAACCAGTCATGCTCGGCCAAAGACGAAAGCAATCGCTTGTTCTGGACTATTTACGTTGTGGAAGTTAGCCTTGCCTATAATCTTGGGCGGCCGCCCTCTATCGGTGAAGAACATATTGCTACTGAGCTTCCAAAGCCCTCGAATGAGAACCTTCTCAGCCTACATCACATCAGACATCGTCAGATCCAAAGCAGGGTTGTGGCTCAAATATATAGTGTGAATAATCGAAACAGAAATATGTCGACTGAACAGACTCAAATCTTAATCTCAAAATTGCAACAAGAGCTCGATGAGTGGCGCGTCAACATACCACTCATTTCTCATGCAGAAGGGCAACATCCCTATCCCTATAGGTACGAACAAATGTGCTTGCTATAAGCTTCATCTGCTGATATCATCCCTTGGAAGCTACTGGGAGCGCCTTTATTATGGCACAACATTCGTTCTACATAGACCAAGTCCACTTTGCCCAAGTCCTCCTGCCCAGTCCCTGGAGCGATGCATCAGATCGGCAGGAAGCTATATTGACGATGTACTAAAAGTACTGCGAGTTACCAACGTACCACTTTCCTGGATGCTAGTCCAAGGAGTTTTGTTCGCAGGATTGACGATGCTAGTAACAGCCAGAACAGGATTGCGACGGCTTCTGTCACATGTTGGGGCGCCATTTCTGCTTGTTGATCTCCACTCACGGACCAGGAATTGCTCCATTTGTCTCGCTATAATGAATGAAAGACCACAGGAAGATTTGTTATCAAAGTTGGATTCTCAATTCGAGTTACTGGCAAATGATACGCTGAGAATAATCTCTGCCAGTATAACATCCCATACGATAAACGCTTCCTCTCGCAGCCCAGCGTTTTCGACGAATCCTGGTGTAGCAGAGAATGCGCTGGGATCCGATCAGATATTCACGGCTGATGCATCAGACTTCAACTTGAACTTGACAGAAGATTTGAACTTTCTGACATATTCAAAGAGTTCATGGGTCAGGATCCTACACAAACCTTTTGGGATATGTTTCCATATGAATTGAGTCTGGATGCTCCACCAAGCCAGCCAGTAATGGAGGAGGGATTACCATCCATCAACTCAACGGAATTGCTCACAAACGATTTATTCAAGTAGAGGGTGATTTTATAAAAAACATTTTAACAAGAAATTTTCTAACCGTTCACTAGCTGAACCAGAAGTGTAAGCTATTCGGCCACTAACTTATGCCGCCGCACGGAGCTTTCCTACAGCATTCCGTATTGCCAATATCGCTTCATCAAGCAACGGTAGCGTCAAAGGGCTACTCGTGTCGGAAGCTAAAGACAGGGTTTCATATCCACGCTCATATCTTTCAGCATGGCTTTGAAAGTATAGATAACTTGTGGCCATTCGCAAGCGATATCGACCGCCGATTAACCCAGCATCGTCTTCCCCGAAAACGGACCCTGGAAGAGCCGCAACACCACACTCTTCAATAAGCCAGTGCGATAACTGTTGACTTGTTATAATGCCAAGAGCCTCAAGCTGCTGTGTATACGGGTGGAAAGATGGATACACATAAAAGGCACCCTTTGGCTCTGCAACTGCAAGACCGCACTCACGCAAGGCATGATACAAGGCCAGTGTGCATCGTTTGTGTAATGCCACAATTTGACTGCGATACAAGTCCATCTCTGGGCTGGTAGCAAATGCAACAGCTGCGGCTTCTTGTGCCGGAGCGGAGGCGGCAGACCAGCATTCAGAAGCATAGGCTAATACTGCCGATTGCAGCTTTTCTCCAAACTCGTTGTTAGGGAAGATGGCATATCCCACTCTCCACCCTCCGGCAGAATAAGTCTAGATTTTTTTTTAGTCAAAATGCCCTCCATGTCAATTGCTTCATGAGAAGGAATGTGTACCTTGGAAAGTCCGCCGGTTAAGATCTTCTGGCCGTCATTGAACTGAGAAGCCGAGCAAGGAGTAGCGCCATGTTTCTCTGAAAAGCTTATATCTGCGTAAATTTCGTCACTAATGAGAGTGATATTATGGCGCCGACAAAAAGCTGTGATAATGTCGATCTCTTGTTGGCTAAAGGCCTGACCGGTTGGGTTGGATGGACTGTTAATAAGCATAATTCGAGGGTTTCCACCTTCGCTGACACCTTTGTCAAAAGCCGTTTCAAGAGAAGATTCTTTGCAAGCCGTTAGCTAGATGAACTTGATATATCTCAGCTGTGAGAAGTAGCTTCAAACCTGTGATAGTATGGCGATCCATTTCATCCATTTCAACCCAAAAGACTCGTTTACCCGCGTGAAGAATTTGTGGCTCATAGCTAACCCACGATGGTCGCGGCAACAGCACATCTCCTTGAAGAACATCGAAGAGTGCAAACAATAACGGCTTCGATCCCGGAGCGATTACAACCTGGCGTGGATGAATTGAATGATTAAGACGGCGAGATTGAAACTTGGCAACAGCCTAAGCTATGTGTTAGCATGAAAATACAAGCGCTTCACCGTTACCAAGATATATACCTCTCTCAGTTTCATCAGTCCCGCCACAGGGAGGTAGCTAGTGATATCGCTGGCTTGCCTATGAGCTGCAACAACGCTCTGCTGGATGGGAAAGGTGGCTTCTCCAAATCCCAGATGGACAACTTTGTGCCCTTTGGCTGCCTGCCGATGAACAAGTTCATTGATTTCCAGAGTCGCAGAAAGATGTAGCTGACTTGCCAAGGCTGTCAATACGCCGGAATCAGCATTAAAGGAGCTCATTGTGGCTATCGGCCCGCTCGCAAAGATGAGAAACGACGTGTTTCGAATGTCAAAGCTATATACCAACGTAAGAAAGATATCTGAAAATTGCTTCATTATATACGCAAGTCTACGCTCTTACTCTTTGCATCAGTTCGGCTATAAAACGCCGAGAGCCAGCTACGATTGCGGAGATGCCGGTGTGGCGGCGCCGGCCGACTTTCTTTCCGCCATGTATGTAGATCAGCTCCACGATGCATTTCGGTTCAAGTCCAGCCAATCAACGGGAACTATATAATATAGAAAGCCTTAATTAGGACTCAAACGCAAGGCTGTGCATTTTAGCAGCTAATGCCGAAGTCTCTCGTCTTATTGGTGTCTCATCGCCTTTGGAACACTAGCACGTTTATTGACCACAAATGTCGAGTGGCAGAACTATTGCAGCAGAGCTATTGCAGCCCTTTGTAAAACCTTCTACAAGCGTACGACTTAAAGAAAGCAGCGATTCTATACACGCACATCAAATACTGATGGGGAGAGGGCGGTCTGATCAGCGATTGACAGATGAAGAGCATTTACCCCACGGTTTTGACCACAACCAGGACATGGTAGGTAAAAAAGCAATAGATACAGATACAACGACACTCTCGTCACAATTCTCTTTTCAATTTCATCGTTTGAAGTTGCCATGTTGAAAATTCTAGCAGCATCTGAAGTATTAATCGCAGCTATCCTTCAAGCATGGCAGACGATCAGAGATAAGCGTGGATATTTGTACTGAGATGGGTCGGGTTGCTACATCGGGTATTTGATACGAATCATGTAGCAGCAGTTGCTGAAAATGGAGCAAAGAGCAAGGATTGTAATGGACAGGATGCACGGAGTACTGCAAATGTATTTTACTAAAGAACCCATACCCAATGGGGCTTTAAGCAATATGCATGCGGGTATCCATGGGGGCCAGAATATCTTGGCTTTTGACCTAAAGCTCACTAATCGTTCTTGGCTAAAGCACAGATACGAGAAAAATCAATCCACCAATGCGATACGTTGCTGCCAACTCTTGGCCTTGGGTTGGAGGCGACAAGAGCGTCTTATATCAAGAATGAGAGGGTTTTGCACACTTCTTCAACACTTCTTCGCAATGGCCGATGGATTAATGGCTAATGAGATTCTTTGCACAAATTAAAATGATAAGATATAAAGAACTGATTGAACAAGCGTCCAGGCGGCTGCCCCGGGGAGCCACATACAGGAAAGTGGATGGGCGAACAAAATGAGAATGCATTCCCACCCTAGAGGAATCAAGATGCAAGATAGATGAATCGTTGGCATGCGGTGAATCGTATTGATTACCCATGTGCAGCTTGTACCATACTTGTACTATATAATGCACCGGTGATATTCATATTCCATCAACAATTGACTCTTAGCCCTGCAGAGTTCAGCTGATGTCTATGTTTTTCAAATGCCAGCGTGAGATGATCCCCCACGAATGCTTCATACTCGGTATGATGAGTACCAAGCATTTTACAAATTTTCAAAGGCGCGTGATTTACAGGGCTTTTGCTGCTATCGAAATACTAAACTCGTACGAAGTACAGCCAACGGAGACAGTAGTACCACTAGCCATCCCCATTCCCCGAACACTGCATGGCACTGACTGACAACTGCAATATTCCAGTGGCAAAGGGGCAAACGTGGTAGCAAGTTGTTTGGAATAGCTGAAAAGTGTAACCGTTAGCCCTCTTGCCCTCGTATTGTGGGAGTTGGGAGGGCATGCCGTGAATCATTTTGCCTCAGTCGCTTCGAGGCAAAGGTCAGCGCCAGGGGTGGCATGCCAAGGAATGGCATGATGAGCCAAGAAATTGTGAACGGCAATATTGCCACGGCTGGTACTCGGTCGCCTCCATAGACGTTGCCTGGGCGAAGATTGGTGGAGAAAGTCTAGGAAAAGCAGATTCCATTGCAAAATGTCCATAGATTGATTCTGTTCCCATACTAGCAAAGATTTATAGCTTTCCGACATGAACCTCTCATTCTAGATATAATGGTTCAACAACCTTTGGATATCGGTTGCCTTTGGATGCCAGCGTCCGAGCACGATGCATTGTTGGGTGGAGTTGTCAGTGTAGAGCACATCTTTGCTGTTGACCACTGTTAGCTTGCACTCCTCACCCTACCTATCACGTAAGGTATAAATAAGTAGCCGCTTGATGGAAATTTTCATAGGTACATGGCGTAATCTTCCGAGCCTGAGCTTAATTGATGGGTAACACCATTCTTAGCGATGCTTTGGTTGTTGGTGCAACCTCACAGGATTTCGACCGGGTTTCCTGTTCAGCGTCATGATCCACAACGACCAACATGCATCGTGCCTAAGCCAATTTGAATGCAAATCTGCCGAATCGTACGGGCATGCGGCAATAATTGGGACCAGTGTGCTTATCCTGGGAATCTAGCACATGGTTGCCCTTGCCGCGGTCGTACGCTGAAGGATGGGACCTTTTGATAGCCTCGGATGCTTGAATACCAAAAGTCCTCCGCGGCCCGATAAGACCAATAGACGAACAGTGTTGAGTCTTGGTACCTGTGGATGCTACTACCCGCGTCAGATGCTGGGGGACGAGAAACCTGTCCAACATGCTGGCCACTGACCTTGCAACATCCGTATTCTCCTGATCGTGGCAAGGTGGCAAGGGTGACCCCCAAACCAGTGTGGCAATTGCGGAGAGATGTAACCCAAGTTAGATGTGCTGCATTGTTAGCTTTGACCAGTCAGCCTCTCACGTACAAAGACAAGATCTGGGGTGTCACTGGAAAACTCCTCAAGAGAAAACAAAGCTCGGATGCCCGGTCCAGCGTATATGCCGTAGCGGTCAGGGAATAATCCAAGTACTAGAGGGAATGAGATGTTACTGTTCACGTTGAAGAATCAACTTCCTCGGAAGTCATTAAGGCATGCTCGTATCTGTCCTACCTAACTGAGTCAGCCTGACATGTGAGGTAAAGTGCGAGACTCTCAAAGGGCCCTTACATGAAGGCAATATTCCCTCCGCAAACGCCGCTTTAGCGGCTCACCTGATGGTGCAACGAAAAGGTCCCGGGATACACTACTGGATTGGTTCTGCTCCCCTCTGCCCAACGGCACAACTGCAATCAGATGATGCGCGAATATGTCCGTTGGATGTCTTGAATTCCCCGGCCGCGCAATGTACACGGAAACTCGATCACTCTGAGGTTTGCCGTCACATTGCGTTATCTAAGTGTCCCAGAACGTGGTCCAACAGACTTACATAACCTTATCTACCAAACTAGCCCCGGGACCTTTCAAGCGTCTAACACGATTGCTAGCCAGATGCGGAAAGTCCGTGCCATTTTGGTGTTTGTCTTCAAAAGTACCTGCCCAAACATGGGTAGTGTTGCTTGGGAAGCATTCTGGAGCACTTAGCCTGTTGATGGCACAAATTCTCACCCGCATTACACCACCGGCCTGGACCCCATAGCAATCCGAAAACATGGAACCAGGGCTCCATGATACCTTGATATCACATATCGTGGTTGGCATGGCGGGGATGGAAAGTGATATAGAGCCGGGCGTTGCCAACGTCTCGAGCCTGGTTTTGGCGCGGCGTTTTGTCTTGACCTCTCAGGTGATTGCTCTCCCAAGCTCTGTGCCATCATGACGGCCTCGATAGCAGACGACACCGTTGTTGTGGAGGGCAGGACCCCTGCCCACGAAATCAGTGATGAGAAGGTCGCTGTTGGCGAGGTGTACTCGGAGAAGAAGGGTGCCTTGGACCCTGAGATCACCGTTGCTCCCCCCTTGGACAGCGACGACTACGATGAGAAGGACAATGCCAGTGATGATGTTATCATTGTTACTGGTGCCGACGCATCGGCTCATCTGATTCCTTTGCGAGATGATGGCGAGCCCGCCTTGACGTTTCGAAGCATGTTCCTGGCTACATGTCTGTCGGCCTTCCAAGCTGTCATGAGTCAAATCTACCAGGTTCGTGCTGTTTTATTTCAAATTCCAACGGCAAGCCAAACACCAGCTGACCTTGGAAACCCAGTTCAAACCAACCGCGGCAACAATCTCGGGAACTTTCATCGTCCTCATCGCGTACTTCGTCGGCAATGCTTGGGCTATGTTCCTCCCTCGTGGTGACAAGCTAAAGGCCAAATGGACAGCCAAGGGCGGTCAGGGAAAACCTCCTTTGTGGATCACCATCGCTACCTTCATCAACCCTGGGCCGTGGAATCTTAAGGAGCACGCTGTGTGTGCCATCACAGCTACCTCTGCCTCCAACGCTGCTGCCAGTATCACCGTCTTCACCGCCCAGGACCTCTTCTACAACCTGCCTTTGAGCGCCTCCACCGTCGTCTTGAGCACCATCTCCATTGGACTCTTCGGCTATGGTATCTGCGGTGTGTTGCGTCCGATTGCCGTATGGCACGTCGAAGCAGTCTACTGGAGCACTCTGCCCACGGTCAAAACCCTGCAAGGACTTCATTGGCAAAACCTCAAGGGCTCCAAGCCTCTCCGATTCTTCTGGTACAGCTTTGTGGCCATGTTCATTTACGAGTTCTTCCCTGCATACATTTTCCCGTTCCTGAACTCCATTTCTATCCCCTGCTTGGCCGCCATGCACGCTACAGGATCAAAAGCTGCCATCCTCACCAACCTGTTCGGTGGTGCTACCAACAACGAAGGATTGGGACTCTTTAGCTTCTCGTTCGACTGGCAATACGTAAGGCAATCATGTTTTTGAAAGCAACTGTATACCTGAGCTGACATTCGCTAGATTACTTCTTTCAACACCTCTCTTCCTCTTACACTGCAAGCCCATGCTGCTGCTGGATTCATTGTTTGCTACGCAGTGCTGCTCGCCATCTATTATACTAATTCGTGGAGCGCTAAATCCCAGCCATTTATGTCGACGCAGCTTCGATCCGAAAACGGTACCAAATACCCTGTTTCAGAGGTGTTTGTTGGCGGTGTGCTCGATGAGAGTGCTTTGCAGAAGTACGGTATTCCTAAGCTGACTGGCAGCTTCGCATATGCCATGTTCATGGCTAACGCTGCTGTACGTATCCCTCTTCTATGATACTTCATTGCATCATCATCCTGCATCTCTTCCACGACTTCGACTAAAGCTTGTATAGATTGGTGCCTTGGTTGCTCATTGCTTCCTGTTTTGGGGTGGAGATGTTAAGAAGGCGTACAAAAGTTCGAGGGAAGGTCGATATGATGACCGACATCACGCACATATGGCTGAGCACTACAAAGAGGCACCGTGGTGGTGGTACATTGCTGTCCTCGTTTTCAGCTTTGTTCTCGGTCTCGTTGTCGTTATCAAGGAGAACATCACCCTTCCTGCTTGGGCGTACGTTGTCGCCCTCCTTCTCGGCATCTTTATCGCACCCTTGGTAAGTATCTCCATCCTGGCGCTTTCAAATGATGCGGTGTCTAACCTTGATAACAGAGTACCATTCTATACTCTCGCTACGGTAACGGTATTGCCACCAACAACTTGTCCAAGATGTTGGCTGGTTTGATGCTTCCTGGTCGCCCTATCGGCAACATGTACTTTGCTGCTTGGTCTCACAACGTTATTAACAACTGTGTCACCCTGTGCAATGACCTGAAGATGGGCGAATATCGTATGTTACAAGCCCCAACAGAACATTAAACAAGAGAAATCACTGACTTGTTCCTGCAGTCAAAATCCCTCCCCGTGTCATGTTCCTCACTCAAATCTACGGTACCATTCTTGGTGGTTTCGTCAACTATGGTGTCATGATTTCCATTGTCAACAGCAACCGCGAACTTCTCATTGACAGCAACGGTAACGCTTCATGGAGTGGCGCAACTATCCAGTCATTCAACACCAACGCTACATCATGGGCCCTTGCCAAGTATCTCTACAAGACTGGCGCAGAGTACGAGATGGTACCCATCGGGTTGGCTATTGGTGCTGGAGTCGTTGCTCTTCATCGCATCTTCGTTTACGTGAGTACATACTCTTTATATTGTCCCCCCTCTTGTTCTTACAAGACACTAACCGCAGTCTCGATAGTTCGTTCCCAAAATTCGAAACTTCGATGTCAACGATATCAACTTGCCCCAGTTCATCCAATACGCTGGCTACATCCCATACAACCAGTCTCAAACCTGCGTTATCTGGAGCCAGCTTGCTGCTGGATTCTTCACGCAGTTTTATCTCCGAAACTACCGCCCTCGCATTTTTAAGGATTATTCGTACTTGGTCACTGGTGCCTTTGATGGTGCTAGTCTCACAGTGCTTTTTATCCTTTCCTTTGCAGTCTTTGGGGCTGGTGGCCCTGCGGTTCCCTTCCCTTCATGGTGGGGTAACCATGTTGATGGCTTCTATGATTTCTGCCCTGTGGCCGAGTAGAGCACAACAATCGTGGACACACTTAACCTCATCCATAATGGATTTGCTATCGATGCTCCAAAGGTTGAAAACTTTGATCTTTTTGACTTGAGCTATCTCTCCACCACTTTTCTGGAAGGACGTGGCTCACGGATAAAACACCTTCACTAGCTAGATACGCATATGGGCTATGGTCTGTGATATCCGCCTGTGACTTGGAGCTCGAGTAGCGGTAAAATTTATGAATAATTAATGAAACAAAGTTTATACCCCTGATCAATGTCCATTCTGCTGTCATGTGTATTGAAGCATTATCCCGAAGCATTATTGCCAGCACATTCATTGGTCACATACGTAGGGACCTAATTGTATAAGGTAATTTAGCTCTAACACTACGCTGGTTGTAAATAAAAAAAGGTACTAATCTCAATGGATTTTCATTATTGCATCTTCATGGAATTATATGCTTAATCTGTCTTAACTCGATGGATTACCCGGGGCTCGTTCCGCTGTCACTGAAACGATACCCGGCCCGGGTGGCGGTTGGGGTTCAGCTTATACGATCTCCACACGACGACAAAGATCCCTCCACAGCGCGCATCACGCCATAGCGGCTACCGTTCAATAGTTGGCCATAAGTACCTAGAGACGGGAAAGAGAATGCGATCGTGATATTAAAAAATATTGTCATCTCGGGTGTGCCGTGTACATGCCAAATGAGTGTCACCAGTTTACCGAGGCATTCTGGAGCGCCAACGTTGTAACTAAATAATTCGGGGCAAAGGAAATATCGCTGATGGCTAAAAGCTCACCAACTTTTTCATCTTGTTTGTAATCACTAATGGTACAAAGTAACAGCTCGAATGACTCGTAAAAGACCGTTGGCACTATGCTCAATGCTCACAGAAGTTCCAATTCGCTGTATGGAGCTGCTCTTCCGTACTGTCCTGTTTCATTGATCTCTCATCCATTAGATCAAGGCGAATGCTTTTCGCTTCCTCCAAGTCGAAAGGCAGCCCAGCTGAATCATCAAGGATGAGTTGCGTCAACTCGTTGGGTAGTCGTGCGGCCAGAGCCTCTTCGACGCCGGTTTCCTGAGCCCACCAGTGACGCTGTTGAGGTGGCACATTGGCTGTGGAAATGACGGGAACCGCTGGATCAACTAGAAAAAGCGCAAGGATTTTGCGATGGCCTGGTCGCGTCGGGTCCTTGAGACGGAACGGTGATACACGATGTTGAAGGAGGTTTGGAAAGAAAACGGCACGAGTATCGGCGTCTCCAGTGGAGGGACTGTTTGTAGTCAAAACACCTCCAACATACTGCAACGTGTCACGGTTAGTGTTTGGGATGGCGAATGTTCTTTCGATCGGAAAATGCTGGCTTTGCTCATAATTGAGGTTGACAACCAATTCTTCGCGATCAGCTGGAGTGCGGAAATCCAAATGGCAGTCGGTAATGTTTTCCGAGTCGTAATAAAAAAGCGCAGTGGCGCATATACGCTCATTCAACATTCCCTCAGTATGCCATGATCCGCCTTCGAATTCGGTAGGATCATTGTCCACGTATACGCTACGATAGTCGGAGAGGTCCAGAGACAAAGGCCGACCCTCACTGGATGAGGTCTCAGAATCAGATGGAGAAGCCTCTGAAGAACCGGGCTTATAGGAAGATCCTTCCAGGTCTGGATCATTCCCACTATCATTGGCAGCGGAGGTATACCAGTCGGCAAGCTCTTTAGATGCTTCAAATTTGAAATCTGGGTCCTCTGGTGTAAGGTGGACATTGGCAAGCTTGACGATGACTTGAATACGAGATGTGCCATTGAAGAAGCCGCTCGATTTGACATCCGCTGGTTTCAGTCGAAAATAGTCATCGCTGGTAGGAACTGGTTCCGGCAAATCCAACTTGTGAGTCTCGACTAGCCACGCCATGTCACGCTTGAATCGTTCAGAAGTACGATACTCTTCTGTGCAAGGCTCCATTTGATCCCGCGGCGGCTCGTCCTCGTCAATTGGCCGGTTCCACGGATAGCACGTATAAATTTGACCGCAAATTTCGCTAGTTGTGCATTCCGATCTAGCTTCTCTTGTTTTCAGGCGTTGAATCTCAAACTCTTTTGGCCAGCGGTAGATGACATCCCAAGCTGGAAGAGATTTCTCGATGAAGCGTTCGATGATGGGGTATAAGTTCGCGTGCTCCACTGGGTGTAAGTTGTTTATGTAGCTGTCGATCCTCGCAGTCTGACCATCTAGCACAACGTCACATGGAAGCCACTGATACTTATATGAGAGCGAAGGGACGGGGATCTCTAAGGGGCTTGACCAATCGCTCCCCGGGCCAGCAATCTCTATTGGCTTTGGTGCTGGAAGAACTGTGCCAACACCACAGTGGCTCAATGCGTTCTCAAGATTGATCCGCTTCTCGAGCAACACGGGAGTGCGGCCGTATATGAATGGCCATAGAGATGGGTGAACAAGATCGAGCACTTTATGGGTACTCCCCGGATGCCAGTCTTTTTCCTCCTCTGGGACGTCTTCAAGTACCGCAGCTGCTGTGCGGAGGGCATTTCGCAAGCCTTCAGGGACAAGGCTGTCAGACTTTATGACACAAGACGAGTAGTCGAAGATGAGAATGAGCCCTGTCTTCTTGAACAAATCCGCCTTGTTGCGCAGCTCATCAATACACTGGCATTTGCTAATCAATTAGGTGGCCTTTGACGGGAATCAGATACAGACTTACTGCATCTGCCATAGCAGGTGTAAAGTCCGCGTATGTGCGGTATTCTTCCCAGTTCATTTGTAAAGCCTCTTGCTTCCACTTATTGGCGATATCGGGATTGAATACTTTTTCCCACCACTGAGGTTTGTTTGTCACCTCTTCTATGAATTTGAGCATACATACTTCGCGTATGAGAAGTGTCGCGGCTTTCCAGTCGTAGTTGTGAACTCCAATTAGAACTGGGAAACGCTCCTCTTCGGGCGGCATATGCCCCAGCGGGAGACCAAAACCAGGAACTTTGAGATATGACAATGCCTACAGTCATTGATATGGCCTGATTGTTAGCTACAGATCTTGGTTATTGTGCAGGGAGAATAGCATAACGGTAGGGCAATGGATGAAAACACCTTATTACGTTCGTCAACAGCCTTATTGGCATCTTCAATGGCTTCGTCAATGAGCGGGTCAAGAATCACGCTGAGGGAGGCTTCGGACACATTATCGGTTTGTTGAGAGGTCTGAAACCATCTTTGAGCGTCCCAAACACGGGGTTTGCAGTCTTTGGACTGGACCCAGTCTTTGAAAGCCTTGATCTGTTGATCCGTGAGCACAAACTCAGGAGATTCCATGCTTGCAACTGATCGGGATATGTTCCTGGAGCGTTGTTAGGCACTGCGTGTCCGCCTAGGAAAATATCTCAAGTAGCGAAGAGTGTAAGGGCGTGAATAGACACCAGACTAAGCCGCTTCTGCCTAGTTAATTCCCATGAATACGTGCAATTACCGACTCCTAGTTATTCTTTTGTCGTATCTCAGTATGCAAACCAAATGTCTTCTCCGGCATTCTCCCTCGGCCGTATGGCTCGGCCTTCCATTTGCTCTTTGTACTTAACAGAGCGGCTCTTGCATTCACATTTTCGTGACGCTGTGCGGAAATTACCCCGCAATGTCCGGAGCATTCACAGGTGGGTTTTAATAGATCTCAACTCTACACATGGTGGGGGTTTGGCATCTTAGAAAACTCAAGGTCCTCGCCGTATGCAATAGAAGGCCAAGACTTCAATGTCCTCAATGCTCCAGAAACCTCCAACTCGCGAGTCTTGAAGCTATCCCATGCAAGAAATAGTTACAGAAAGCGCTTGAGGTCTTACTGTTGAATAACACAACACGGTCGACAATTTGCCTGAAAGAACTGATACATCTGAGCTAAAAGCTGGATGCAAGAACCCCAAGAGGCCCTCGCTCCAGATAAAGCTTTCTACTGCGAATAATGATAAGGAGATCGTTTTGAACCAGGAAATAAGTTGCAATTTCTAAATTGCCCATAAGAAGATAGCTTAACCAAACACGAGGATTGCACACGTTGGTCAATCTGTTCACCGCTGTTACAGAGCCGTTATCCCCTTCTTGTTGCCGGCAGGGATGGTACCGGGATGCTTGGTTTCACGGGCATGCATCGGATACTCGGCGCAGCTATCAAGTGGATAATGGCGAGACAATTCTCACTGCCCCATGATTCACCGCGTTGATCGACAAGGGAACGTTGATTTAGGATTCGAGAAATGCAACCACACTCCTCCTTTGTTTAACTTCTTTAAGCAAATCCCTTCGCGTCTACATCTTACACTTGCACAAGGCATGAAGCTATGAGCACGAAAATAAATACAACTATTTAACCCAGCACCGGTCCCTACGCAAGGTCAATCGATCGACCGACTCACGTCTGTTTAAGTTGGCCGGGCGTGGCATGAACTGGTAGATCCAAGCCAGAAGAGAGTCATGCATTTATTCTGCATCATTACGGCCGTAGGTCTACTTTCCCCATTGGTGGGAGCATTCAATGCTTCAAAGCCCAGTGCCTCAACTACAGACCGAATTGCTGGTATAAAAGCCCTCGTGAAGCGACGACTACCGCAACATGAAGACTCTTTCATCTTTTCTTTATCCAACGACACAGCGTCGGCAGCAGATAGTTACACTGTTGTGAGCACCGCCGATGGTAAGATCCATGTGCAGGGAACATCGCTCAGTTCTATCGTATATGGGTAAGGCCGGATTTACCTACCATGAGCGGCTATAATTGATCTCCTAGGCATTTGGGAAACATCTAATATATGACAATAGCCTTCATTCTTACCTCTCAGACGTTGTTCACGTCGATATTTGGTGGCATGCCGGTAGCCAACTCCAAGATGCACCCGCGAGTCTGCCGAGATTATCATCACCATTGAATGGACAAAGTATTGTTCCATACCGCTATGAGCTGAACACAGGTACGTATGGGGATGGAAATGCACTTCAATCTTCAAAATTTGAGCACAAAGGGTGACACTTTAATTTAGTTACCACTTCGTATACCGCCCCATTTTGGACTTGGGAAGATTGGGAATTGCAATTGGACTGGATGGCTCTTCGTGGCATCAACCTGGCTCCAGCCTGGATTGGAATCGAGAACTTCTTCATTGAAGTATTTCGAGAAGTCGGCTTCACGGATGATGATATTTCAGATTTCTTCACTGGTCCTGCATTCCTCGCCTGGAACCACTTTGGCAACTTACAAGGATCGTGGTCTTCTAATCTACCGTTTGAATGGGTTGACAACCAGTTCGCTCTTCAGAAAAAAATAATAAGACGCATGGTGGCGCTGGGCATTACGCCTATTCTGCCCGCATTTCCTGGCTTCGTCCCTCGGGCGGTGTCTCGTGTATTACCTGATGCTCAGATACTTCGTAGCATTCAGTGGGTGAACTTTCCCGAAAAGTATACCGAAGACATATTGCTTAATCCTGTCGATCCTCTATTTGCGCAAATGCAACTGAGTTTTATTGCGAAGCAGCAGCAGGCGTATGGAAACGTCACGCACTTCTATACACTCGACCAGTTTAATGAGATGACACCTCCTTCGGAAGACCTAGATTACCTGAGAAATGCGAGCTCAAACACATGGAAGGCACTCAAAGCGGCAGACCCCGACGCCATCTGGGTGTTTCAGGCGTGGCTATTCGCGCAAAACACCACTTTCTGGACAAACGACCGCATTGAAGGATACCTTGGCGGCGTCACTATCGACAGCGACATGCTGATTTTGGACATTTGGTCAGAATCAATGCCCCAATGGCAACGTGCTCAATCCTATTACGGCAAACCTTGGATCTGGTGCGAACTGCAAAACTACGGCGCCACCATAAATTTGTATGGCCAGATCCAGAATGTCACCAAGAGCCCGATTCTGGCACTGCAAGAGTCACAATCGCTAGTTGGATTTGGCCTGTCGATGGAGGGCCAGCAGAGTAACGAAATTGTCTATGACCTTTTACTCTCTCAAGCTTGGAGGAGCAATCCTATCGACACCAACGCCTATTTCAAGAGTTGGGCTGCTGCACGATATTCGAGTAGTAAGCGACCTGCAAGTATTTACGCTGCATGGGAGACGGTCCGCACCACTGTTTATGATAACACCAATCTCACTATGATGCCATCTGTACCAAAGTCAATCATTGAACTCATCCCCAGGACGACTGACATGGCTAATATTGTTGGAATTCTGGGAACCAAACTGACATATGACCCCGCTACCATGGTAAGCGCGTGGAAGCAGCTCTACCAGGCTGGCTTACAGGATGCATCACTCTTCAACAATCCGGCATATCAATACGACATCGTCGACTGGACACGTCAAGTTTTATCTAACGCATTTATACCCATATACGAGAAGCTTCTACAGATCTATTACATGCCTAACCAGACAGCCGAAAACCGAGCCACAGAATTAAGGACACAAGGAGAGCAGCTTACTCGCCTACTACTTTCCCTCGATCTTGTTCTTTCGTCGAATAAGAATTTCCGTCTTTCAACTTGGCTCTCAGCAGCTCGTGCATCAGCCCCGAATGCATCATATGCTGACTTCTTCGAGTATGAAGCTCGCAATCAAATCACTGTCTGGGGCCCTTCAGGACAACTCGTCGACTATGCGTCAAAGGCATGGTCTGGGCTTATGAAGACATATCACTTGAAGAGATGGGAAATGTTTGTCGATTATTTGATTGCCACAGAACCAGCAAATTATAACCAAACGGAATTCCAGGACGGCCTCTTGGTTTGGGAGCTATCATGGGCGAATAACACCGGTGTCCAACCGGAAGGGTCAGACGAAGAGTCAGATGTAGGAGACAATATCAGGAGAACGGTACAACAATGGAGCGAGATATTTGCGTAAATAAACGTATATAAGCTCTGCTTTACAATAAGAGACCATAATGAAGAATTAGTGTAGCACATGCTGAATATGCATGGCATGGTTCATTTCTGACAGTGCGTACATATATCTCTTTAGTCACTAAAGCTTGGTTACAGTTTTCTCAGCTCTCTTCTTTGCTGACCATGCATTCCGACATGATACTGTCAGCGCCTGCGGATTGATGCGAGTCGGATACTTCTCGGACATTCTTTGGAACAGCTCAGTTGCATCCTTGGTCTGCAAAAGCATCTTCTCAAATGTCTCGATATACTCGATTGTGGCCTGGACGTTATCGCTTCCATCAACGGCTCCATCTCTCTTATGCCCTGCAATTACTGTATGCGGGTTCAGTTTTGCAATCTTCTCAAGGCACGCAAGCCAACTGCGGCGTCTTTCAGGCGTAGCTGCTTCCCCCAAGAACGGATGCACATCGTTGTAGACAATGTCGCCAGCGACAATTAAATTGAGATCAGGAATGTGTAAGAAAGTGGTGTCAGTTGTATCCGAGTCGCCAGCTTCATGTACCTGCAAAACATGGCCTTCGAGCGATAACGCATTACTATCTCCAAGCTCTTCGGGTAGCACAGAGTCGTGGTCAATCTGATCGGGGAAGAGATTTCCCCACGCACGTTGGAAATATTTTGGCTCAAGCTCTTTCTTCATTCGAGCGATTACACGCGGTGTGGCCAACGTTTGAAAGCCAGGAAAGCGTTTGCGGAGAATTTTCAGGCCAAAAAAGTGGTCACCGTGTCCGTGAGTAATGTAGACAGTTGTGAGTCGTTTCCCAGGGATGGTCGATGCAATCCAATCGGCCAAATCATTTGCCTGCTGAACTGTCCAAAGGGCATCGACAAGAATTGCTTCACGTTCTCCCGAGATCAACGTGGCAGTCGTAGGAGACCAATGTGACTGTTGACCCGGTTTTCCTCCAGGAATAACGAAAGGGATAGACGGGGCTGTGAAAACATCTGCTCGTAAGGGAGACATTGCTATTCTTGTAGTTGTCGTCTGTAGAAAGATGTATGTGAACCACAGCGAGATTGCAATAATAGGGGAAACATAAAAAGACAAACTTGATAAAGAGAAAACTACAAAGTCGATACAATTCGTGTCATGCCATGCACTTATTTGTATGGGAATATCTCTCGGCATCTGGTAAGTAAGCGGTCCCACAACACATAGCTCCCTCGGGTATCCTGCAATTTGTTTACTAATCTTTCAACGAGGGCATCGAGTTTGAAGCTGGAACGCCCAGTGAATCTTTGAGTGCTTGTGATTAGATAATCGCTGCTCATCACTTCATAGTACTTGCAATACGAGAAAGCCCGCAGACGGCATGAACCGAATTGCCGGCAGATTAAGCAAATGAGCAACCTCTAAACATTCCGTTTCCATGGAGAAAGTAGACGTTCGCAATGGTGCTATCGCTCTTGGACAGTTTAACTGCAGCATCTGATATTAAGTTAAGTAGGTCGTCCCAAAGTAGAAAGCCTGTCTGGGTGCTTTAATTTGGTATATACAAATTACTTCTCAATCCATTACCGCTTTATACACCTTATCGATACTTTTATATTTGTCGGGTGAAGTCGATTGCGTATTACATAAAAAGACAAAGAGTGCATAGAATCCTTGACATATCTAAAGAGTGCTCTTGCCTAAAGACAATATACACTTAGCTTTACCACAGATTGTTAAATTTAAGTTGATTGGGACAGAGGGCAAGAGACGATGTTTGACTATTCTTCTTTTCCCATGGTATGTATGCCTTACACCACTCGACAGCTAAAAATAGGCAATGTTGATACGTTGAACAAATACTAGGTCTAAACTCAAGAAACGAAAACCCAGCGTGAGCGAGAAGATATGGTTCATTTTCATTCCCATTCGTCACGAAAGACGTATATTTTCTAAAAGCAGACAACATTATTACATCCACCCCTGTTGGATTTGGCTGGTAACGGGATTCTAAACAAGCTTAAACTATGAAGCTAGTATCTTGTTAACGGTATGTGTTCATTTGTTACGAACAAGGCCGATTCACAGTGGATACATGTACTCTCTGACTGGAAACCTTGGCGCTCTCTTCGCTGGCAGCCCCCCCTCTTCTACTAATTACTTACTCACCATAATCGATCTCCAAACGCTATGGGGGTAAAACTTGCTTGTTCTGTCCCGGTTTTATGTAACGTTGCCTTTTCATAATGACTTCGACTGGCAGTGGCGTGGGCTAATTAGAACGCTATACGTAATTGGATAAACTATCCATTATAGCAGACATTGGCAGAAAGAGTAAGAAGTTGTGAGGCACTTTGCATGCGAGATCGGAAGCTTCTAGTGGACCCATCTCAAGTCTCGTTTTGGCGCACTCCACATTCTATATTCAGAGCATTAGAGCACACAAAAGCCCGACATTATGGCTCACCAGAATCTTTGCTGCTTGAATAATCATATCCCAACACCACCTTTTATATCATCAGTAACATTGCAAAACAGACAGCTGCCATGGCCGAAAGCATTCATAATGGCGTTTTCCGGCGTAATAACACAGTGCCTCCAGCAGATAATGGAGTCATGGCACTCTTCTCCCTCGCAGGCAAGACGGCGATAATCTCAGGTGCGGGGGGAGGAATTGGCCTGGCTGCAGCCAAAGCTTTCGCGGAAGCGGGTGCCAATGTGGCCATTTGGTACAACACGAATAGCGAGACTATCGAGAAGGCAGCTAGCATTGAGAAAGCCTTCAATGTCAAATGTAACGATGCCAAGTTTTATGCATACACGCTTCCCCTCGACATCAATCCCCGTCTTCCTTGACTGACCCAGAGCTGAATAGGTAGAGCATATAAAGTAGACGTCACATCATATGAGGAAGTGGAAACAGCGGTAGACACAATTGTCAAAGAATTTGGTGGACGTCTCGACGTATTCGTCGCTAACTCGGGTACTTCCTGGGGAGATGAGGCATTCATCGATGCGGACATCAGCAGATACCATAATCTCATGAAGATCAATGCTGATGGTGTCGTTTATTGCGCACGCGCTGCTGGAAAGCACTTTCGCCGCCAGAAAATAGAGGGTACAACAGCAGATGGATCAACATTAACCAATTTCTCAAGCGGCAGCTTCATTGCAACCGCCAGTATGTCAGGGCGTATTGTTAACATTCCTCGGCGCCAGGCGGCGTACAATGCCTCCAAAGCTCACGTTATTCATTTGTGTAAGTTTTGCCCACTCATCATTTTAGCCTTGAAATCCTGTTCTTCGCATTCTAAAACTTATATGGCCCACAGGCAAATCCCTCGCGATTGAATGGCTCGGGTTCGCTCGCGTTAACAGCGTCTCTCCTGGATATGTAAACACTGGCCTATCAGGGGCAGTAGCTGAGGAGACTATGAACTCTATCAAAGATAAAGTCCCAATGGGGTAAGTAAAAATGACGAATTACTCCAGAACCGGGGACTCATGCCTAACAATTTTAGGCGCTTTGCCGAGACGGTTGAGATGCAGGGCATCTATCTTTACTTAGCCTCTGATGCTTCCTCTTACGCAACTGGAGCTGATTTCATCGTTGACGGTGGTTATTCTGCTCCATAGTTGTTATATATAGTATAGAAGCAATGCCGTGGTGGAACTGTTATTAATATTCAGCAGCTTTGGCCGTCATCTACAAAACAGCATATTTAAAGTAATGTCATCACAAAATATCCCATCCATTGTCGATGCTATGACATGGCCCATCCTTCCAATGTTCACGATTCGGCTCTTTTATTAAATTGTAAAAATGGATTACCTTTGGATACATTATTGTTTTCGCCCATAGGCAAATGTTATGACTTTTTGGCCAGTGAGTCATGGGAGTGGTTCCCATCCAAACGGGCAAATATACGCGCCTACCGGGTACGTTCAAAGATGAAATTTGGCACAGCATCTACTATAGCATTAAACCGACTCTGTGACAACTATTCTATAATATAACCTACGAGTGACACATACTCATCATCATTGTACGTGTTTATATTAGTCGCGTTATAACACCACTCATCTTATTGTCGTCTGGAGGTACGTAAACTGGCTGCGATGGCGGGATATCTGCCGGTGGCTGAATAGGCTATCGGCCTTCGGGAATTCAAGTTCTCTTTCGTCATTTGCGCACAATGTGCTATGTAGATGGCAGAAGATATCTGAATTATACTCGGCGCGATATAACTATTCTAGATGTATTGTGCAAGATAACAGCCCTAATGCGTGCAAGAATTTGTTTTGTGTACTTCATGGTTCTGGAAGTAGTTCCTATTCGTTTGCAGAAATCATGAGCCCGACGCGCCCTAGCAGCCATTGTCTGTGAGTCATCAGCTCAGACTGGCTGCTTGCAATGATGCTTGAACGCCCGGAGTGGTCGGCGGAGATCCTTGATAATGAAAGACTGGATAAAATGGACAATGCCTAGGATAGATGGAAATGGAAAATTAGCTATGCATGATACTTTGCACAAATAGCGGAATCGGGTGTGGTTGGGCCACTGGGGGAAGTCGGAGGTCCGAAATTCTCAAAGGGCGCGGATGATTTCCGCGTCCAGAAATGGGCGCTTCATTCAAATTCCTCCATCCATCTCTTTCGCATCACCGCTACGTTTTCATATTCTTGGATTGTGATGCTCGGAAGGCCAACATATGCAATGGACTCTAAGGGGCATACCACTGAATGCTCCGTGGAGGTTCGTCAAGAGCCACCTTACCCTGACGAAAAGCCCAGCGACGCTCAGTCTTTTCCGGATGGGGGCATGCAAGCATGGCTTGTTGTTTTGGGAGCCTTTTTTGGCTTGTTTATCAGTTTTGGGTGGACAAACTGTATGTTTCATGCTATTAGTGCTACTATTCGTATGGCTAATCATTCTCCAAGGTGTCGGCGTGTTCCAAGCATACTATGAAACCCACCAACTGGCATCATTGTCACCAAGTACAGTGTCCTGGATCCCAGCATTGTCAATGTTCACAATATTCATTGCAGTATGTTGATATGCAATCTGATTTCCACTATTCCTTTTGACTTGCTCTGATGCTTATATGTGCCTAGGGACCTTTTGTGGGACAGTTATTTGACCATTTCGGCCCTAAAGTTCTCCTGCTCCTCGGCAGTGCCATCCATGTTTTTGGATTGATGATGGCATCCATCTCATCTCAATACTACCAGTTCATTCTGTCTCAATCTATTTGCAGTCCCATTGGCGCATCCATGGTTCTCTACCCTTCTTTCAGCTGTATTACAACATGGTTTCTGAAGAAACGTGCTCTAGCAATGGGAATCGCCGCCAGTGGATCCAGTATGGGCGGAGTTGTGATGCCCATTATGGTAAATCGACTTATAACCATTATTGGATTTGGTTGGACAATGCGGACATGCGCGTTTTTGATGCTGGGCCTCCTGATTATAACCAATTTGACAGTTCGGTCACGCCTACGTCCGCAGCCGAAGAACTTCGGAGTTGCATCCTTTTTTGCAACATTCAAAGATCCTCCCTTTCTCTTATTAGCTCTAGCCGGATTCTTCTACTCTATGGGTATGTTCATACCTATAACCTTCTTGGTTACATATGGTAGAAGTGTAGGGATGTCGCCAGAGCTTGCTGGGTATCTGGTTTCCATGTTCAATGGGGCAAGGTACGTGACTATACCTCTATTAATGCGCACCAATCAGTCAATATTGCAGTAAACTGACGCTGAATTGGTGATACACAGCGGTATTGGACGTATCCTCCCGGGATACATAGCTGATAAAGTGGGAAATTTTAACGTATCCCTTTTCGCCGCATGCCTATCCACAATTTTAGTCTTTGGTGTCTGGCTACCTGGACACTCTCATGCAACTACGATAGTCTTTGCGTCTCTATTTGGACTCAGTACCGGAACCTATACAGCTATGAGTCCTGCCCTGGTGGCCCAAATATCCGACATACGCGAAATCGGACTAAGATCAGGAGCAATGTACGCATTTATGTCTATAGCAGCTCTTACTGGAAGCCCAATTGGAGGGGCCCTCATTACCGCAGCAGCAGGAAGTTATTGGAAATTGCAAGTTTTCACTGGGGTCATGCTTGCCGTAGGAAGCGCCTTTTATGGAGCTTCAAAGCTCTATCTAGAAAAAGGTAAAGTGTGGACGAAGGTATAGTAATAGAATCTTTGTTCTGAGAATGCGCTGTTATTCACGTCCTTGTTTCTTTGGTATGTCTTTGGTCAATGACAAAGCTGCATGATCTTATTCTCTATTAAAATTTTGATAGAATATGACTGAATTTAGGGGGAAATGAGAATTGGTCTGCATGTCCCGGTGGAAAAGCGGTCATGATGAGACAGATGGCCACCGGCTTCCATATTTGCTAAGATGAGGAACATGCGTCCTCTGATCGATACTTAGGCAGCTGGCTTATACGTGCCTATATGTAAAATAATTAGAAATCAGTGTTGCACTGTGTTGGTGTGGGATAATTGTCACAGGGAAATTCTAATTCCGGTAGTTGCTGTGTTGGGGAAAACTTTAAACTCCGTTTCAAATACTCGTTTGCTTTTATTTTGTCACTACTGTAACATCTAAGGGCTTTTACTGCCTTTGCAAGGCTGAGTAATTCGGCAGCTAAATAATTGAATGTTCAACTGTATGAGTGATTTTCCATTTCATCTCTTCGCAGGTGAAAAAGGCGGATGCTGTAATGAGAAAGCAGGGTGGTAACTTCTATGTATATATGTATATCGCCAATTGTGAAGGCGTGAAAAACGAATATAAAAACTGAATATTCCGCAACATGGATGTAATTATTTTGACATGAATGATCTCTTTTACACGCACCACGTTACAATCACCATCTGTTCTATTACTACCCGAGTGATATCGCTTCGGCAATTCAATCTTAAAGACCTGTCATGGAGCAACACAGTGATGCTATGGTGGTTGGAGCAGGATTCAGCGGTATATACCAGTTACACAAGCTCCGCGAGCTTGGTCTCTCGGTAAAAGCCGTCGAGGCTGCTCCTGAAGTTGGAGGTACATGGTACTGGGACAGATATCCGGGTGCAACGAGCGATACGCATAGCGAAGTTTTTCGCTAGTTGGGATAAGGAGGACTTACTCACTTATCCTTGGAAAAGTCGATATTTGCCCCAGGCAGAAATAAAGGGTTACTTGAAGCACGTGGTTCAACGCCATGGTCTAGAGCAGTATATCCAATTGGACACTCGGATGGAGTCGGCGGACTTTCTCGAAAACAGCTGGCAAATACGGCTATCCACCGGTGTATATTTCGAGCAAGATATCTCATCACGGCTCTGGGCGCTTTATCGAAGACTTATTTCCCTCAGATTCCTGGCCTTGACACCTTTACCGGGGAAATGTATCATACGGGGCAAGCAGGTTCACCATTGCATCTTTTGTGGAACGTTATTCGGCATTGTGAGTGCTTCTAATTGTGATGTTTCAATGCAGCAACTGGCCAGATGTCCATGATTTCTCGAAGTAACGAGTTGGAGTCATCAGCAATGGTTCCACTGGCGTCCAGCTCATCATAACGCTTGCTGATCAAGCCAAGCAACTGGTTTCATTCCAACGACACCCGCAACACGTGGTTCCAAACGGTGACGGCCCAGTTACAACAGAAGATCAGAAACAAATCAATAAAAACTATGATGAAATATGGAAAACGTCAAGACAAACATCTCCGGACATGCTATTACAGCGTCGTCAATCCCGACTATGAGCGTCACCACCGAGGAGCGTGAGCGAGTATTTGAGCAAGTCTGGCAGACTGGCAATGGAATCAAGTTCCTTTTCGGTACTTTTGGAGATATTGCCATAGATGACGAAGCGAAGAAAGAGGCGGCAGACTTCATTCGCAGAAAGATTAAGCACAATGTCAAAGACCCCATCAAAGCCCGCACTTTAACTCCGCCTGGTGGATTCAACCGCCGCCCAGTCACAACCCATGGCTACTACGAGACTTTTAACAGAGAAAATGTTAACGTTGTGGATGTGTTAAGTACATCCATGGAAATTGTTCCAAATGGCATTCAGCTCTCGGACGGTACAGTGCACAATCTGGATGTCATTGTGTTTGCTACGGGCTTTGACGCTGTCGATGGCATGTACCATGAGATCTCGATAGTTGGACAGAACGGCCGGACGCTACAGGATCACTGGGCCGATAGAGTGAAAGCATACCTGGCCACTACGATGAATGGTTTCCAAATATGTTTGTGGTCAACGGACCTCAAGGCCCATTGACCAACGTACCGCCCCTCATTGAAACCCAGGTGAATTTCATCACAGGCCTCGTTGCTACTGCAGAAGCGCGCAAGGAAGAAATAGCAACTGAATTGCGAAACGAAGATAAGCAGCTAGGTCCAATCATCGAAGTTAGGCAAGAGGCTGAGGATGGATGGCTGACAAAAACTAATGAAATCGGCAAAATGACTGTGTTTGCTAAAGGAGGATCATGGCCACTGGGGCTAACGTCGATGTCAAGAAGCAGGCGTTTTTATACTACATGGGTGGGGTAGGCAATTATAACAAGGTTGTTCAGGCTGAGATAAACGCTGGGTATCCTGGTTGCAACCAATTCTACTGATATTACGGTCCGGAAGAACCGGTCAATTCCTAGGGGATGAGGCTAGGAATTCCAGTTGCTGTACAAGAATGGATCTGAACTTTCTCTAAATTAAGCTAGTATGTTTATCTTCATGTTATCTAGAGTTGCTGAAAACAACTTCAATAAAACCAGTGATGGAGTTATACATAGTTACAATCCGCTGACTGTGCTATAGGCTGAAAAACGTTATTTTGTTGGTTATTCCATTGCATAGGGGGTTGAGAGTCCGTTGCGGAATCTAGATGTGACCACATGCGACTCAACTCGTGTACATTGTCGTAAAATCTTATTTTGCTATTTATCGAGTTGTTATAGTCTGCCGAAAGTGTTGTATCACCAGTCGAGGCAGATGAGATATCTTCCGAAAACATTGTGGTATCGTTAGGTGTGTAGTGTGGGCTGTTCAGAGAAAGCATGTCATACGATGGGATTGGTGTCAGGTCGTGCACCTGATTCATAATACCTAGATTGATAGTAGAAGGAATGAGCGGAGACGCGATGCTACGGCTGCAGAGCCTGAAAAGAGCCTTATAGCTACATTATTGACCAGCTTCGCTGTAAGAGGCCAGGTCAAAGCCTCCGATGAGAACATACCGATTGCGAATGTCTTGCAGAGATCGATCAATGAGCTCATGCGTTTGTATCATCTTCCAATTGCTTCCGTGTACGCAATAAGCCTATAGGAGGCGCTGGTCTTCATCATAAGACCACTTCTGTCGTTTGATGTTGGGGTCTAAGTAGTTCTGCCATCTCGCTGCACATTCTGGGAAATTGTCTCGTTATTAACTGCCTGCAGGCCTCGCGTCTCAAGGTAAGGAATGCATACGATCCGCAGAACGCGTCTTTATATATCTTGACGCTTGAACCCATCTGCGTTTTGCATGAGTAGTATGTTCCATATTCCACAGGTGGCCTCGAGTTCGCGGTAGCCCCTCCCCGAGCTCCAAATTGCTCGAAAGCATCGCGCAACTGTGTATCTTCACCAGAGCTCCATTCGCCCTTCTTCATGCAGCCGTTGATTCTCACCCAGCGCTTTCGACAGACTTTGTTCGATCTACCGCTAATAGTCGCCGCGATAGAACTCCAGCCTCTCGGCTGTCCCAATAGTGCTGGAGGAACAGTAGTGTAAATACAACGAGAGCTTGAACAAATTCTCATCCAGACTCACTTACCCTGTGCCCTTTGCATATTAAGATTTCATCCTCGGCATTTGTCCAGCGTCCACATTGGTGTTGAGATCCTATCCGACTCATGGCTATGCGAAGTTTTATAGAATTGGTCAAGTGATTTGCTCGATATGTTCTCTTCATATTATAACTAGATACTATCTCATGTGACTTTTCAGACCTTCCTTGTTTAACATGCTACATCGCCCCATTCATGACCTGCCCTTCTTTCTCGGACTCCGAATCTCCGACATTGCTGGGTCAACAACCGTTGGGAGTGGCTATTTGGGAAGTGAGAATGCACCAACCATACTATGGGCTACCAGAGAGTAAATGAGGAAGTTTAGGAGATATCAGACCCACAGAGTGCGTACACGCCGGCAACTTCAAGTCTCCGGGGAACTCCAGGTTCTGGGTACGGGGTAATCTATTTGCCCGGGGACATCAGGTGGTCATAATCCCGATATGGGGCCGCAAAAGATGCAGAATACTAGTATCTCAAGCCGGGTGAACTATATGCGCATTGATGGCAGTGGACCAGGTGGTAGGACTTGTCAGCTATAACCCTGTTGTTGCGACGTGAGATCATAGGGGTTCGTTACTAAAAATATATACCTGGCATGTATGCATGTTGATTTGGTATGACCACATTCATAGCATTTTATCACTTACGCCTGATATAGATTGCGAGCGACGGCATTCCATTAGAGTACACATTCAACTAGACCATACAGGCATTGGCAATGTAGCAACTACACCCGTGATAGACGTGCATGATTCTTTTGGCTTTAAGTATACTGTAACGCTGATACAGAGAATTACCACATTATTCTTGCCATCTTTGTTGCACATGTTCTAGCTAAAACTCCATATACAATGTGTATCGGGCATGGTGCCGATGAAATCTACCGCTGGGGCTGCGAATCTGAGGTCAGCCAGTGCCTGGGCTAGCGCTGACGTTGCACAACAAGCCTACACCCAGAGCTGGATATTATAATCTTGTTTAGCCCTTCAATTGGAGTAATAGGAAATCCGTCCTGAATTAGTTGTATTTCAACTATATATTCTGTAAACTTCGGCCACCAATAAAGGTCCGATGCCTCACATAAGTCGAAGCATCGTGCACCCAGTGCAGTACATGGAGTTAGCGATCGGGCTTCTCTCTCTCTTTCAGCTGTCATTCCTAGTTTGAGCAATGGCAGCGAAGATGAACTTCCCATTTACCTCGCATACTAGATATCTTATAACAAAAGAGCTTTTCGACGGTACATCGGATCGTGGCTGTTGTGGTGTGATGCCAGACACTATCCCGGCTGTCATGAGACTTCATATATCCTATTAGAAGCGAAATATTAATGACTTTTTTGACTTACAGGCCGGCGCCGATGGAAGCTGGTAATTCTTTTGGATGAAGATGTTGAGATTGTGTCTAGCATACGTGTACATCTGCCTGGATTTGGAACAGACGTACTCAAGCGTTGACGGCTTATCAAGAGAATCGTTTCTGAAGTTGTTGTGTGTTGTGTTTAATAATTGTTAAGAAAGCTTCTTCTATTGTTGTCGTCGTGAAAATAGACGTGCGCCACTGACTCCAGACGTTCGAGTTGTGATGAGGTCTAAGATGCAGTAAACTGTCATGGCGGCTATCTCCTTAGCTTGATCCCGGCGGTCTAAGCGTGATATCTTGTCCCTCGAATCAGACGTCACAAACGACTCCATGCTGTCATAGTCGCTGGATGGAATGATTGCCCCAAACGTATTAAGGGTCCCACGTCTGACCAGAGGTCTAGTTACCATAATAAGCTCGAAGTGTAAGGCTCCTAAGTCTAGTCTCGGCTTGAAATATATAAATAAGTCGCCGACATCATGCTCAGCTTGGGTCGATATGGGCGAGTGAGTTGATAGCTTGTTCGGACACCAGCGAGTGCAAGAGCTTCATCAGCAGGCATTATACGGTATTTTCTAGCATAAACTCTTCATCAAAATGTCGAGACTTACTTCTAACGCACCGGCGATATATGTTCATGGCGTATGATCCCCGGACGCGGAGATACTACCCCAAAGAGGGATGACTGAGCGAGACTCTTGTTGGATAAGCTTAGCCATGACCTGAACTACTTCAGGTCTCACTGCAGGATAGCCTCGCAAGAGGGAGTTGCATCGACCAAGGATAGAGGGGCTAACCGACTGGTTTGGTAGTAAATGTTTTCGAAGGTCTTGTAGTGTTGCAGTACAGTCTTCTCTGCAGTCAGAAGATAAGAGAACGGCCGCATTATGACGCTGGATAAGACCCCCTTGGAGGTTGCCGACATCGTCAATTTGCGTATCTGCACTGCCACCCTAGTCAGTTTTGACGCCAGGGACATGTTATCACTTATCGAGGTAGGGCTTTAAGACTTTAAGACTGCAAGCCGTTCTCGAGCTGTTCTCCTAATAGGTGCATCATTATTAGAGATTATGGGCCTCTTATTTTGTCAATTATTGCAAAGGTAATGTTTAAATATACATATGTTACGGAAGTGCTTGGGGGGGTGTTTGCACGTTATTTTGGTGAGAGTGGACTATCTCAGTTTGGCGATTATTTCCTTGATATAGGTTTCTGGCACAATGGGTGATAACTTTTCAACATTCGCATGGTTATCTGCTTTTAAGGCCGAGCGATGAAAAGCGTTCCATCACTGATATTCTTTGAATATCCCAATCTAGAGAAATTTTCTTGGACATGTAAGAGTCGTTAGCGGGCCTTGACAATATTGACGAATTTGAAGAGTTACTGCTTAAGATGACGCTCAAATCGGACGATGCCAAAGAATGTAACAGAACTAAGCTCATCTACCAACTAAGAGATGTATACAATTTGAGGAAAGTCTCCGATTTGGACGCCTGCAGTGAGCCGAGATATTCAAGCTCGTCTGAGAAATGACATCAATGCCGAGCTGCCTGTTGACTACGACGTTGCTAATCTCAAACCTCTGCTATTAGTCTTGGCAGCTTATGTATCCGAAAGCTTGCGCATTCACTCCGTACTCGTACCCTTGAATCTTTTAGCTTATAAATCGACTCGCCCTAGCACCCACTCCGATTGGAGACGTTCCTATTCCCGTAGGAGTTAACATGGGTTGGAACGCCTGTGGAGTACACACGAATCCACAAGTCTGGGATCTGACGCGAAGGCATTTCATCCTGAGCGATGGGGACACGATGGAAAGCAGATTCACGAGCTATGGCGCACAGTACAGGTTGAAGGTGATTTTATCACTTTAATGCAAATAAGTATAAGTGCTTGGGGTCCGATTTCGTTGTCTCGCAAATCATGATTGAGATACCTAGTGAAAATGGTCAGACATTTTACGTGGACCAAGGATCCAGAGTACCAGTTCCAAACTACAACTGCAGGATTCTATAAGTCGATGGCAACCAGCCCTATCAATGGCTTTCCTAATATCCAAAGGGGGGGGGGGGGGGGGGGGGG